>NC_041215.1:67624215-67655989 GCF_002837175.3 Physeter macrocephalus | reverse complement strand
AAAAAAAAAAAAAAAAAAAAAAGAATATACACAGGGCAATCAGCACAGTCTACTAATATATAAGCTCAATAAATAATAATTATTATTGTTTATTGGTTCAGTGAAGAGAAGAATCAACAGATCATTTTAAAAGTTGATAAGCTAAAGACGGGGGGAAAGTGCATAAGGGAAGATGACCAGTTCTTTCCCCTTGCCATATGCAATGGCCATCTCTGCCCTCATTATTCTCAACTTTGGCATCATTTGCCTCACAATCCTGGCATAATGTAACCACTGAATAAATGTGGTTGATATATTAATGATCAGCTAGACACCAAATCCAGCAACCATTTTTTATCTTTATTATTTTCAATTTATCTGAAACTACTGTGTCACTACCTAGTCAGAAACTCTCTATAAATATTCTAGTCTAGCACTTGATGACCTCCATGGACTGACTTGACATACCTTTCCAATGTTATTAACAGTACCCTCCTTGAGTTGTTTGATACTGCACCTAAACTCAATAGCTCACCATTCCCAATAATTATTCTGTACTTTAGGCCTCTAGTTTTGCTCATGCTAGTACATGTTGATTGTGGTTCAGATCTTGGTGCTGCCATTTATTACTGCAGACCATTTTACAAGTTATAAAATATCTATGGGCCTCAGTTTCCCTATTAGTAGAGATAGTAACAGTACCTATCTACATAGTGTTCCTGGAGGATTAGATGGTTTAAAAATATAAAGTGCTTAATTCACACAGTGCCTACCAGAACATAATAAATGCTTAACAACTGTTGTTGTTAGAATGCATGCCTTTCTCCCTCATCTCCACAGGTCTAGATCCTATCTATTCATCGAAGGTTAACATAACACATTTCCATGTATCCTTCTCTGACCACAAGACTTTAATCTTACCTTTCTCTCTCACAGCTCTTTAATTAATCCTCAGTTATCCTTTCTGGCTTCTCTGAAATAGCTGTGCTTTCTTTTAGAGTTATATATGGCCTTATGTTATCTCTCATTCTCAATTATTAGGTTCCTTAAGACAAAAATCTATGTATGATCATTTTCATATTGCACTTAATATAGTTCCCTGAACTTAATATGTACTTGAAAATATTTATGAGATTAGTGAAAGAATGAAATCCAATTGTCACTTTTCAGGCCACTTAAAATATACCTTTCTGTTCTGGGACAGTTATTTCAAAACCAGTACTCTTATGGCAAATAGAAGAGCAGTTTCAAAGATGGCTCAAATAAGACAAGTATGATTAATGTCAGGTGGCAAATATGTTTGCTGTCACAAAATGTTTGTTCTGTTGAATTCTTATTCTCTTTAGTGTTATAGTTGTAGAATGCAGGAATTCGTCTATTAAGGAGATCTATAGCTCATCAATGAATTCCGTAAGGTTGCAGGATACAAAATGAATATACAGAAGTCTGTTGCATTTCAATACACTAACAATGAACTATCAGAAAGAGAAATTAAGGAAAAAATCCCATTTACCAGCACATCAAAAAGAATAAGATACCTAGAAATAAACTTACCTAAGGAGGTAAAAGACCTGTACTTGGAAAACTATAAGACACTGATGAAAGAAATTGAAGAAGACATAAACAGACGGAAAGATATACCATGTTCTTGGATTGGAAGAATTAAGATTGTTAAAATGGCCAGACTACCCAAGGCAATCTACAGATTCAATGCAATCCCTATCAAAATATCAATGCCATTTTTCACAGAATTAGAACAAATAATCTTACAATTTGTATGGAAACACAAAAGACCACAAATTGCCAAAACAATCTTGAGAAAGACGAATAGAGCTGGAGGAATCACAGTCTCTGACTTCAGACCATACTACAAAGCTACAGTAATCAAAACAGCATGGTACTGACACAAAAACAGACACATAGATCAATGGAACAGAATAGAGAGCCTTGAAATAAACCCATGCACTTATGGTCAATTAAGCTATGACAAAGGAGGCAAGACTATACACTGGAGAAAAGACAGTCTCTTCAATAAGTGGTGCTGGGAAAACTGGACAGCTACTTGTAGAAGAATGAAACTAGACCATTCTCTAACACCATATACAAAAATAAACCCAGGGCTTCCCTGGTGGCGCAGTGGTTGAGAGTCCGCCTGCCGATGCAGGGGACCCGGGATCGTGCCCCGGTCGGGGAAGATCCCCCATGCCGCGGGGCGGCTGGGCCCGTGAGCCATGGCCGCTGAGCCTGCGCATCTGGAGCCTGTGCTCCGCAACGGGAGAGGCCACAACAGTGAGAGGCCCGTGTACCGCCAAAATAAATAAATAAATAAACTCAAAATGGATTAAATGTAAGACCAGGGCTTCCCTGGTGGAGACCAGAAACCATAAAACTCTTAGAAGAAAACACAGGCAGAACACTCTTTTACACAAATTGTAGCAATATTTTTTTGGATCTGTCTCCCAAAGCAAAGGAAATAAAAGCAAAAATAAACAAATGGGACCTAATTAAACTTAAAAGCTTTTGCACAGCAAAGGAAACCATCAACAAAACAAAACGACAACCTACTGAATGGGAGAAAATATTTGTAAATGATATGACTGATGAGTTAATATCCAAAATATCAGTATTTATAATAGCAAAATATTGGAAAAGCTCTAAATGTAAACAAATGTTTTGTGAAATACAGTTATAAATGTGTAGGTAAAAGTCTTCAAGGAAGCACATTAAATTGCTAACAGTTATCATTACTGGGATTTTAGACTGAGGGGATGGCCAAGGAAGACTTGTCTCCAAAATCACACCTCCTAAAGAATGAAAATGAAACTAGATACAAGACATCAAGAAAATGAAATCTAAGAATCACCAACACTATTCTTTTCTCTTTCCCTCCAAGAACAACCACTATTGGGCATATAAGAGCAAACAAAGATGTATAAATGAAACATCAGCAACAAAAGTCACTTTGTAAATAATATTCAAAATGTATGTTGATTATAAGTGTGCTAAAAATCAATTTCAGTCTGTTTTACAGGACAGAAAAAAGTAAGAAAAACAATCGCTTCTCAATTGACCCTAGGATTCTTAATTTCTCTGTATTCAAAAGTTATAATATTTATTCAGTCTCCATTTTATTGAACTCAAGCTATCTTACTGTTATTATTTTAAGAACAAAAAGTAATTGCTACATCATATTCATATTCACAAATATTTTTACTTAGTTACAATTTCACATTCAATCCTTTTTGTGTAAAGATACATGGAGAATTCAATGGATTATTGAAATCTAATCTAAAGGCTTCAATGATTTTGACTACAGGACACAGAGATAGAAACATTTATTCAATGTTGACGTACTAAGATTTTTAAAATAATCTATCTCAATATTATCTACCTCCAGCAGTAGTTTTAAACTAAAATAATTACCTGTGTTAGAAGCATAAAATACTTACAGAAGGAAATGTTGATATTCCTTCTAAAGAGAAATTCTGCAAATTTGTTTTATGTTGACTGATGGTTACCTTTCAAGTTTTAAATTGGGTTAAGAACATTTTAAACTCTATTTTAAATTAATTAGGTGAACTAGCAAACTCCTATCAAACATACTTCTCTCACCGAACATAAATCAAACAAAAATCTGAATTATTCTGGCCACAGCCACAAACAAAATAATGTGTTATGCCTCAATATTTTTTCATTAAAGCATTTGTACTTACTATGGCTTTTTTTCTTTTCCTTCTATTATAAATTCCTTTCTATAAAAAAAAGTACACATAAAAATAGAAGGCTCTATTTTTTTAACAACCTGCTGTAGTTTCTGAATTTCATTCATTTTATGGTATGATGCTTTAACACTATGAAGTCTATAAGAGGTAAAATATGGTCTCTGATCTTAGGCAATTTGAGATATATTTGGGGGGGGAACTGTGCACAGATAAGAATAGTGCAAACATATGAGTTGTACATACAAGTTTTCTGGCAGTCGAGGGGTCTGAACCCTTCAAACGTTTTTCATGGTTAATCTCTAAACTCAAATTACTTGTTACGCCGATCCCACAATTTTTATTTGTTTATTTACACTAACAAGCCATGATACCAGGTCATATTTAATAAATGACGTGTTTCAAAGTCACACATGTCCTAGATACATGGAGTATGTAAGTAAAATGAGTAATGAAAAAAAAAGGGGGCTGTCACCCAGAAAAGCCAGCAGTCTCTTAATAGTCCTCAAAGATTAGCATTATGTTATCAACTGTGTCAAGTTTTGAGAAATCATGGAAAGCCAAATTGTAATTAAAAGGTGTTTTAGTGAGTATAGTATCAAATCTGGATGACTTAGTAATAAGATTCAAATGTTTGATTGTTTAAACACATACCATCTATATCTAGATAGGTCATTCACGGTGTAAGATAGGTCAAGGACTCAGTTCCCTACCCTGACTTCATGGGTACTATCAGAATTTGCCACAGTGACCTTCTTTTGTCCATGTTCTACTAGCTGCTGACTATTCTTCCTTCTGATTGAATAGTCTTTAGTAATGTTAATACTTAAATTGCTTTTAATAAGCTTTTTTAGGTTTGGGAATCATTTGGTCCCTTTAAAGCAATGTTTCATATCTTTATGCATTATGTGTTGGCTCTAAGGTTTAATTCTCATAAGGCACTCACTACCTTGTATTCAAATAATTTGGGTGCAACAAGCTGGAACAAAATTCTACCATAATGCAGACAAGGAATATTTTCCCACAATGAAATGGGTCACATATATTCAACACTTAAAATTTCAGCCCACAGGAAAATGTGCCACAATATTTCATTATTCTTATTTTTATTTGCATAATAATATAATTTTATATTTCTACATACCAACATAAAATTTTTTAAAGCCTTGGAAAAATGCTAACTTATGAAAAGGCAAAGGACTGGATTCCAGTGAGTGGAACCACATGTTTGTAAGTCCTTCTTCTGGACTGTTCTCCCCACAGGCTCTACTTAGGATTTTTTGTTTTTTTAAGGAGAATTTAAGTCTTACCTCATAAGTGAAATTTTCTTCAACTACCTGTACCTAAGTGACTACTCTTTCCTCTAAAGCTCTGTGTTATGAACCTCACTCATTTAGCATTGAGCCTATGTTACTTTACATTGACATCTTCCTTTTTATGCATGTGGCCTCCCAAATCCATAACATTTTATTTGAATGTCTATTATGCCAGTTTACCATTCAAAGACTTGTTTCATAAAATTCATGTGCATGTTTTATCTCCTTAGCCTGTAAACTCCTCAGAGGAAGGATTTTTAATTATATATATAAACATTGAATAAATGTTTGCTGAACCAAAGAATAAAAGGCTATCTCCTCAATGAGATTATAAACCTCCTTAGGGCAGGAAACATATTTTATGATTACTTAAAATCACAGAATTGAGTGTATAATAAGTGCTCGGTAATATTTTTTCTTGAGGACAAGATTAATTATATATCTGTACAAACATAGTCTCTAATTGTTTAAATTCTAAACTTTCTTTTTTTTTTTTGCGGTACGCGGGCCTCTCACTGTTGTGGCCTCTCCCGTTGCGGAGCACAGACTCCGGACGCGCAGGCTCAGCGGCCATGGCTCACGGGCCCAGCCGCTCCGCGGCATGTGGGATCTTCCCGGACCGGGGCACGAACCCGTGTCTCCTGCATCGGCAGGCGGACTCTCAACCACTGCGCCACCAGGGAAGCCCTAAACTTTCTTTTTTTAAGGCAATAAACTATTGGGCTAAATATGCATAAATGTACTTTTTATTTTCTCAATGTACCATGCAAGTTTATATTATCTCATTGTATAATACCTGATTGCAGGTAATAAAGTACACTGTAAAAGATATTTTATATAGTCTCTCTATATACACACATGTATATATAGTGTATATTCACACAGAAATAAAATTAACATCTACATTAATGTGATCATCATCTCTTTCAAATTGCAGTGTAAGAAAATACATTCTATTGTGCTGACTCCAGACCTTTTAGTACACAAATGGCACCTGCCACAGTATAAAAGGACACAAATAAGCAAGGTTCTGTATGAGTTGATTTGGGAACAGACCAAGATGGATTGGGCAGGCTCACACACTGGGATTTAAGACACAGGAAAAATGCCAGCAGTGTCTGAAATTCTCAGCATCAGCTGTCATTCCATATTTTACTGGATTAAGAAATTATGTTACTTAGACCTGAAAAGTTGCTCGACATCATTAGTCATCAGGGAAATGCAAATAAAAACCACAATGAGATACCACTTCACACCCACTAGAATGGCTACAGGTAAAAGACAGATAATAACAAACATTGGCAAAGATGTGGAGAAATTGGAACCCTCATACACTGCTAGTGGTAATGTAAAATGGTGCAGTCACTTTGGAAAACAGTCTGGCATTTTCTCAAAAGGTTAGACACGGAGCTACCATATGGCCGAGCAGTTCTCCTCCCAAGGGAAATGAAAACATAGATCTATAGAAAAACTCATAAACAAATATTCATAGCATCAGTCATAATAGCCCCAAAATGGAAACAACTCAATTTTTTTTCCAACTAATGAATGGATAAATAAAATATGGTGTATATCCATGCAATGGAATATTATTTAGCAATAAAAAGTGAAATACTGACACATGTTACAACATGGATGAATCTTGAAAACACACTGAGAGAAACCAGACACAAACGGCCATATATTGCATGATTCCATCTATGTGAAATGTCCACAACAGGCAAAAAGAGTAGACAAAAAGTACGTGGGTTTGGGGGAAATGGGAATTGACTACCAAGGCGAGTTTCTTTTTCAGGTGATAAAGATGTTCTAAATTTGATTGTGGTGATAGTTGTACAACTCTGAGAATATACTAAAAACCAATGACTTGTACACTTTTTAAAAAAAGAAATTATGTTACTGAGATGGAACTTTTAATTCATTTTGAAGATTAGTATATGTCATGAATCCCCTACTTTCTTCGGAGAATGAGAAAGTTTTCAGGAGTCTGAGAATATGGGAGTACGCAGGGCAGAGCAAGCCAAAAAGAATCTAGATAAAGAATCTGAATAGAAATGCTCCAAAAGAAGAGGTGAAAGGTCCAAAGATGTGTTTGCTTTACTTTACAATTTTGCCAAGAACCTGCTGTACTTACTGCATAGTTGACTTGCCCACCAAACTGCTGATTTAACTAGCAGAAAGCTTTGGTGCCCAGAAGCATTAATAAAAAATTTACTATAACATCTGTAAAGATCTTGCTCTTAAAAAGACTATGATTCTAAATCTTAATTACTAGAAAATCAATAATCTCTGGTAGCACTCTACTTACTTTCATAATTTTCCCTTTATTCCTCCTTGAATAATGAAGTTAATCACTAAGTTATTATTTAGCTGTGAGTGGAAGACTAAAGAACATAAAAGCGCCAAAAAAGGTGTCAGTTCCTACCCTTTAATAAAAAAAAATTTATTCCTTAACATGAAAGAAATAGTTCCAAAGCACAATTTTCAAACTATTGCTTTGAATGTAAAAGTTTTTACCTAATAAATTTATAGAAATAATGAGTGAAATAATTTAACAGTTGTGGTCTTAACTACCCAACCTCAGTGAGTACTAATGCATTTCAGACTTTACACAAGAGATATAGAGACTCTATTTGGTTCAGTAACTTTATAATCATTATTCTAGGAGATACTTTTCATTATTCTAAATACAAAAAATGAAGAAAATATTCTTTCTTAAAGACTATAAAATTACAAAATTATAAGCAAGAGGTCATTAAGTCAAATGATTCTGCCTCAGTAAAGATTACACCTAAGCCTTCTAAAGCAGATGACTCGTCTATCCTATTTTTAGACAAGATAGAGAATGGAGAGCTTTTCCTTGGTAACACTATTTAGTTCTTACTTTAAAAACAAAATTTTTTGAAACTTTGTTTATAAGTGATTTTCTTACTATAATTAAGAACTTTGATAACTGAATGAAATATAATTATACTATTATTTTTATGAGCAATAAAGAACAACTGCTTTGGGAGAAAGATGAACATAGCTTCCGTGTCTCTTAACATGAAGACATTGCTTAACAAATGTCTACAGACATTTTCTTTGGAAAAAGTACAGATTAGAGAGAAAAATAAGTGAAATTAGGAGAGGCTATAGTAAACTTTTAAATTATAATTTACTTAATTACATAACTGAACTGACACTAACTAATTTGACTTATATGATCATTCTAATTTACAAATCCAAGATATTGTTTTTAAATTATGTCCATTTATTTTTTCTTAATTACTAAAATATACTTGTTTATTACAGAAAACATGGGGGAAAAAAAGAGCACAAAGAAGAAAAACCTACCTGCAGTTTTTAACACATTGAGAGAGCTACTGCAAACATTTTGATGTATGTCCCTCCAATATTTAAATTCACACAAAGAATCAAAATATACATATATATATACCTTTTTAACTTAGGAATTCATTATGCATGTTTTCTGTTATTTTCTTTAAAAGTCTTCTACAATCCAATGCTAATGGCAGGATATCAATCTGTCACAAAGACAAACCTAATCAATTAACCAACATGATTTCCAATTATTTTGCTGGTGTAAATAAATGATGCTGCAATATAGCTCCTACACACAATTTTGCTTAAAATTCTGATTATTTATTTCCTTTAAATGAATTACTGGAAGTAAAATTTCTCTGACCGAAGAAATTAATGCTCCCAATACATGATGCCCAAGGATCCTCTAAGAAGCATGAAACTATTTAATCTGTGTCTGTAAGAGAATGGTAGTACCCTTTCCCTTATCCTTGCCTCATCACCACTGGCTATTATCAATCTTCTTATTTTTAATAAGTTGATATTTGAAAAAATAGATCTCAATTTTGTCATTCCTATTACTATTAAGGTCATTTGTAATTCTTGTGAGAAATTCTTGTTCTCTTTATTCTTCCACAAGGACACTGACAATGTGCTTTGTTAACTTCCTCTCTCAAAACCCTGTCTAAAGGGTTTGATTTTTAAATTGTTTATAAAAGTGGTTTATATACTAAAAATATCACATATTTTGTATCACATATGCAGTAAATCTTTTTCCAAGCTTGTCACTTGGTTTTTAGTTTTATTTTTTGTTTTTAATAATTCCCCCTTGAACTTTTAGGCAACTCAGCTTCCACTGGATTGTCTCTCCTCTAGCTTTCTTTTCTCCACCTCCTTGTTGAGGGCTAACTTCTCTGCCCCCAGGAGCTTATATCAATACTTCATTATAGTACTTGTTAGTCCATTCCCACCACCAGACTACCACTTGCATGAAGGCAAGACTCCTTTCTTAATATTGCAAATCTAAACCTTTATATTTAAAGCCTTTATGGAAAGTACATAGTTTCCAGTAGATGTTTAAAAAATATTTATCAGGTGAATGTAATGAAAGACTAGGCCTTTGCTCTGGTACAATTTCCAGAGAAGGAAACTTCTTAATAATAAAAATATTACTTGAAAAAGACAATATTTAGTGACTTCATAACATCCTCTCCAGGCTTAACTGTAACATCTTTGCCCTTGAATCATTTTGATGTATAGTGCCTCTCTTTGTAGAAATGTAGGAAGTTAAAAATTAACATTAAGTAAAATACTGATCATTTTCTCATTTTAACCTTCCTAACTATTTTTTATAACTTAGCAATTGAGAATCTCTCTAGATAAATTCTGTGTAAATGTAATTGGTATTAAGTCAAATAACTTTGGATGATAGTTATCGGGATATAAAAAGAAAGGGGAAAATTCATTTTTGTGCAGTAGTTAAAAGCTCAGTTAAGACAAAATGCTTGAGCTCAAATTCCAGCTTCCCCACTTATTAGTATACAATCTTGCACAAATTAGTTAATCTCTGTAAACCTCAAATTCTTCATCTATAAAATGGAATTGGTGATGGTACATACATCACAGAATGTTGTGAGGATTATATGAGATGACACAGGTAATGCACTTAACACAAGGTCTAGAACATAGTAAACACTCAATAAGTGGTAGCTATTATTAGTTTTTAACTGACCTACCTACTGTTACTTGGAAGAATCATTAATCATAACTGAATAAATAAATCCCTGCTGGTAACCACCCTGGGTCTAGCAAAATTAAGTATCCCAGGTGATAAGCTACTCAATTGTAGGCCAATACCTGCAATTAGGCTGTCTGCCCTTATACTTCTCTATGGGATGGGACCCATATGTGAACCTGTTGCTTATCTTCTCTTCCCACAGTATCTTAACATGTATACCATGTGACTCCTTAACTGGTCTCTTTTTGGACCTCAGTATCAGCATCTCTGGAAGATGATTACCCATTTCTCACTACACTTTCTCCAGCCCCCTGAATGATTATGCAACAAATCCACATTTTAAGTTATATGATCCCAGGTATTTGGCCTATGTTTGTGAAATCCACCATCCATGATGCCAGAACAACAACAACAAAAATTCCATGCAGAAACTTCATTCAATTTATTAATCTCTTATGAGCCACGTACTTTCATTTAATTCCTGCAACAAACCTGTGAGATGAATATTATTCCCATATTTTACAGTTGAAGAAACCAAGGCCCAGACAGATCAAATACGTTATCCAAGATCACACAGCTACCTAAATGGCAAAATTATTTTCCTTTCTTTATATAAAAACCCTATCGCCACACATAATCATCATCTTCTTGTTAAAGCCCTTCTCCAACCATGAGAGAAGTATGGCCCTGTTTTCTATCTACAGCTGGAATATGTCTTTCACTGTTCTCTCCAGGGCACTTTTCCAGAAAATTTCCTAAATGAGCAGAACTAAAAAAGGGGATATGGGTAATTCAAATAGACTTCAAGGAAAGAAAAATGAAAAATTACTATTCTCATGCAGAAGAAAAAAACATTCACAATAACCAAAAGGTGGAAACAATCCAAATGTCTATTGACAAGCGAATGGATAAACAAACTGTAATATATACAGCCTTATAAAGGCTGTATATACATTCCTTATACATTCCTTATAAAGGAATGAAATTCTGATACATGCTTCAACATAGGTGAACCTTGAAAACATTATGCTAAGTCAAATAAGTCAAATACAAAGGGGAAAATGTATGATTCCACTTATATGAGGAACCTAGAGTAGTCAAATTTATAGAGAAAGAAAGTAGAATAATGATTACCAGGGATTGTGAGGGGGAGAGGGAAAAATGGGGAATTCATATTTAATGGCTACAGAATTTCAGAATGAGGTGATAGAAAAATTCTGGAGATGGATAGTGATAATGGTTGCACAACACTGTGAATGTACTTAATGCCACTGAATTGTACATTCAAAAGGGTTAAAATGCACAGACCTACTAGAGAATGGACTTGAGGATATGGGGAGGGGGAAGGGTAAGCTGTGACGAAGTGAGAGAGTGGCATGGACATATATACACTACCAAATGTAGAATAGATAGCTAGTGGGAAGCAGCCGCATAGTAGAGGGAGATCAGCTCGGTGCTTTGTGACCATCTAGAGGGGTGGGATAGGGAGGGTGAGAGGGAGGGAGACGCAAGAG
Organism: Physeter macrocephalus; assembly: GCF_002837175.3. NCBI lineage: Eukaryota > Metazoa > Chordata > Mammalia > Artiodactyla > Physeteridae > Physeter > Physeter macrocephalus. The sequence goes on along the minus strand of NC_041215.1, from coordinate 67,644,420 downwards.
GGAAGAGATACGGGAACATATGTATATGATTCACTTTGTTGTAAAGCAGAAACTAACACACCATTGTAAAGCAATTATACTCCAATAAAGATGTTAAAAAAAAGGGTTAAAATGGTAAATGTTGTCTTATATATACTTTACCACAAAAAAAATTAGATGTGATTTCTACTTCTGATTGTAACTCTAGAGTTTATCGTTTTTTCTAATCTTATGAGTTTTTATGTTTCCTACATATTATTAAAGATTTTACAAAATGATAACATTTAAAAAAATGTTTTGGTTACTTATCAAGCATTACTCCTCTTTCAGTCTAATTATCTTAATACAAATTCACTGGGGTCATTACACTTTAAAGTGCCTAAAAGCATGAAATTTAGTTAAACTAGAGATTTAAAAATTTGAGAAGTCTCTAAAAACATTTCAACCAACCGACAAAGGAAGACAGAATAGGAATGATACTTGCTGCTTCAAGGAATGCTAATAAAAGCTTACAGGCTTTTCTCCACCTTAATTCTCCTTGACTTTTACAGTGAATACTATCATCCTCCATCCTTTCCCTTGAAACTGTCCCTTTGGCTGATTCTCTGCTTCCTATATATCCCACTCTGTGAATCATTTCTATATTTTCAGTACTTAACCCTCTGCTCTTCTCTTTATACATATTCATTTATTAAACAAAATTTTATTGAATTCCTTGTAAGTACTTCACACTGTGCAAAACAGCTAGGAATACAATAGTAAACCAAATACAATCCTTGCCTCAATGTTCTAGTGTGGGAAACACAACTAGATGGGAAATTTTAAAACCTTTTTCTCAAATGGACCTACTTTCTATTCTGTTTGCTACATGGCATCTGTGGTAATCTGTTGTGTGGTGGCCCCCAATCAACCATGCTACTCTGTATCTACATGCTTCTGTAATCCTCACCTTGAAGCTGAGCTAGGCCTGTGACTTGCTTTAAACAATAAAATGCAGAATAAATTACGTTGTGCCAATTCTGAGCCAATACCTTCAGGAAGCCTGGCAGCTTCCACTTTTGCATTGTTGGGAACCATTAGCTGCCATGTAAAAAGTCTGTCTACCCTATAGGAGACACCATTAGGAGAGGTCCTAAGACTACATGGGGACAGGAAAAAAAAACCCAGCCACCCAGACTCTTAGTGGAGCCCAGCTCCTAACCAACTCTAGATGAGAAGCCTCAAGAATAGCCAAAGAGCCATCAATATGAGCCCAGTCCAGACTGCAGGATCATGAGCAAATAAAATGATTGATTTTTAAATGTGGGGGTGGTTTGTCATATAGAATTAGATAAACAAAACAGCATCTCACTGAACTTAAGTCCTGTAAATTTCCACATATATGTTTATCAATCTTAAAAACTGAAAACTGAATTCATCTGTCCTCCCATTCAAGTTTCATCTTACCATTCTTACAAGTATAGAAGTCTAAAACCATCATCTATATTCACTCCTTTTATGGTGTGTTAGTACTGAAGGATATTAATGAATGTTAGAACAAAAATAATTCCATAAACAAGTAAATTTGAAAAACACTGGATTAGATGAAATTATGAAACTGTCTTTACTATTAGATTTTTTAGAGACTTTGCTATTGAGTTTGTTGAATTCAAGAAAGAGATATAAAATGGGTATTTTCAAAATATATTTGACATGGAATTCTGAATTCCACAAAGTATTTGGTGGGACTCGCTTTTTAAAAACACACTTTAGGAAAATGGACAAAGTAAGGACAAAGCATCACGTTAAGGTCAAGAAAAAAAGAGGACAAGTCTGATTGCTCCTGAAGGCCTTTATTTTCTCAAAAGTCTAAAGCAAAAGTACATTTTTCTATATGTAACTATACTTTAAGAAAAAGTAGAGAAAAATAGAAACATCAGCTCAAAGTAGAGATAGGGATAGGTATGACAATATTAAGAAGCAACAGAATGAAATTGTAGTGGTTCATCTCAGCATAATTACATGAGTCGTTTTCTTTTTTTCCTAAACTAGCTTTGCATTCTAGGAGCAGAAACACAAAAGTTGAGAAGAGAAAGAAATATCCACAGTGATATCAAAAGATTAAAAATATGAGGAAAGCTTAGTATATTAGTAAGGAGTGTATTAAAATAGCTATAAATGTACTAGAGACCAAACAAGCAGTCATATGTAGTAAGAAGGTGTTTAATGGAGTAAAGTAGTTCCTGAAGACAGGGATCCTGGTAAAGGTGAGGAGCTTGTTCAGTTAGTATATGAATAAAGGAGTAAAGCAATTAAATTTTTGATCTAAGAAAGAGCTAATCATGTTTTGGAACAAAGAATTTAAGGGTTAGAAAATACATTATGATATAATTAAAAGCTTATTGGACTATTTAGAAGTAACTAGCTGTGTTACACCAGATAAGTCAGGTAATATTTCTGGCCTCAGATTCTCACCTCCAAAATGAATATTAACTGTACAGTCCTTTCTGGTTTCAGAATTCTGTGAGACTCTGATTCCAGGAGGATTCATGCCATACGATGATTAAGTCTTTAACTTTAAGATTGTGAGTCCATTATGTTCTCTATGAGTGTTATAAATGGATTTGAGTGGATAGTAAATGATAATGAGGATCTGAAGTACGTGGCATCAACTTCACACAAGATGAAGGAGGGAAAGTGCTGCAATTTGATATTCAGGTAAAACAGGGTAAGCCAATACTCCCAACTTCTTACTAAACTGAGAAGAGTTAAAGAGAAATGAAGTTATGTCCCGGTCTATTGCTAAATCATATCAATATCTCCTTTAAAATGTTACTTGTATCTATCTCTTCCTCTGTATCCACAGGGCCATTACTGTTACCTAAATTCTCATCATCTCACCTAGGTTACCTTGAAAACCTTATATTTGATCTCACTGGCTCTAATCTCTCCTCTAAAGTTCATTCTGCAGATTTCTATTAAAATAATATTCCTTAAAACTTGTTTTCATCACATTATTCCCCATTCAAAAACCTATAATGACTTCCTCTTGCTATCCATATCAAGTGTAAACCCCTTTATCAGACTCTCAAGGGCCTCCATAATCTGACTTCATCCCACCTTTCCAGTCTCTATTCCTCTATTCCTCAACATAAACTATCCATTCTAGTCCAGTAGAGGCTACTCTTCCATACACCTCTCCACTTATTTCTCCTATTTCCCATACACACAATGTTAATTCCCACTTCCATGCCTTTCCTATATGTTCCACCTCTCAAAAATACTTTATCCCATCCTGTTCATCTATAAAAATCCTATATAGTAAGTGGCTAAAATTCCAGCCAATCTACATATTTACTGACTGCCTATTAAGTATGAATGACAGCAGCCTTGCCCTCAAGAAGGTCACAGTCTAGTAGAGAAACTGAATAAATGAACCAACAATTACAATACTCTGCGAGCAGAACACACAGAATTCTGAATACATGGAGCACAGAGAAGGAGCATTTAAACCAGATATAAATGGTCAATCAAAAATGGCTTCCTAGAAGAAGTAAACCTTTATCCAAGTTTTTAAGGAAGAGAAACACAAAGGAAAATACCATATGCAAAAGCATGAAATATCATAGTAGATTCAGAAAAATGGAAGAAATTCAGGGTATACGGAAAATTATATGTATACCTGTAAGAGGTGGCAAGATATGAGGCTAGAAATACTGGCCAGGGCTACAGTATGATAAGTCTTAGGTAACACAGTAAAGAGTTTTGATTTTGCCCCAAAAACAACAGGAAACAATTGAAGAATGTTAAGTAAGAGTGACTTCAAGTGATGAGACCTAGCTTTTAGGAAGAACATTCTGATGGGTATACAGATAAAAGGGGGTTCAAAATGAAGGCAGAGAGACAACTCACAGGCAATTTTAATATACTACACACAAACAAACAAATCAAAAATGTTGACCTGAAGTTGCAGTAAAAGAAGCAAAGAGATTTCAGATGTTTAGAAAACAGAATTGATAGCATTTAGTGATTGATTCAATATGGGCAATTGAGAAAGAAGCGAACTTATAGAGGTTACCTAAAGAACACCAATGTCAATTCCTTCTTCCCATACTACTTACAGTCTATCACACACAACTTAGCACTTACATGCCATCATTTCATTTTGGATTTCCCATTTTATATGCATTGTTTTTATCTCCCTACACAGACAGTACAGTGATTGAGGGCAAGCACTAGGCTTCTACTTTTACTTTTTGTATCCTTCTCAGCACTAAGCACACTACTAAGTGCTTAACAAGTATTACTAAATATTTAATGAATAAATTATTATATGCTCCATTAAGCAAAATCTGACTTTAGACTATGAGCTTGGACTAAATACATTTGAGCACTGTGAACACAATAAGCTTGAAATAAATATGTATTTGTTGAACTAAAAAACAAAATAAAAGATACAGAAGTCTTAAATTCCTCCCTGGGCATGAACTACGTCACTGAACAGTCTCCAGAATGGTTAAAACATAAGACTGACCATACCAAGAACTAGCAAGTATGTGGAGCAACTAGAACTCTCATATGTAACCAGTAGAAATGTGAAATCACTTTGTATGCATACACTATGACCCAACAATTTTACCCATAGTTATATACCGAGGAGAAAGAAGTTCATGCGCCTATAAAAAAGAAATATGTAAGAATGTTTATATCAGTTTTATTCATAATAGCTAAAAATTGAAGTAATCCAATATCCATCAATAGTAAAATGGGTAAAAAATAAATTGTGATATATATTCATGTAATGGAATGCTACACTAAAAAAAGAGTGAAATATTACTTCATGCAAGCTCATGGATGAAGCTCACAGACATAATGATAATCAAAAGAAGTCAGACACTAAAGAGTTCATACTGTATGATTTCAATGCATATGAAGCTAAAGAACAGGAAAGATTAATCTATGGTGATAGACATTGGAATAATGGTTACCTCTGAGTAAGAGAGGGAACTGACTGAAAAGGGGCATGAGGGATCATTCTTAGGTGTTGAAAAAGTTGCGTCTCGTCATCAGAGTGGTGGTTACACAGGCGTATGTATATGCAAACATTCACTTGCCTAAGATTTAGGCACTTTATCATGTGTAAATTATAATTCAATAAAAATTTTAAATATCTGTATAATCCCTTATTTTGGCGTTAATAAATACAAATTGTCACATCTGAGGGGAACTGATGAGCATCTGGCTTCATGTGTATAGTACTTCCTCTCTATAAAAAGCAAAAATGGGGCTTCCCTGGTGGCGCAGTGGTTGAGAGTCCGCCTGCCGATGCAGGGGACACGGGTTCGTGCCCCGGTCTGGGAGGATCCCATATGCCGCGGAGCGGCTGGGCCCGTGAGCCATGGCCGCTGGGCCTGTGCGTCCAGAGCCTGTGCTCCGCAAAGGGAGAGGCCACAGCAGTGAGAGGCCCGCATACCGCAAAAAAAAAAAAAAAAAAAAAAAAAAAGCAAAAATGAGCTAGTTTTTAAGGAGGTAAAGCACTTTCTCCACCTCTATGGAGGTATCCAGAGCTTGAATGCAATGCTGTATTCCCACTTCATATTCAGTCACTTCCTAACTCCCCCAGATTTATTATCTAAGCTAATCACCCAGACTGCGTCCTCAAAGAAATTCAGTTGGGTCTAAAGGAAGTCAGTTTATAAGGAAAGATGAATCTGTCTAAAGTTAACATTTTAAAACACACAGAGAAAGAGAGAAAAGATAGAAAACGAGATTGGTGAAGATGAGTAAAAAGGCCTCCCTCTCTCAAAATAACACCTTTTTGCTGGTCTACCTGAAGCAGTAAGTAGTTCTTAAATTTGGGGGATTATGGGCTCCTTTGATAATCTTACGACAGCTCTCTGCTCACATACACTTACAAGGCACTTCTACAAAGTGTTGTGCCTACAATTTCAAGTGATTCATGGAACCCTTAAAATGAATCCATGTTCTCTGGCCCTCAGGTTCTAGTCTAGAGGTTTAGCATAGAGGGTGTTTTCCCAGCCTGCTTAAATTCAAAAACAGAATTCTAATTTTGAATAAAAACCCAAAAGAAAAGATACATTATTTCATTGAGGGATTCAAATACTTGTGACAGAAGAATTTTAAAAATAGCCATAGAAGAGCAAAGCCAAGATACATGGTGTTTATTTTGAAATAAAATTTTTAAATAAAGAGCTTATGCTTTACACATTTTTCATGATTTTTTGGTAAATGTGAATTGGAGCAAAAAATAACTATTTTATTTTAAATAGACAAAATGTAGAAATGTAAAATATAAGAAAAAAAGAGTCCACAGAATTATAAAAGTATAGAATTCTTTGGGAGTTAGGAAAGCACTTAGAAAAGATTTAGGCAAGTCATCTTATTTTATAGATGAGGAAAAGGGAAGGTCAAAGAGCTTAAGAGCCTTGCCTAAAGTTACATAGCTAACAAGTATGGCATATATTATAAAAACTGCAATGAAGCTGAGTTTTTGATTTTTAGAAAAATTACTATTTGAATAAAGTTACCAGAGCAAGACATGGGTCCTCTGAACCCTTGGGTGCCCTGTTTGTGCTGACATTCAGAGCCCTCTAAGCTGGGCAAACACTGTGTGAGTAGGCCTCAGGTCTATCCTCCCTCTGTCAGAAAGATATTCACCATGATGAAGGTCATCTTTAGCATATGTTAAGGGCAACCAATTCAAAAATAGAATGAGAGGAAACTCATGAGGTTTCAAGAAGGCCTCAAGGGCACAATTAAGTCAGTGGCCAAGTGGGAGTTATCCATCATCACATAATACAGGCTCTGGCCTTACAGGCCACTGTCACACAAAGTTAATTACAGCTACAGTAAGCTGGTTCCATTGCAGCTTCACAATTCTAATCTTGAAATGGATTTTATTTTCTTAAGATTATTGAAATGGGATAGGTCTGCTGTGTAAGAACTTTTTATTAAAAGTCCCATTAAGCTGCTATAACTTGGAAGGAAAAACAAGCACTAGATGCTTGCCCACTTTGAGAAATGTTATGCTTGAAGGTGTCTGGTTTCTAGTATATATTTTTTTTAATGTTTGAGTTAACAAAAAAACTCAGCTCTTTATGTCTGTCTATCTCACTAGAATGTAGACTCTTTAATAGCAGGAGGCATTTTTGTCTTGTTCACTGCTATATCCCCAGGACATAATACAGTAGCTTGTGTCAAGTACATGCTCAATAAAACTATTTACATATTTGTAGAAGAAATATTTATAGTAGTTAATGTCTATTAAATATCTGCTATAATACATCACTCATTTAGTACCCACCAGGTACTAGGCACTTTAAATGTGCTATTCATAATCCTCACAATTTTGTGAAGAATTTTTATCCCATTTTATAGATAAGAATACTAAGGTTCAAAAGCAGGAGACATAACCCTTCCAGACTTCAGACAATACTACAAAGCTACAGTAATCAAAACAGCACAGTATTGGCATACAAACAGACGTAAGGAGCAATGGAACAGAAAAGAGAGCCCAGAAATAAACCCACACACCTGTGGTCCATTAATCTTCAACAAAGGAGGCAAGAATATACAATGGGAAAAATTCTCTTCAGTAAGTGGTGTTGGGCAAGTTGGACAGCTGCATGTGAATCAATGAATTTAGAACACACCCTCATACCATACACAAAAATAAACTCAAAATGGCCTAAAGACTTAAATATAAAACATGACACCATTAAACTTCTGGAAGAGAACATAGGCAAAACATTCTCTGACATAAATTGTACCAATGTTTTCTTAAGTCAGTCTCCCAAGGCAAAAGAAATAAAAGCAAAAATAAACAAATGGGACCTAATCAAACTTAAAAGCTTCTGCACAGCAAAAGAAACCATAAACAAAACAAAAAGACAACCTACGGAATGGGAGAAAATATTTGCAAATGATGCGATCAACAAGGGCTTAATTTCCAAAATATACAAACAACTCAACAACAAAAAAACAAATAACCCAATGGAAAAATGGGCAGAAGACCTAGATAGACATTTCTCCAAAAGAGACATAAGATGGCCAATGGGCACCTGAAAAGATGCTCAACATTGCTAATTATTAGAGAAATGCAAATCAAAACTACAATGAGATATGACATCACACCAGTCAGAACGGCCATCATCAAAAAGTCTACAAATAATAAATGCTGGAAGGTTGTGGAGAAAGGGAACCCTCCTACACTTTGGTAGGAATGTAAGTTGGTGAAGCCACTATGGAGAACAGTATGGAGGTTCCTCAAAAAACTAAAAACAGAGTTGCCACATGATCCTCTACAAATAATAAATGCTGGAAGGTTGTGGAGAAAGGGAACCCTCCTACACTTTGGTAGGAATGTAAGTTGGTGAAGCCACTATGGAGAACAGTATGGAGGTTCCTCAAAAAACTAAAAACAGAGTTGCCACATGATCCAGTAATCCCACTCCTGGGCATATATCCAGAGAGAACCATAATTTGAAAAGATACATGCACCCCAATGTACACTGCAGCACTGTTTACAATAGTCAAGAAGGCCATTTACAGTGGCATGGATGGACCTAGAGATTATCATACTAAGTGAAGTAAGTCACAAAGAGAAAGACAAATGCCATATGCTATCACTTATATGTCAAATCTAAAATATGACGCAAATGAACTTATCTACAAAACAGAAACAGACTCACAGACATAGAGAACAGAGTTGTGGTTGCCAAGGGGGAGGAGGTGGGGGAGGGATGGAGTGGGAGTTTGGGGTTAGTAGATGCGCACTAGAATATATAGAATGGATAAACAACAAGGTCCTACTGTATAGCACAGGGAACTATATTCAATATCTTGTGACAAATCATAATGGAAAAGAATATAAAAAAGAATGCATATATGTGTATAACTGAATCACTTTGCTGTACAGCAGAAATTAATACAACATTGTAAATCAACCATCCTTCAATTTAAAAAATTTTTTTTTTTTAAAGAGCACTAAGGTTCGGAGAGGTCAAGATATTTTCCTAGTCTCACACACAAGAATATTAGATCCGGATTTCAAACTCAAACCTGCTTAATGCCACATTCCACATCATTTCAGTACACCCCACTGCCTTCTTAGGAAACATTTAATAAATATTTATCCATTTAATGTTTTATAACCATTTCAGCTGATAATAAATGTGAACATCTTGTTAAAATGTATCTATTTTTAAATATAGATTCTATTTTTTCAAATATGTCTGGTACAGTGAACTAATCTTCATTTAACAAAAAGTGCATTACTATCTAAATGCTTTATACCCAAGATTCTCACGTTTCAAGGCAACTTTTTAAAAACTTTTATGTGACATTTTAATGAAATATAGAAGCAAAGGTTGTGTTATTTGTGTAATCTGTTTGTCAAAGTAAATCATACTCATTGCTCTTATGAAAAATCTTACCAGTTTGCATCTTTTAGATAATTTTGAAAAAATGGTTATTTTTCTCCTCCCCCCTCCCAACTCCAGCAATTTATTCAGAATTAATGCTAATTTCTCTTTTTTAAAGTAACTACCAACATTGGAAACAGTGATTATTATTTCACTGGGTTATTTCTATCAAACATTTCAAAGAATACCTTTACCTGATGAAACTGACACTCAAGATAAATCCATTACTAACTGAAATCAAGGAAATGCATGGTGTGCTTTATTTTAAAGTCAGGAAACTGAAATCTCAGGGTCACACAATGAGTTATGGAAAGAGTCCAGATACTCAGACGCTTTCAACATCCATCCAAGAATGCTGTGGCTAATTCCATGTTGCTAATTCCATTCTTAGTTATTCCATTGCTTCAAGAGTGTTAGCTGGATAGTTTAGTGTATCATTTAGTGTACAATTCATTCCTCAGCTCCCTTCCCAAGGCAGTTTCCCAATGAGATAACACTACATTAACATACCCAGACGATATAAGCATTGGTCTGAGACTCAGAAAACTCCAGAGTGGTTTGCCCTTTTTTTGATGACCTAAAATAACTGTCCTCATTTCTGGAGCAGCACCATTCCAAGATGTTTTTCTTTTACCTTGTACCTCTGAACACAAATTTTTAAAGTAACCAAAATAACTACAAGTAAGTGAAAAAAGTCAGAAATCCCTTCATATCATTCTTTATACTTAAAGAAGTGTAAAATTAGATATGCACTTTGGTATAATTTAGCATTGGGATTTAATAGTGACTGAGAATTAGATCAATAATTTGTATCCTGAGGTTAATGCCTGATAACCTCAATTGTTAATGCCACAATTCATTTTTCTAAATTGTGAACTGCTTGTTTATCTTGAAAGAACAAAAATCTATACACAAAAAGCATAAAATGTTTTCATATTTCTAACACCCCTCAAGTAAAAGATGTTGCAGGAAATCAATAAGGCAAAGGAAAAACTCAGTTAATCAGAAAGACTGCAGTCTCTAATTTGAAACAAAAAGGGGGGGAGTGGATATTTGTTACTTCATTTCTCATTAGAAACATAGGGCTTTTTTACAACATTAAATTTTGAAAGACACTCTTCGGATACTTCTCAAGTTTCTAAAAATGCATAAAGCAGAAAAACTTCTTATAATAAAATTGAAATTCCCTTTTCAAATCATTCAAATCTCATTTATCTCTAAATAGAGAGTGCTCCAGGGCTGTCATGCTTAAACAGTTTGGCCCATGCTATTTCACTTCTCAAAAGCCATCAAGACCTTAATGAACTGATTCCCAACTACATCAACAGACTCACCGCTCAGCACATCCCACCAAGTACTCTACCTTCCTATCATGACAGTTTGCCCACACCCCCATTCTCTAACAAATTCCTTTTGGAAGGCAAAGCTCAGCTCAACTTTCTTGGTAAAACATTCTCCTAATCAAAATTAAATAGTCCTTTCCCCACACCAGCAAAACACAATACCACTTCTTAAGAATTTGTTTCCTTCTGCCTTGATTTAATGCTTTTTCCCCCTTTCTGAGTTGCAAGTACCTTGAGATCAAAGATCATACTAATCTATCTACATACCCGCCCCCATACCTAGCATTACGGTTATAACCTAAAAGCTAAAAATTCCCTAAACTCTGAATTGCTATGAAAAAGATTTAACATAGTTCAATTATTTTCAGACAATTTTAAAATTTACATTATACTGAACACTAAGATATGTAATACGAAGAAACTGTCCCTGTGTCAACAAATGAAATCAACTGATATTTACTGAAGATTTATTATTATTGTACCTGTTCAGTACCAAATGCTGGGAGGAAGCATACAAAGAAATATTAAAATGATTCCCGCATCCAAAGGATACTCAGCAACAGGCTCTTAAGGAAGGAAGACAAATTACACTTAAAGCGATCTGAGAAGGCTTTATGGAAGAGTGAGGTTTGATCTGTGATCTCGATAATGTAATTTTCTGACTACAGGAAACGCTATATTCAAGTAAAATGAACTATGTCAGCAGAGGTGTGGAGACCTCAAGATAAATAAACAGATAATTTTTGCAAAACTAAGAAAGAGAAATTAGGTTGGACCAGACTGTAGAAATGCTTGCAGATAGAATTAATTTTGTGACCTTGATTATTATCTGAAAGCAAAGTTAATAGGGGAGTAAATTAGGTGGATGTAAGACAAAACCTAGCCAAGAGCAGAAAGTACTCAAAACTTGAAAGACAGGAAGAACTGAGGGTATCAAAGATTCCAATACCCCTGCCTCATTCATTCTGCAATGGCTGAACAACTCAAAACAAGAGGACTTCTAGACCAGCAGATTGTTCAGCCTAACAGAGGAAAGGAAATTTTCTTCCCTTCATATCCAATGCCTAGAGCATAGAAAATACTCAATAAATGCTTATGGAAGGAAGGAAGAAAGGTAGGGAGGGATAGGGGAGGGAGGGAGGGAAGACTGGAAACAGCAACTTGAAAGGTGGTTTCTCAGAAAAAGAGATACTGTGAAAGACCTTAGAGTCTGAAACAATAATAATGTTATTTATCATTCTGTGCCAGGCACAGTTATAAACACTTTATATGTAATAATTCTTTTAATCCTCACCACAACCCAAGAAGTAGGTACAATTATTATAACAAATTTATGGATACAAGAACTGAGGATCAGAGCAACAGCAAGACGCATACAGACAGTAAGCAGTACAACCAGAATTTTAACTCAGACCTTTTGACTCCAGGCCCTGCACTTACAACCCTGAAAAGGAGGTCATGTTCCTCAGCCTTTGGAGAATATATCAAACCACACCTTCAGAATGAGTCTAGTCAGTTTCACTGAGTCACCCAGTTGAAGACCTGCATGGGTAATCTAAATTATGACTCACCACACTACTATTTTACAGAATGACAGCAACAATGAGCATGTGTTGCCTCATCCTTAAAATAAAAATAAGAGTAACATACTTTCCTCTGCCTACTCTGGATGAATGGTGAGGGTTAATCACATTTTAAAATATCAACTGTGCCTTATATTTATATATCACATGATATTCTTATTACAAATTTAATACTATCAAAGGTACCCATCATTATAAAATGAGCTCTAAATCCAAGTGTGTTATTCACATTAGCATTGCATATAACAATAGCTGTGTACCAAATTAATTGCACCAAAAGTAACGATGCCACATTTAACTGTCAAATTAATCTGCTTAGACGTGAAAAGGACCAATCCACAAAACACTAATCTGTATTTTTCAAAATATAGAATCTCAAATAAGTGAAACAGACCAAGTGCCTTTTCACTCAGATACATCTTTCAGTGTTTCTAAATAGGAAATGTTGTCTACAAAAGCCACATATCCTACCCAGTCCCATAATCTCAATTTGGTAGCAAAGACATTGAACTTAGCTTGTTTCTCCACAAAAAAATTAGACAGTCAGCCTAGTGGGCTGAAAACAAATTGTTTCATCTGCTATAATGGAAACTGTTTTATAGTCATATAGCTTGTATCTAGTATTTCAAATTATACTCAGACTCTATCACAAATACTGACAGAAAGCAAGCTTCAACATGAAGCAGATACAGACTGACTCACTCAAAAGGCAGGAAAGAACTTCTACACAAAATTCTTAGCATAAACCATGAAAAACTGGAACTTGATAGCATGACACAATGCTTTATTTAATGAAATATGGCATCTCGAGGAACATTCAAAGTGAAACAAATTGAAAGGTGAAAATGTAGCCTTATTTCTCTGTGCACAAACTTAAGATAGAGAACCAGGAATAAGGATAAATTAATCTTAGAAATCTTCTATAAAAGACTCCTCTAAAAAGGGGGAAATTATACATATCCATATTCTCTGGGGATAAAAAAAAACAAAATCAAGTAATGCATTCCAAAAGACTATCTTATAACCTGAATATATTCCAAGATATGAGAATTGAAATGCATGTAAAGAAAGTTGTGGATTGATTCCCTACACCAGTAAAATCTATTTTGGAAAAGAAAATCTTCAGCTGTCATAGATAGAATCACAGGGTTGACAAAACACTACCATCTACTATTTCAATTCCCCCCCCCAAAATAATTATTTGATCATGTGTTCTCTACTTGAATACTTCTACTGATGAGGAACTCACTCCTTCTGAAGGTGCCTCTTCCAGTGAAGATAAACTGTTTCTCTGTATCACGCACTCCCTGGCTCTAGTTGTGTTCTCTAGCCCACACTGAATAAACCTAATTCTTCTACATGAAAGCCTTTCAGACAATTTCAAACAGTTATCATATCTTCTCTGAATTCTCCCCCATCTAGGCCAAATTTTCTTGATTCCTTCACCCATTCCTTAGTGGCATATTCAAGTTTCTTCCCCTCCTCCTCAACCCCTGCTGCTCTTCTCTTAAATACAAAACTCTAAGTACATAGACTAGAAGGGGACTCGTGAAAATCTGATATTCCTTACTCTAACTAGTAGAATCTTTAAAAGTTTGTAGAGTCATTTATTAGTCAACTAATGTATACATACTGCAACTACAAAGTTCCTGTTACCGAAGCAACATGTACCAGCATTGCTGCTCCAGTGCAGCATATTTTGATAATACCTTTTTTGAAACTACCTTTAGAGTCAGTATACAAGTATAGAAGAAAATTAAACTCATTGCCTCATAGTCACACTTTTGTTTGACTGTTGTATCTGTTTTTTTATAATCATTTTTAAACAACAAAAATAATTTTGCACTGTTATTTAACTACTGTATTTGATATATTTTGTTCTGGATAATTTCTGGTTCTTTTGGAAAACCAGATCTACCCTCAAAGTATGACAATCTGCTACTACAGTCAAAACAGTTTGCCATAGGCTCTGAACACAAGTCAAAAAGAAGAGCAAAAATAGTTTGAATGACAGCAATATTACTTGAATGTATTTTTTTCTTAAAGTAACTGACATCAAGTCATTGTAATAGTTATATTTTGATATGTTAAAAAATCCACATTAGTTTACGGTTATAAATTATACTGAACATATGCTGAAATAGTAAGTAGGGATGTCACAATGTCTTCCTGTTCCACTTTGTGCAATGTCAAATTAGACATTTCTTTTTGTTGCTGAATCATAAATGGCTAAGTGTATGTACATAATATACATATCGGGTATTGCAATTATTTGTTAACTTGTCTTCTGCCTTAGAGTCTAAGCTCCTCTGCCCCTTGAGGGCAGAGATGCTAATTTTCATCACTGTTTCACCAGCTCCTAGAACAGAACCTGGAACACAATAATACTGGCTAATATTCTTAATATTTTCAAAAAATCATAAAATTAGACAACTTATCCATATTTTTCCACCCCTCTTTTTTTCAGTAGGTTGAAGAAAATGGGAGGAAAATAGATCCTATCATCCAGATATTACCTTAAGACAGGGTACTTAAAATTCTCAGGCCTATTATACCCCCAAATATAATGGTAAATGAAATGCTGCACATATATATGAATCCACAAACTATATGTCAATACAAATCAATAAAAATTATTATGAATACTCTTTCCAACTTCAACAGTTCAAAAAGTCTATTTTTTTAATGAAAGAAACGTTTATTATTCACATCACAAAACTAAAAAAGACTTTGCAAACCAACCCAATAGTGTCAAAGTAACCAACACTATTTACAGACTATAACTTATAAGCAGTTTTACTATTAAATGGTTCGTTGAATTTTAAAAATCATTAGCATGAACAGACATATATTTACATAAATTACACTGTTTCTTTCAAGTTATTATTAACTAGAACATGCATTTCAATAGATGCTGGAAAGAATTATATTCAAGTAAGTATATAGCAAATCTTTAAGATTTGCTATATACTATTAACTTGGCTGCATACTATTAACATCCATATTAAATGTTTTGTATTCTTTATTATTTGTTATTTGAGAAATACTAGCTCATGAATTATTCATAATATCTAGCCAGATCTGTTACATCAGGTGTCAGATTAATCTAGGAGGTAGAAAGAGCTGAGTTTTACACGAAGTATTCATTAAACTTGGTGAACTCATTAAAGTATGTTAATTAGGTAGTAGACAAAGGAACTTGGTATTTGGTAGAGATTGGGCACTGTTAATACCTTGCTTTGTGTTAATACCTTGGCTGCAGTTTTTTCCCCCTTAATGAGCACAGGGAAAAGCTGATTATTCCAAATGCAGAAAAAACATCACATGTGTTACGTGTTGGAAAAATTGCCCCAGGTGACAAAAGGAAACACATACCAAAGGAACTGGCACTCTAACAAAGAGAGTATCATTTCAAAGCTTCTAAAATTTTCTTTGGTCCAATATTTGTCATGACAAAACTACATGTTAATTTTGATATTCTCAAACATATTTCATTGTTAGCAATTACTATTTGACTAACACAGCTTTTTATCTCAATTCAGATCTGCCAATAACACAAGGATATAATGCCTGTCCTTGTTTTATTACTTTGGTTTTTTTTTTTTCTTACACTGAAATTTAAAATATCTGAGAGACTGTGTGTTTATTTATAGGTAAGGACAAAACAAATCACAAATAGTGTCACTTCAATAAAATAATTTCCTATTAAATGATAGCATTTTAAAGGCTATATTAAAAGTTCTCCAAAGAAACACCTGAATTTGAACAAAGAAAGAGAAAATATTTGGATGCTCATGACACACCCAACACATAAACTGTATGAAAAGATGGCCTCTGGGCTCTTTCTACATTTTACCTAGCTACCTCAAATATAACCATTTAAATTATAAAACCAATGTTCTTGGCTCAGTGTTGTATGTGAAGGTTTGTGCATAATCCTTAATTTTTATACTAAAATGAAGTTTATTCATGAAAATAAAAATTAATGTTTCTTTCCATCTGTTAAAGACCTTAGGATTTGGCCCTTTTTTGAGAAATATGTGGTCCAAAGTGTCTACTACTATATATTTAGCCTTTAATTGAAATCCCCAGAGCCCAACATGAATGGTGAAACCAATATTCACTTTTTCACAGGATATAACCTATCTTGCTTCATCTTATTTCTTCTTTCTGTGAAAATCATTGCCACCTTACATACAGAATTTAACTACATAAAACAAAATGATTCAACTAATATTAGAACATATGTGTCAAAACTAGTTAGTGATAACAGAACACAACAACTGGCTCCATTCAAAATATGGGTCTATCTAAAGGCAAAACAAACAAGTAAACAAAACAAAATGAAAACAAGACTCATAGATACAGAGAAAAAAACGGGTGGTTGCCAGAGCGGAGGTAGGTGGAAAGTTGGGAAAAATAGGCAAAGGGGATTAAGAGGTACCAACTTTCAGATATAAAATAACTAAGACACAGGCATGTAATATACAAGCATAAAGAATATGGTCAATAATATTTGTATGTGGATATATGCTTACTAGACTTATCATGGTGAACATTACATAATGTATGTAAATGTCAAATCACTATGTAGTACACCTGAAACTAGTATAATATTGTGCATCAATTATATTTCAATAAAAAGTGACTCTATCCATGCCATAGGCCAGGCTAAAATATTAATCTTCTACCTTTGTCATCATTATACCACACAGCCTCTCAGACATAGGACCCTGAAAAGTAAAAGAAGATAAAATAAAATAACTTCATTGGAAAAGTTAAGGTGGATGATCATTTCATTTACCACTAATTCTAAGGAGCAAATGTCCTCATTCTAAGGAATTACCACAGTAGCATTTATCAAAAGCTACTACTATTTTTAGATTAAACCTGTGTTTTGTAGGATGATTTCAGTTACACTCCTGCAATTCTGTTTACAGAAATACATTCTTCAGTTTCTGAAATAATCTGCATATGAAATGTCATACAACACTTTTCTAGGAATATATTTCAAACTTTAATTGTAGTATATTCATTTAAGTGAAATAAATGTCAAGATATTAAATAGAATTTTTTGGTGTTGCCACTTCTTCTTAGACAATTTCTCAAAATTTCAAATTCTCACACAAAAAACGTGTCCACTAAGAAAATCATATGTATATATAAAACCACATGAATATGAAAAGCAGGTCAGCTAAAGCACCTAACTTTGCCCATAAAAGCAAGTATGGTACTATATAACTTTCTGATGTCATATTAACTCACTCCTCTAAAAATTAGAAAGAGCAAAGGGGAAAAAAATCTCTACTAAATTTAGACAATAAGATGTCCATGTTTCCCATTTATATTTTTATTCTCTTTTTAAATCCTTAATGTTCTACATAGTTCATTTTTAAAAGAGCAATATTGTTGGAAAAGGCTGTATTCAAAGATGAACTGCATATCTAAGTAATTTAATTTGGTCTAGCAATGGATATACTACCTTCTAAATGTACTAGAGGGAGTTTGTTTACACAAAGCCACTGTAATGGAATCTATAATAGCTCCTGTGTGGGTCATTATCTCTGATTACAATTCTAAAAATGCTTTCCTATTGGTTCATTCATTAGATATCAAATATCCAATTTATAAACATTCTACAATTTACCAAGGTTTAAACACAAATGCTGTTCTGATTATTTGTTAGCCCAGGTAACTTTTAGGTATTATTACAATAACACTGCACAAAAGTTTCAACTATTCTGTTCATTGCTTCATATCAACTTTTGTGACACGGTCATTGCAATAGACTGAATGTTTGTGTTCCCTCAAAATTCATATGTTAACACCTAATCTTCAATGGCAGGGTATTTGGATGTGGCCTTTTTGGAGGCTATTAGGTCATGAAGGCAAAACACTCATGAATGGGATTTAGTGCTTTTGTAAAAGGTACTCTAGAGAGCTCTTTGCCCTCCTCCCCAAGTGAGGACACAGCAAAAAGAAGCTCTCTGTGAATTGTGAAATGGGCTCTCACCAGACACTGAATGTGCCAAAGCCTTGATTCTAGACTTCCTAGCCTACAGAACTGTGAGAAATAAATTCGTGTTGTTTATAAATGCCCAGTCTATGGTATTTTTGTTATAGCAGCCCAAATGGATTAAGACAGTCATAGATGCAGCCAAAACTCTGATATTTTATTAAGAAAATAGTATTACATGTAAGATCAAAAAGGAAGAGTCAGAGTTAGAATCCCAGAGCTCCTTGCTTTCAGTTTTCCTAGTCCAACAATCAACAGCAACGATTAAAAATATTTCCTAATTGAAGCCTAACATTTCACTAGTGCAATAAAGCAAATCTAACTGCAAAATGCTCCTCAAGATCATGTTCCTTTGCTTCAGAGATTTTTCTTGGTAGGTTGAAAAAAGTTATAAATATCTATTAACAGAAAACTCATTCAATTGTGAAATACACAACTTCCACATTTCTACATAAATATCAAGGTCTCTTACTAAACCAACAGCTATCAAGAAAATTCATATTATAGAATAGAAATAATTTGAAAAATAATTTTAACTAGAAATAATTTGTTTTATCAACATCTCTGGAAACAACCTGAAACAAAAATAATGTACAGATAAAACAAATTTTTATTACTGCCCCAACTTTGTAATACCTTGCAACAGAGATAATGCAATCATATATTCAAAGAGAGTTTTCTGTTTCTCCTTCTATACTACCACCTTCACCCCACAGTTTCCTGGTCTCCAACTTCTTTAACTAAATAGTTTTATAACTTACATTTTCCTCCACTTTATATCTCCTTTCTCCATTTCCTAAGGATTAAGTCTAGATTCAAATATGTTAAAAGGGGGGCTTCCCTGGTGGCGCAGTGGTTGCGCACCCGCCTGCCGATGCAGGGGGGTCGGGTTCGCGCCCCGGTCTGGAAGGATCCCACGTGCCGCGGAGCGGCTGGGCCCGTGAGCCGTGGCCGCTGGGCCTGCACGTCCGGAGCCTGTGCTCCGCGGCGGGAAGGGCCACGGCAGAGGGAGGCCCGCATACCACAAAAAAAAAAAAAAAAAAAATATGTTAAAAGGAAGTATTAGATAATATTACATTCTAATGGGATGCAATAATTACAATATCATATCACAACTTAACATACAGTCTCTAAAAGGTAAATCAAGGACTCAGAAAGGACAAAAATGGTGGGAAATAGTGACCTAAAATAATTGTGTAGAGAAAATGGAACTCTAACACCAAGTCACCAAAGAAAAAGATGAGTAACTGTAAGCACAAAATAAGCAAAGATAAACTTCTCATTCTTCACTTCAGTTTTCTGGGGGTTCTTTTGTGGAGGGGGGAATACTCCTATTTCTCTTAAATTGGTTTACTATGTGGGTGTTTTTCTCTAGAAAACTTAGCTCCAGTATTGTAAAACAATTTTTTAGTGCCTTCAGAAATGAAATGGGATATAAATAGTTAAACTGACTTATAGAGAGATTCCTAAAACGCAAATGAGGTACTGTGAACAGTAGCATGATATTGTAGTCTTCATCTAATTTGCAACAGCAGATTATCAGATTAGCTACAGGGACCCCAACAAGGCCAGGTAGCTGAGCAGAGGAAGAAACACACTCTACCAAAACTACCAGGTTCACACCTATCTTTCCTCTTGATTGGAAGTTAAAGAGAAATGTGTTGTCAACCTAACAATAACAATCATCCTCATCAACAAGTTACTTTTTCATAAATATCCACTTCAAGACACAATAGACACTTTCAAGAAGTTTTATTTAGAACATACACAGGTGGGCTTCCCTGGTGGCGCAGTGGTTGAGAGTCTGCCTGCCGATGCAGGGGACACGGGTTCGTGCCCCGGTCCGGGAAGATCCCACATGC
>NC_041215.1:67608776-67623788 GCF_002837175.3 Physeter macrocephalus | reverse complement strand
GCCCGCATACCACAAAAAAAAAAAAAAAAAAAAATATGTTAAAAGGAAGTATTAGATAATATTACATTCTAATGGGATGCAATAATTACAATATCATATCACAACTTAACATACAGTCTCTAAAAGGTAAATCAAGGACTCAGAAAGGACAAAAATGGTGGGAAATAGTGACCTAAAATAATTGTGTAGAGAAAATGGAACTCTAACACCAAGTCACCAAAGAAAAAGATGAGTAACTGTAAGCACAAAATAAGCAAAGATAAACTTCTCATTCTTCACTTCAGTTTTCTGGGGGTTCTTTTGTGGAGGGGGGAATACTCCTATTTCTCTTAAATTGGTTTACTATGTGGGTGTTTTTCTCTAGAAAACTTAGCTCCAGTATTGTAAAACAATTTTTTAGTGCCTTCAGAAATGAAATGGGATATAAATAGTTAAACTGACTTATAGAGAGATTCCTAAAACGCAAATGAGGTACTGTGAACAGTAGCATGGTATTGTAGTCTTCATCTAATTTGCAACAGCAGATTATCAGATTAGCTACAGGGACCCCAACAAGGCCAGGTAGCTGAGCAGAGGAAGAAACACACTCTACCAAAACTACCAGGTTCACACCTATCTTTCCTCTTGATTGGAAGTTAAAGAGAAATGTGTTGTCAACCTAACAATAACAATCATCCTCATCAACAAGTTACTTTTTCATAAATATCCACTTCAAGACACAATAGACACTTTCAAGAAGTTTTATTTAGAACATACACAGGTGGGCTTCCCTGGTGGCGCAGTGGTTGAGAGTCTGCCTGCCGATGCAGGGGACACGGGTTCGTGCCCCGGTCCGGGAAGATCCCACATGCTGCGGAGCGGCTAGGCCCATGAGCCATGGCCACTGAGCCTTCGCGTCTGGAGCCTGAGCTCCGCAACGGGAGAGGCCACAACAGTGAGAGGCCCGTGTACCACGCAAAAAAACAAAAATAAAAAACATACACAGGTAACAGCAGTTTGTCAGTTTAGGGACCAATAAGTAACTGTTACTGAGCATATATTCAACTGGTTCAGTTCCTGGGTAGAGAAACCAGAATATAGAACAAATAATCCTAAAATTTACATGGAACCACAAAAGACCCAGAATTGCCAAAGCAATCCTGAGGAAAAAGAACAAAGCTGGAGGCATAACCCTCCTGGACTTCAGACAATACTACAAAGCTACAGTAATCAAAAGAGCATGGTATTGGCATAAAAACAGACATAAGGATCAACGGAACAGAATAGACAGCCCAGAAAAACCCACACACCTATTGTCCATTAATCTTCAACAAAGGAGGCAAGAATATAGAGTGGAGAAAAGACAGTCTCTTCAGCAAGCAGTGTTAGAAAAGTTGGACAGCTACATAAAATCAATAAATTAGAACACTCCCTCACACCTTCATACCATATACAAAAATAAACTCAAAATGGTTTAAAAACCTAAATATAAGACATGCCACCATAAAACTCCTAGAAGAAAACATAGGCAAAGCACTCTCTGACATAAATCATAGCAATATTCCCTTAGACCAGTCTCCCAAGGCAATAGAAATAAAGCAAAAATAAACAAATGGGGAATTATCAAACTTAAAACTTTTGCACAGCAAAAGAAACCATAAACAAAATGAAAAGACAATCTATGGGCTGGGAGAAAATACTTGCAAATGATGCAACTGACAAGGGGCTAATTTCCAAAATATACAAACAGCTCATATAACTCAATATCAAAAAACCAAACAACCCAATTAAAAAATGGGCAAACCCTCCACTGATGGTGGGAATGTAAGCTGGTGCAGTCACTATGGGAAACATACAGAGGTTCCTTAAGAAATTTAAAATATAGCTACCATATGATCCTGCAATCCCACACCTGGGCATATATCCAGAGAAAACTATAATTCAAAAAGATACATGCACCCCCAATGTGCATTGCACAACTATTTACAATAGCCAAGACATAGAAGCAACCTAAATGAACATTGACAGATAAATGGATAAAGAAGATGTGGTACATGTATATAATGGAATACTACTCAGGCATAAAAAAAAATGAAATAATGCCATTTGCAGCAACATGGATGGACCTAGAGATTATCATACTAAGTGAAGTAACTCAGAAAGAGAAAGACAAATACCATATGACATCAATTATATGTGGAATCTAAAAAAATGATACAAATGAACTTACTTACAAAACAGAAACAGACTCACAGACATAGAAAACAAATTTACAGTTACCAAAGGGGAAATGTAGGGGGGAGTGATAAATTAGGAGTTTGGGATTAACATATACACACTATTATATATAAAATAGATAATCAACAAGGACCTACTGTATAGCACAGGGATCTCAATATTCTGTAATAACCTATATGGGAAAAGAATCTGAAAAAGAATAGACATATGTATATGTATAACTGAATCACTTTGCTGTACACCTGAAACTAACACAACATTGTAAATCAACTATACTCCCATAAAAATTTTTTTAAAGATGTGGTATATATACACAATGGAATATTACTCAGCCGTAAAAAAGAATGAAATAATGCCATTTGCAGCAACATGGATGGACATAGAGAATATCATACAAGTGAAGTCAGGCAGGGAAAGACAAGTATTATATAATATTACTTATACATGGCATCTAAAAAATAATACAGATGAATTTATTTACAAAACAGAAACAGACTTACAGACAGAAAACAAACTTATGGTTACCAAAGGGGAAAGGAGTGTGGGGGGGGATAAATTAGAAGTATGGGATTAACAGATACATACTACTCTATATAAAATAGATAAACAACAAGGATTTACTATATAGCAAGGGAACTATATTCACTATCATGTAATAACCTATAATGGAAAAGAATCTGAAAATAATATATATATATATAGCTGAATCACTTTGCTGTATATCTGAAACTAACACACTATTGTAAATCAACTATACTTCAATTAAAAAAAAAAGAAACCGGAATATGGGCGTACTAAGGCCTAGTGCTAAATTTTTTTAAATGCATTATGGCTTTGAAAGGTCCCACTGTGGCCAAGGCTGAAATGTACTGGTTTCAATATTAACTGTATAGATCTTCACCTGAGTAACAAATCATATGGAAATCCGATTAACCATGGGTCAAGATATCTGAGGGGCACAATGCAGGGAAACAACAAAGAAATTTGGAACAAGTGGAAAATAGTTGGTTTTTATTACTACTATCATTGTTGTATTATGTTTTTAATACAGCCTAACTATTTCAATAGGATAGAATAATTTCTAGTCACAGGGATTATTGGCAGATAATGTTTTTTTAAAACAACAACCTGCATCTCCTTTTAAATACAAACTAATTATAATAAATTATAATTTTAAAGAGGCTAGAGGGCCATTATTTGCCTCCTCAAAACAATGAATAAAGAGGTTTGGTTATTTCAGATACCGTTTTAAAAATGAACACGTAAGCAACGTTTTTTACTATAGAAAAAACAGTCTCTAAAACAATTGACATAACCTACCAAGAGATAAGGAAAGAGCCTAGATGATCTCTTAGGGTCTCTTTAGCATTTGTCTATGATATCAAGAATGTACACACCACATACCACACCATATTAGGTCATAGCATTGGGAAGAAATTAAAGACTCCACAGAAACAAGATATTATTCACTTTAAAAATCATTATTAATAAGTAGAATGTCTCCATAAAGTCTTCTTAAGACTGCTATTTTTACTTTTTAAAAGTAATGGATATGAGTCTTGGGTTTAGCTTAAGAATATTACAAGTTGAAATAAAATTCTGTTGCCTGAAGTAAAGTATCCTAATGTACTAAAATATGCATTTACAGTGAAAGCACATAATTTGTTGCTGAAAGCTTACGTTTCAACACTTCTATTACCTACGCAATTTTGGACAAATCATTTTAACTATGCAGTTTGAATAATTCAATCTGCAAAATGAGAGTGAAACCAGAAAACAGAAAGCCTAAAAATATTATTGAATTCTTCAGAGATCCATAAACAAACAATGCTAAGAGGCAAAGCAGTACATTTTCAGAGGCATTCTAAGAATATCTCTAAGAAATTTTCATAAAGCATTTACAAACAGAAGCTAAGTATCCAGACTGTCTTGAAGACTTCTACTCTGAATATAATCAGAAGAGTTCCACCCATTCTGTTTCACCTATATTGTCATTAAACATTATTCTTGTTTGACTTTCTATGATTACACTAGTAGAGAAACAAACTAAAGTATCATACTGAGCAGCAGTGAGAAAAGAAAACTATACAATATAAATTAAAAACTATTAAGACTACAATTTTTAATTGACAACATGTGATCTGGGGTGTTCCTGATATCTTATTCATATAATCAGAGCTTATATCTAAATTTAGTAGACATAGGTACTGAAGTATTTAATGAATATACAATGTAATGTTGTCCTTTACTTTCATCTAAGTGGACTGTATACTGATTTTGAGAAAATATGGCAAAAGTCCTGGACAACAATAATGCTCTCACATACTTCCACTGCTTCTTACTGAAAATTTGTTAATACAGAATTACATTTTTCAATTTTGTATACTCATGTCTTAGCAGATTGAACTTGCCACATAATAAAAGGCTCAGAACAAAGTCAGGAGAGGTAAAGAGAGCATTAAATAATTTGGTTGCATCAAAATGCTAGAATGCCATGCAATTCCATGTTCTTCAGAGTTTTATTGAGACATAATTCACATACAATACAATCCACACACTTAAGGTGTACAATCCAATAGTCTTTAGTATGTTCACAGAGTTGGGCAATCAACATCACAATTGATTTCAAAACCCTTTCATCACCTCAAAAAGAAACACTGTGCGCATTATCAGTCACTTTTCTTCCCGTGCCAACCCTCTTCCCCTCACCAACCCTAGGCAACCACTAATCTACTTTCTGTCTCTATGGATTTGCCTAATCTGGACATTTCATATAAATGGAATCATACAATATGTGGTGTTTTTGTGACTGATTTCTTTCAATTAGCACAATGTTTTCAAAGTTTGTTCATGTAACGTGTATTATTACTTTATTCCTCTTTATTGACACATAATATTTCATTATATGAATATACTACATTGACGGGCATTTGGGTTTTCACTCTTTTTGCCTATTATGAATAATGTTCCTATAATTACTCTTGTACAAGTTTTTCTGTCAGCATATGTTTTCCCTAGCAATTCAATTTCTGAATACTCATTTTTAAAAGATACGTAAAATTATTTTCTTAAACACATAGTAAAAACATTTTATAAGTGCCAAATACCTTTTCTTGGTGGTTATCATCATCAATAAAATATAAGTAAAGTTTTCCACACTATACACAATTCCAGTTCCCCTTATACTTTGCTGATTGACTTCAGTCAAAATTACTATCCATTAAAATGATCATCAGATTTAAGTTTCAAGAGATGCAAAACCAGGAATTTTTTCACAAGCTCTTATCTCCTGCTCTCTATCAAATAAACTAAAAAGGTATGAACCTATTAAACAGCAAGGAAAACACTACCATGTTTTATTCTAAATGTTTTTATTCATCTGGATTTTTCTTTAAATTGATTTTTTTTTTTTTTTTTTTTTTTTTTGCTTCTGGGCGAAGGTATTTAAAAGGTAAGAGGGTCAGTCTAAGCAACCAAACAATCCTAATGCAAAAGTTTAATTGATTCACAAAGTAGAACTTCTCAAGTCATAGAAGTTATTGTTTATTAGCATTATTTACAACCAGAGACACAAATTTATATAACACTGTGGTAAGCAGAATTCTAAGACGGCCCTGATGATCCCCACCCCCTGATATTTACATCTTCGTGTAATCCCCTACCCTTGAGTGTGGGCAGGACCTATAATTGCTTCTAACCCTAAGAATATGGCAAAAATGAAGGCATGTAACTCCCATAATTGTGTTATGTTATGTGGCAAAGGTGAAGGGATTTTGTACATATAACTAATGTCCCTAATTAATAGTAAGTTAATCAAAAAGGAGGTTTTTCTGGGAAGGCCTGACCTAATCAAATGAAGCCTCTAAGAGGATCTAGAGATGACAGTCTTTTTTTTTTTTTTAAATAAATGTATTTATTTATTTTTGGCTGCTTTGGGTCTTCATTGCTGTGAGCGGGCTTTCTCTAGTTGCGGCAAGTGGGGGCTACTCTTCTTTGCGGTGCGTGGGTTTCTCATTGCGGTGGCTTGTTGCTCGCAGGCTCAGTAGTTGTGGCACATGGGCTTAGTTGCTCCGCAGCATGTGGGATTTTCCTAGGCCAGGGCTCGAACCCGTGTCCCCTGCATTGTAGGTGGATTCTTAACCACTGTGCCACCAGGGAAGGCCCAAGATGTCAGTTTTGAAGTAGCAACATTACAAAGATGCCCAGCAGCTACTCAAGTGTCAACTGAAGACAACTGCTTACATGTATGTGCATGAGGACAAAATCCAAAAGTAGATGAATAAATAAATGGTTGAATTTCTAAATAATCATCCTTATGCATTATAGTGTTAACCATTCTTCAGAGTCAAACTGAAGACACTACCGAGCACAGAAGCTTCATTCGGAACCTAATAGTGACCCTTCCAATATAGAACATTTATTGACAAATTGCCTATGATTTATGCATGATGGAGAATATAAAGTGAACAAGATGGGTTCCCATCCTTCAGCAGCTTAGCATTTATTGGCAGAGTCAGAAATATACAGATAACTATGTATAGTACAAGGCATATAAGCTATAAGGAACATAAAAACAAAATACATCATAGTGTAAATGAGGTAGGTATAAATAATGAGTAAAGAAACAGAACCACACAAATTGACCAGAGGTCATGGAGCAAATTTCTAATGTCACTATGTAAAGGAAGGGGCTCACATTCATCACCTACTGTGTGCCAGGTACCCCACTAGATTCTTCACAAATAATGCCATATTTAATTCTCACAATCCTGTAAGGTGGAGTTATTGTATCTTTATTGCATAAATAAGAATATTTCTAATCAGAGAGATTAAATAACTAGACCAAAGGGGAGAAGGGAGTGCCAGGATTTACACTTAGGTCTCTAAGATTCCCTAACATAATGCTTCCTTATACTAAAACACCGTAAGAGAGTAGTATAATTGTTATTATTATTTCCACTTTATAGCTATAGAAACTACCATTCAGAGGTTGACTTGTCACTCAATTAGTGAAGAAGGACTAGATCTTGGCCTTCTGATGCCTGGCCTCCTACCTTTTTCACAATAATCTTTTCCACAGTACTTCAGAGAGAAACCAAGGGCAGAAAAGGAAAATAAAATGTGTAGCTCCAATTGTAGCTGTCCTCTAACAGCGATGAAGCCCTATTTTCTACAATCAAGCATCTAGTTACTTCCATCAGTCACTAAATGCTCTCTATTCACAGTCTATGCTGTCCTTTCTTTTTTTTATAATCCTGAAAAAGTAGATTCATAGATACAGTGTCAACTAAAGGATCTACTGGCATATTCCTTTGCCTTTGTTATTCTTTATTCTGCAAAAATGACACACAAAACTGACTGCCATAGTTCCTCCACTCTCCTTATTCTTTCATATGCTCTTGCTAACTCCTGTACTATCCACAGCTGTCTTTAAACACTTCTTCTTCCTATTTGCTACATATTTCCCTCTAACTCCTCCTTCAAACCTCCTAAACCATTATCTTCTCCTTTTTTCCCTATAGAGATTTAGATTGCTCTGTTATAGTGCCTAGTTCTAGAAGTCCTCCTCAGATCTCTAGAAATTATATTATATGTAATATAGGATTGAAATATTTTTAACTCAATATTTTTTCTAAACAAAAAGCAGAATGAAAAAGAAACGAAAAGAGGCAAATGTTTTCTTATTAAAAGCTAAATGGGTTTTAGGATGTTTGAAATTGAAATGATGTTTTTTTGATGCCTAAGTATCTACCAAGATTTCATCAAATTATAATCACTTGCTAATCTTTTCTTTGTATGCCCTACTTGGTTCCCTACTTATTGGTCCCCACTGTAAATATATAATGTACAGAAGTACTATGAGCAAGGCAACTGAAACAATACTGAAACCCCTTCCTACCCAAAATACTGCTCACTAGCTTGCCTCTGCCATATATAATCATGCGTAGAATCACTTCTGCTAATGAAGATAAGTGTTGCGATCAACACAAAACCCCACTGAAATCTAAATATATGCTAACCATGTGACCCAGGAGAGGGAACAAAGGAGCACAATGCTTGGCATTAAATGATGAAGTTATATTTAAAGATACTTTCTCTCTAAAAGCTAATGAATAGGATTCTCTCAAACATCAACTAAGGAAATATTTCCTTCATTCTTACTTATTGTTCCTATATCTACAAAAATTATAAAGTAAATAATAAGTTTTTTAATTTAAAAACTTAAATACACAACTAAATACATCTTTTTATAGTACTTTATCATAACTGACATTTTAGTTACAATGTACACGGATGATTTCAGTCAAATGGAAGACGTAAAATCAAATTTTACACGTTAGACAAGAACTAAAAATTTAAATCTACTTACTAGACATAATCTAATTACTGTAATGCTATTCTCTGACACAACATTATTTCATCTTTTAAAAGTTTCAGAGCAAAAGAGATTTCAAATCTAACCCAAACTTTTGAACATGTGTTATAAATTTTATTTCTATCAAAACAGCATGGCCATCTACATACTCACTAATGCGTTGCCTTAAAAGTTAATTATTTATCAGAAATATAGATTCCTGTAAAGCTTTAAGTTTACATGTAGTCATTTACTCAGACATTCTGAGTAAGAATAGATCTCAAGTTGGACTAGCAAACAAGCAGCAAAAAATAGCCATGGGTACTTGTTTTTAATTTTCAATATAGAATAAAATTGTAATTCTATGTCCATATTTTCCTGCAAAGAACCACCTACAGATATATTTTTAATTTCAATGTATACAGGCCTTACAGAGGGACTTGCTCTTCTGGTAATAGTGGACTAGGTAATTCAAACCAACCCTCCCGCTGATAACTCTAAAATCCTTTAAATAAACTTCAAAAAAATCCTTTTCAGCAAGGAACTAAAACTATAAAAAGGAGCGTTGCATTTTTATGAAAGAATCAACTGGAAAGAACTAAATATAGAACTAAAACCTATCATAAATGAAACTAAGACCTCAATGACTGAGAGATAGGTCAAAAGAAAATATCTAGAAGAAAAAGGGTAAAGAGGCAATCTATAGAAAATACAAGAGAAAGAGTAAGAGATATCAAAGATGGAGATGGCCTAACTTAAATTGAACTGAAATTCCAGGACAGGAGATAAAAATAAGAGAGGCAATATTCAAAAATATAACTGCTAAGAATTTCCCAAAGCTAATGAAAAGCATCAAGTCACAGATTTAAGAAGCCCAGTTGACTTTGAATAAGAAAAAAAGAGAAAACAGCTAAGAACTGGAAATTCTTAGTTGCAGAGATGGTAAAGGAATCTGTAAACATATGTTGAAAACTGAAAAATAGAAAAGATCAACAATACTAACAGCTGGCTTTTTGAAAAGATAAACAAATTGACAAAACTTTAGCTAGACTAAGAAAAATAGAGAAGACTCAAAAAAATCAGAAATAAAACAAGAAACATACAACTGATACTATATAATTACATAGGATCATAAGACACTACTATAAATAATTATATGTCAACAAATCAGATAACCTAAAAGAAATGTAAACATATGTTTAGGACAGTGACCATCTCCTAAATTAAGAAGTCAGTTAACATCTAAAAGCCACACATTGCTTGCAGGGAAATAAAAAATATAATTATGGCATGAGCTCACCATAAATAGAAAAAAAAAAAGGAATGTTATTAACGAGTAAAATACTCTGTCATTTACTGTCATTGCCCAGAGGATTGCATCTTGGTCCCACGTCTATTATAATTTCCTATTTTAGTTTTTTAAGCTTGCTCTTTAATTTCATGGAAATATCTTATTTGCTTCCCATGGTAATAATCTCCTAATAACAGAAAGCACTTTAATAAATTTATCAAATCTACCATAAATGCCTATCTTCATATTGTCAACTGAGGAAAAAAATAAAACACACAACAGGAAAGCTATGAGTTCAGTTTTATTTGGGGCTTACTGAGGACTGTAGCCTGGGAGACAGCCTTTCGTTTAGTCTGTTTCTCTGAGGAACTGCTCCAAAGAGGCAGTGGGGGAGGTCAGTGCATATATGATTTTGGTGAAGGGGATACGTGCAGTCAAGCACACATCTCAGTAGAAGGTTGCTGCTAGTCATGAGGAGCAGATATCTCCATTACTGAGTTTAGTGCTTTTCTAGTTATGAGAAGACATAAGAAATTGGGTTCATAAAATTTTCTCCTGAAAATATCTAACAATCTAAATGCCTGTTCTGCCAGCTTTTCGCAGAGCACAGAGTGCCTCATCCCTGATCTCCACCCTAAACTCCTTTCAGGGCATGTTAAAGGTCAGCTCCTGCAGTGGCTAATGACCTAATCCTTGTAGAGCTGGATGGTGAGTGACATTCTTTAGTTGGCAATATCTTATATAACAAAAAGTGGTTGCTATAGCTTCTTGATAAAACATGTTCCCAGCCAATTATGAACATTTGCCCCATTGTAAAAAAAATAATGCCTGTAAAATTTTTGTTTTTATTGATTCATTGTAAGTATCCATAGTGATCTAAATAGATCAAATATAAGCAATATATTATAAATAACTTTACTCAACTAATAGCTTAACTCTCAAAAAAAATCTGGATCAATAGACTACAAAACATTTTATTTTTATAAATTTTGTATGGTATAGCAGAAAAGAAAGGAATTAACATCTATTTTTATGTGCCAGGCTTAATGCTAGATGTTTCTAATACATTAATACCTACAAAAAGCATTCAAAATACTTGTTATTAGATCTCTATTTTTCAGATAGATAAACTGAAGTTCAGAGTAAGCTAAAACAGAGTCCTTTATCTTCCCACCCAGTGACCATATAGATTAATAACAAAAAATATTCAGAGGGAAACATCATTAACTCTATATGCTGCAAATTTATTGTTGTTTTTATTATTATAGCTTGCAACACTTATTAGATAACATTTAATAATGATAGATTTACTGTTTGAAGTAGAAAGAGAAATCATCAATTACTTCTTGAATATCATGTGGAATGTTATATCTTAGCATCCAGAAAATTATAAATCTTTGTAAATTTGATCACACTATATGTATTTTTCATGTTCAGGTTACCAATTTTTAAGCCCATACCATTCTCAATTTTTATTTTAAATGAGTTTTGGTTTTCATCATATGAAACTAAATAGACACCCATATTAACTAAGAATACATATGCATTTCACAATATGTTTATAAAGCAAATTATATTTTTTTAAAATTCTTACAAAAGAATGTTCTAATTCTGAGGCCTAAGTTCTATTGGCTTGAATATTAGCATCAAGTTAGGAATTTTTGAATGACAGGTGACTCATGCACCAAACAGTATTTCAAAGTTATCACTTTTATGTAAAAATATGTTATTTAATTTTATGTGTTATACTCTTATTTTATACTTATTATTAGAATGCAGTTTCAAAGATAAGACATTTCCAAAAAATTCTGAATAAGTAATTGTTGAGTATTGGTCAGTTTTGTTTTAATATATTCTACACCTTCACTTATTTAAAAACAAAATTTTGCAATTGATAGGCAAAATTGTTTCCTATATTTCTTGTTTGTGAATATTTTAAATTTAATTTACCCACCTTTATATATAGTGGACAAGTCATTCACTATTTAATACTCTGCCACTAAAATATAATTAGACAGTAATAAGTTGAAACAACTTTATAAAGAGACATCAAAATACAAAGGAACCATGAGAAATGAAATGTCCTATATCACTTTAAGTCCTAGGTATTTTCAAAGCAAAAGGTCAACACGTTGGAAAAATAAGTATATTTGTTTATGTTATTACTTTTGAGTTTTTTAAATCCATGCCATATATATATCTTTTTCCCTTTAATTCAACATGATCCCTCAAAAGAACAATAAAAAATAGTTATTAGGTACCAAACTGAAAATTCCCAATAGCCAAAGCTGGAACAATTTGCACAAAAAAATAAATAACATAGTATTGGATTATAATCCAATGAATAAAATAACTATGCGTGAGTCCATATTGATACAAATAAATGATTGGATAAGTAGATAAATGGGAGAGAAGGGATAAATCTTTCTTACAGAAGAATTTCAAGTAATGTATGTAGATACTTACTCCCTTCCAGAAGGTGGAACTTCCTCTCTCCTTGAATGTGGACTGGACTTAATGACTTGCTTCCAAAGAATAGAGTATGGAAAGGATAAAGCAGTAACTTTACAATGAAGAAAACCTGGTAGACATTACTTTAATCAAGTGATCAAGGTTAACATCAACAGTGATAACTCAAGTTGATATGATGTACCACCTGTGTGATGTAATGAGAAAAGCACTTCACTTTTGTGGTAATGTTCCCAAAAACACATAACCCCAGTCTAATTACGAGAAAAACATCAGACAAACCAAACTGAAGGGCATTCTAGAAAATACCTGTTTAATTTTCTTCAAAACTATCAAGGTCATGAAAAATGAGGAAAGAGAGAAACTATCACAGACAGAAGAGACTAAGGAGACATGAATACTAAATGCAATGTGGTATCCTGGATGAGATCCCAGAACAGAAAAAGAGCATAAGCGGATAAAATGGTGAAACTTGAATAGAGTTTGTAGTATAGTTGAAATGAATATGCCAATGTTAATTTATTAGTTTTGACAAATGTACCACTTATGATGTTAATATTAGAAGAAACTGGGTAAAGGGTATATGGGGACTCTGCATCTCTGCATCTTTCCTATAAATCTCAATTGATTCCAAAATAAAATGGCTACTTTTTAAAATTCATTAGGTTTTGAATCACTACCAAAAAAGTCTACTTAAGTTAATGATCAAAAACCATTTTTAAATAATATATATATAGGAAAATATATTTATGAACTTGAGTAAAATACAAAAACCAAAAGTTGACAGATGAAAAGATTAATCAATTTGACTACCTCACAATGAAACACTTCTATGGAAAGAATACCACAAATAAACAGGCAAAACCTGGAAAATAAAATGTATAATGTAATTAACAGACAAATATTAGACTCCATAAGAATCTACATGAAAAAAATAGGCTTTTTTTTTTCAACATCTTTATTGGAGTATAATTGCTTTACAATGGTGTGTTAGTTTCTGCTTTATAACAAAGTGAATCAGCTATACATATACATATATCCCCATATCTCTTCCCTCTTCTGTCTCCCTCCCTCCGACCCTCCCTATCCCACCCCTCTACGTGGTCACAAAGCTCCGAGCTGATCTCCTTGTGCTATGCGGCTGCTTCCCACTAGCTATCGGTTTTACATTTAGTAGTGTATATATGTCCATGCCACTCTCTCCTTTGTCCCAGCTTACCATCCCCCCTCCCCGTGTCCTCAAGTCCATTCTCTAGTAGGTCTGCGTCTTTATTCCTGTCCTGCCCCTAGGTTCTTCATGACCTTTTTTTTTTATTATTCCATATATATATATGTGTTAGCATATGGTATTTGTTTTTCTCTTTCTGACTTACTTCACTCTGTATGACAGACTCTAGGTCCATCCAACTCACTACAAAAAACTCAATTTTGTTTCTTTTTATTGCTGAGTAGTATTTCATTGTATATATGACAGTCTCTAGGTCCATCCACGTCTCTACAAATGACCCAATTTCGTTCCTTTTTACAGCTGAGTAATATTCCACTGTATATATGTGCCACATCTTCTTTATCCATTCACCTGTCGATGGACACTTACGTTGCTTCCATGTCCTGGCTATTGTAAACAGAGCTGCAATGAACATTTTGGTACATGACTCTTTTTGAATTATGGTTTTCTCAGGGTATATGCTCAGTAGTGGGATTTCTGGGTCGTATGGAAGCTCTATTTTTAGATTTTAAGGACCCTCCATACTGTTCTCCATAGTGGCTGTATCAATTTACATTCCCACCAACAGTGCAAGAGGGTTCCCTTTTCTCCACACCCTCTCCAGCATTTATTGTTTGTAGATTATTTGATGATGGACATTCTGACTGGTGTGAGGTGATACCTCATTGTAGTTTTGATTTGCATTTCTCTAATGATTAGTGATGTTGAGCATCCTTTCATGTGTTTGTTGGCAATCTGTATATCTTCTTCGGAGAAATGTCTATTTAGGTCTTCTGCCCTTTTTTCGATTGGGTTGTTTGTTTTTTTGATATTGAGCTGCTTGTAAATTTTGCAGATTAATCTTTTGTCAGTTGCTTCATTTGCAAATATTTTCTCCCATTCTGAGGGTTATCTTTTATTTGTTTATGGTTTTCTTTCCTGTGCAAAAGCTTTTAAGTTTCATTAGGTCCCATTTGTTTATTTTGGTTTTTACTTCCACTTCTCTAGGATGTGGGTCAAAAAGGATCTTGCTGTGATTTATGTCATAGAGTATTCTGCCTATGTTTTCCTCTAAGAGTTTGCTGGTGTCTGGCCTTACATTTAGGTCTTTAATCCATTTTGAGTTTATTTTTGTGTGTGATGTTAGGCAGTGTTCTAATTTCATTCTTTTACACGGAGTTGTGCAGTTTTCCAAGCACCACTTATTAAAAGGCTGTCTTTTCACCACTGTATATTCTTGCCTCCTTTATCAAAAATAAGGTGACCATATGAGCATGCGTTTATCTCTGGGCTTTCTATCCTGTTCCATTGATCTATATTTCTGTTTTTGTGCCAGTACCATACTGTCTTGATTACTGTAGCTTTGTAGTATAGTCTGAAGTCAGGGAGCCTGATTCCTCCAGCTCCGTTTTTCTTTCTCAAGATTGCTTTGGCTATTCGGGGTCTTTTGTGTTTCCATACAAATTGTGAAAT
>NC_041215.1:67587285-67608478 GCF_002837175.3 Physeter macrocephalus | reverse complement strand
ATTTCTCTTTCAGATTTTTCATCATTAGTGTATAGGAATGCAAGAGATTTCTGTGCATTAATTTTGTATCCTGCTGCTTTACCAAATTCATTGATTAGCTCTAGTAGTTTTCTGGTAGCATCTTTAGGATTCTCTATGTATAGTATCATGTCATCTGCAAACAGTGACAGAAGATAGTCTTTTTTTAAGTGGACAAACAATATGAATAGGCAATTCACAGAAGAAGAAATGGACAATAAACTTGAAAATATATTCAAAGGAAATATTTTTTAAATAATCAGGTATTGTTTTTTATTCATTAGATTGGCAAAATAAATTTTTTATAATATCATGTTTGAAAGAAGGTGAGGGCTAACAAAAAAATCTCATAGGCTGGATAAAAATATTCTAAGGAAATGAAAATTTTACATTATCACAAATTGTTTTTCATCCATTAGCTTAGCAAAAAACAACTTTTTATACAATATCGCATTTGGGAGAAGGCATAGGTAAACAAAAAATTTCCAAAGTCTGCATAAGAATTGGATCAGTCAATTTGGAGGGTAATTTTCTCAGCATCTGTTAAAAATTTTAATGCAATCAGGCATCTCTGTATCTACTCTAGAGTACATGTACTCTAGAGTACATATATAAATACTTTACTGTGGCATTGTTCATAAAGGGAAGATAAATTGAAAACAACCTGAACTCCCATAATAGGAAATGGTTACCTAGACTATGAAATGTGCAACAGATAAACAATGTAGTAGATCAATTATCCAACATGTATAGATTTCCAAAACATACTGCTTAAATTTTAAAAAAGCAGTTTACAAAGCAAGAGTATGATGCCATTTTTAGAAACACTCACGGTGTCATATATTATCTATGGGTACATGCCATGTCTGGAAGCATACTCACCAAACTGAAAACAGAGGTTAATTCTGTGAAGAATGGAGGGGGACAAGCATTCAGGGTGATCAACTGAAACCTTAGCCTCTATATTTTTTAAAGGAAATTACATTAATTTTTGAAGCTTTAGGAATTTCTTGTTTTTAAGAACATTTTAGTCCTACTTATCAATTATTAGAGTCTCAGCAATAACAGTACTCCAAGAAATATCACAATCATCCTTTCAAAGTTCTTACCAAGGAAGTACCAAGCTTAATGGAAAACTGAAATCAGCTGAGCCAAGTACTTACCATTCAATGGCACATACCATATGTCTTCAATAAATATCTGAATGAATTAGTGAATGAGTGAGTGAGGTACTACAGAAGAAAACTGTTTTGGAAAATACAGTTGCAGCCTCATCTGAGGAAATTATAAGGGAATTCTGCCATTTCAGAGAGTAACAGAAAAATATTGACCAAGTTAAGATTTAAGCCATCTGAATTCTAGTCCTGCTTTTGCCACTAACTTATTGCATGATGGTCAAATGCCCACCTGAGCTTGAATTTGATTATATTTTCTGGAAAATAATGCTACCTGCTCTAACTACTACTAACCTCATAGAGATTGGGGGGAGGAGACAGAAATGAGATTATAGATACAAAAATATTTTGAAAAATGCATGGATGCTATACTAGCACAAGAACTTTTGGAGAGCTTTTAAAAACCCATCATCATGCTGTTTGATTGGGTTGGTATCATTGCTCTGCCACAAGTGCTCTTAGTGAAGAACTGGCCCATGACACTAGACCTACCCCTCTAACCCAAATTGTATGGTCTATATGACATCTGTATGATGGAAAGAAGTTTTGTAATGTATAAAATCCAGAAATAGAAATTACCTATATTCTAACTTTAAAGAAACTGAATCTAGAAAAAGAACAAGTTTTCAAGAGAATTATTATAAATTTCAATAATGTCATATTAATACTTTCATTTTAGCTCAATCAACCTAGGTTTCCTTTTTTCTCTAATGGGAACATATTATATAACTAATCACTCGCATAGTTATATTGTGCTTAGATATATTCCAAGAGGTTTTTTCTTAGACAAAATAATTTATACATTTACTCTAAGTTGGTTTTGAAATTAATTTCAAATTTTGGTGGATGTCTATACTAGTTGAAAAATACAAATTACTTTGTGTTAAATGTTCTAAAATATTGATCAAACACAACATCAAAAATTTACTTTACAATCATGTACATAAAAAGAAGACTCATATGTTGATTTGGACATATCTTCTCGATTATCAATTAATGTTTCAAATTCTTCATGGTTTAATCACCTCTAATTTGGACATGAAAATAAGTATGTTCCTTGACAATCACCCTGACAGATGTTCAAACACCTGGAATTATTTTGTTCAATTGTTTGAAGAATTACAACACTATTAAACATGATAGGCATGTAAATATTGCTAACTACTTGGTTACAAGGACATTTAAGGAACCAGTTAAATCAGGATAATTTGCTTTCTCCAAATAAGAGAACAACCACAGTAGATTTTGTTAATAGTCTTCAGTTAATAAGATTCTGTATAATTGTTACAGAAAAAGAATGAATTTTTAAAAGTCTGTTCTAAAATTTTTGAGCATAAAAGATATGCAACCCTACAAGAATAGTACCTATTTTAGAATTATGAATAAATGAGGAAAAAGTTAGAAATTATGCTGTCATAAAATTCTGCTTACCAAAGATAATGAAAATTCCAGAAATAATACATATAAAAACTAGGCAAAAGGAAGGATTTCAACAAATGTGAAATGTTTTTATATCATAGTAGCTAGGCTTTCCATAAGCTTTTATCAATATATCAAGGATAAAAATATCTGTGGCATAGATTATGTCCAATTTGGACACAACTAATTTAATTTACAAGGGAGAAATTCTGGTTAAAATTTTAGAGCATTATCAGCAGTGCTGATTACAAAATATATACTTACTTATTTAGACATTTGGAAACATGTCCTCAATCTCTTTGGATTCCCACATAGAAATTCCAAATCAGTCAGTGGTCTGTACAAGAATGAATGTGAGCTCTAATGTGTAGCTATAAAGACTTCCACACTATCTGGAATTACAGTATGAAAATTATTAATTTAGTCTGATGTTTTTTGCTTCACGGCATCAAAATAGTTCCCATATATTTGTGATGCCAAATTTAAACTAGCAAAAACCAGTTGAAGAGAAATTTTTGCATCCTGAGTCAATTTGATTTAAAGGATTTTTTTTTTTGTCTGTACGCGGGCCTCTCACTGTTGTGGCCTCTCCCGTTGCGGAGCACAGGCTCCGGACGCACAGGCTCAGCGGCCATGGCTCACGGGCCTAGCCGCTCCGCGGCATGTGGGATCTTCCCCGACCGGGGCACGAACCTGTGTCCCCTGCATCGGCAGGCGGACTCTCAACCACTGCGCCACCAGGGAAGACCCTAAAGGAATTTTTAAAACAAATTTTAACTGCTCAAATTGAAGAACATAAAAAATAAATGTAGCTAGTCTTCAATGGGATTAAGCCAAGAGGTCTAAACAGAGAGTAATTTTAATTATGAGCCATAACCATATTTTACTTTTACGCATTGCTACCCTGATTCTGAACCTGTTTCTTATGGAAATTTAATCAATTTATCTGTTTAGCTTCATTACAAATAGATCACAGAATTCCATGGACTTTCAAAAAAAAAAAAACCTGTCACTAGCACTAGAAGCTAAAATTGTCAAAGAAAACTTTGGGCAATTACTAAATTTTGTATGTAGTTAGTTAACTATTACATTCAGTGGTAATGTAAGCTTCTGTCAAACTTTTTTAAAAGCTTGATTTAATTCATAGAACAGTCACGTGCAGCAGAGAAGTTGTCTGTAATGAATCTTTTCCTCAGTCTCTTTCCCTCATCCATAGGTAAATGCTTACTAATATTAAATGGAGTTTTGTATATAATTCAGGTGAACAAGAATGAACAAGATTCAAAAAGTTTCCAAACACATTCTCAGCATTTGATAAATGTTCATTGATCTTTATTTTGACTGGCCCTCAGACTTTTGTAAAATTCCTTTACTTGGTTTTCATTTTGAATGTTCAGCCAACACTAAATTCTTTGGGAGTATTACATTTTAAAAAAAAATCTTAGCTTCTTGAAAATATATCAAAGTCCAAACAATACAATGTGTTTTCTTATGCAGGCTTTATCCAAAATAATCAAAGGTGAACTCCTGTATCTTTACTCACATAATATAAAACCACTGTAATGGCTTATCAGAAAGGAATATGTAATTAGAAAGTCAGATCAACATTAAATAATCACTAATCCACTTGTGAAAGCTTAGGGAGAAAACTCAGTGTGAGGCTAATGAGAATTATATGTTGTCTTTCTTATATATTTCTCTTTGTTGATGTTATATATACGTATGCATACATATACAAATACACACACGTACATTAGCTATGGGCAAATATCATGAGATTATGTAATATAAAAAAAATTACTGATATATCTGCAATTTTTACTAAAATTTCCATCAAAGTCCATAGTTTCATTGAAGCATATAAAACCAAGAGAGAAAAACTTATTGGGGGAATTCCCAAAATCCTTCCCACAAATGGATGTATCAGTAGATAAAGTGGGTTGGTCACACCTGGCCTGACAGGTACTTTTTAAATTGTCTTTTTAAAGAGAATTTATAGATTAACACAGGATATCCATTTGTTCTGTGTTTTCTTAGATTCTGTATTTATCTGTTTGACATACATTCATCACAGAACCAACTATGGTAACTTTAGTTTCTGTATTGTTTGTACCTTACAGACCCAGGGAGAGACTGCTCCTTCCAGGGCTAGCTAAATTCTAAAGAAAATTAAGAACTTGCCCACAAACATGACTTTCATATGCAACCAACCAATCCCAAGTCTATACCCTCAACTTCTTCCTTATCTAACTCACATAACCAAGCCAATATTTCTTTTGCCCTATATCATCCTAGGGTCAGGTAACCAGGCAACTAGAGACCACCCCTATAGCCAAAGCCTGCCAGAAGTATCCAAACTGGACAGTTCTAAACTGCTTACCCTGACTTGCCTTTCCTTCAGAAACCCCAATAAAGGCTCTGGCCTCAACTTTTTCCTTGCTCTTGTCTTCTGCCACTTGACTAAAACCTGGTGCTTCCCCTTGACCCTGGATAACATGCAGCAAGTCCCTCTCTATGGCCTGTGAGTATAATATACATGGTTTTCCTAAGCCTCTCCTATATCTCTTCCACAACTGACTGACCATAAAACAGAACAAAACTCTACTTTTAGAGATAAAAGTCCCTTCCAATTCTCAATTGCTTCAATAGACAGACAGACATGATATAGATATGTATATATCTTCTGTTTCTTTAATGTTTAAACAGCTTGATAGCCCAAAGAGATACACAGATCAACACACCTATTTCTACAATGTTTAACCTGGAATTTAGTCAGAAGTAAGTAAAAATAAGAATCTGAACTTAATTTCCAAAATAGTGAAGTGTCCTAGCATCACTTATTTAATAATCTTTCTTTATCTCATGATTTTGCTGTGTCACTTGTAATCATATTGTTCCAGACACATACATAATTTGGTTTGATATATTTATCAGTACTTGATCAATTGACATATAGTTTCAATCATCATATCTTTTGTTCAATATTGACAAAGTTTGTATAAAGGAGCTCCCACCTTATTATTTTTATATATTCTGTTCACTTTTTTTTACAGTAGATTCCAGAAAGTATTTATTCTCCACAACTGAAATTTTGTACCCTTTGACCAACACCTCCCCATTTCCCCTTCTCCCCAAACTCTGGTAACCACTCTCCCATTCTCTGCTTCTATGTGACTATTTCAGATTCCACATATAAGTGAGATCATGCAGTATTTGTATTTCTGCATCTGGTTTATTTCACTTAGCATAATGTCCTCCTCGATTGGTTCTGATTATTAAATTATTACCTCTGAAAATCAAATGGTCTCTACTCTCTCATGCCTAATCACTTATTGTGAAGCGTTAGATGGATTAAGATCCATCCATACTTAATCTTACTCTAACCTTATGGTCATTTCAAATTGTAGTCCAGAAAGTCCTCAAAATGTTTTAACAAATGTTTTTGTGTTTGTTTTTTTTAGTTTGTGTGTTTGTTTTTCTTTGAAGAATACTGGATAAGGATGGAAAATTTTATTTTCCTCAGCCTCTACAGTGTTTCTTCTTGTGGCTGCACCTGACTGACTGTCTCATAAAAGAACACTGAAACTATTGACTTAAAAAGATCATTTTAATTATCTTTGAGCCTTATTTATTTGTTCTGATCTTATTCTCCCTTTATCATAAATCACCTGCACAAAGATATCATGATCAAAGCAGTGCAAAATATTTCTTAAGCCCATGATTGGAACATTTCACGATACCTCCCAGAGGAAGTAGAATCCTTGCTGCATTTCTTAAAAGAGAGTAAAGCTACTTCTTTACCCCCTCCATTCTTACCTAATATAAGGGCTACTATAAATGTCATTAATGTAAATTAATTAATAGAAATTTCAGATTAAACAATATGAACTATTTATATATTAATGCTTGTATTAAAGTTCAATTACATTTTGGCAAGTACTCTTGCTTCTTGCTTTCTATATATGCAGGTACTTTTAAGATAAATATAAACGTGTCTATAAATTATTGAAACATCATCATCAAATTATTATTTTATGGAAGAATCTGAGATTCAATAAACTTTTGAAGGCTTTCAATTCCCTCTTCGAGATGTCTTCTGAACCAAGAAAAACATCAGGAAAGTATATTTTTCCAAGAAAAACTGATTCTAATGTCAAAAGCTTCAATGCAACCATTAAATTAGGTGGTAGAATTCATTCGAAAATATTTGGTCTATTTGAAATCAAGAGAACTTTTGAGCTAACTAGATACTTTGAATCAAGATATATCACTATTCTAGGAAATCAAAGGTATAAGCTCGTTTTGCCCTATGCCAGACCATGCAACCATCTACAAAAATGGGAGAAATCTGTTTAGATCAGAAAGACAAGTAGTACTGAATTATATAGCTAAGAGAGATAGTGAAGTTTAGGATGTGAAAGCAAGTGAAATAACATTTTTAAATCATAAAAGGGAACAAGTGAAATTATAAGCGACTAAAATTAAGTTTGTGAAAGGTTGATCTTTTTAAAGCTGGGTTCAAGGCTGACTCAATATGTTTTAAGTGAATATACTATGGTTAGAATTCCCTGAATTATGAGAAAGCATCACTGATTTTTGAATGGACAAAGTCAATACTAAGTTCACCATTTCTGCATTTTTGTCCTTATAAAGATTTGGAAAAATATTTTGTTACCTTACATTACAGAAATGGTCTGTACTGGAGATTCCAACTTCTTTTATTAGACTGGCACTGGTATCTAAACAGCTTCTAATATCAGGCTAAGAGAACTGATATTCAGGAATTGTTATTATTTAGCTTTTATGATAACCATTTATAATGGAAATTTATGTTAGAGATCTAAATAGAAAGTACTTTCTTACAATGCCAAGACAAATATAAAACAATTACTATTGTATATCTGTCACTAAATTACTTGATTTAAAATAGATTAATCTTAATCCCAGTTTTTAAAAACTAATTTTTTTCAAACCACATAAAGATAAAAAGCATTATTAAATCATAGAATTATGCACAGGGTCCAAATCATCATGTTTTATTTAAGTAACAATATATAGGAAGATCTAGAAATTTTACTTCTGTCAAGTTTGCCATCTATCAGGATCTTCAAGTACTCCTTCAACACGGTTTTGATGACATGAAAGGTTCTAAATGGCTCAAATAAGAATGATAGTCTCATCTTAAGGACTGAAAAAATGGAAAGTACTGTACATAAGAATCATCTTAATACAACTAATAAAATCTGAGTGTCTATATCTAGTCTATCATAGACTAATAGTAAGGCCGAGAAAAAGGATAAGACACTGTAACACCTTATTAATTGGACTGATCTTTTTTTTTTCTTTTTAAGTTTTTGGCCGCACCCCATGGCATGTGGGATCTTAGTTCCCCAACCAGGGGTTGAACCCACGCCTCCTGCATTGGAAGGCAGAGTCAACCACTGGACCACCGGGGAAGTCCCTGGACTGATCTTAACGTCATTCTTTTTTTTTTTTTTAACTTCATTCTTTAAAAAAATTTTTTTAAAATAATGTCTGTGGTTTTTGAGGAAGTAGAGGAACCATTTCATTCATTCAAAAAAGA
Source organism: Physeter macrocephalus (assembly GCF_002837175.3). Lineage (NCBI taxonomy): Eukaryota > Metazoa > Chordata > Mammalia > Artiodactyla > Physeteridae > Physeter > Physeter macrocephalus. Next base: position 67,600,282 of record NC_041215.1, on the reverse strand, counting down.
CTGAAAATTCTCATGGCCAAAATGGTATCTAGTACTGATCTGTAATAATGGGCTTGAGGCTCATACCTTCCTTGTACAAGGGAGCCACGTATAAAAGAGATGTTAGTAATTGTCTTATGCAGCATTTCAGTAATATCTTAAGCAAGGTGAACTAAACTGAGGAATTTTTCAAATAGTTCAATGTTTCTTCTGAACTGTGATTTTTGAAAGAAACCTACTTCACAGAGAAACACTACCTAATGGTAAACAAAGTTAGAAATGGAACACAAAAGAAAGTGTTAGTAAAATGTTTACCAGGCGAATTGTCACTGTTTTTAAAACGCTAGTGAAACTTCAAGTGAAAGTGAAAACTGGTTATACAATCTTCTTGGAAAAAAAATTTAGCAATATTTATAAATAGCCTCAAAACTTAGCCTAGTAGCTCCTTAAAGAAATAGCTGATTCCAGGGCTGAGGCAGGGTAAATACAAGATGACCCTGGAAAATCTTATGGCCCCAGATACTAAGAAAGTGCTCAAAAAATGAATGGGAGCATATTGAAAGGATGAGAGCCAGTTGAAAGGAGTCCCTAATGTCCAAAGATGAAACCATTTGAGCAACAAAGTGAATTCTGAGAGTATTGGGTTATGGCCCATAAAATAAATATCTTTGAGTCCATATGAAATAAGCAATTGAATAAATAAATAAATGGAGGAGAAGTGACAGCTCTTCCCTATAGGAAAAAATTCTAATTTCTAAATGCAAAAAGAATGAGAGAAATAACAAGTCACTATTAAGCAAATACCACAGTAATAAATAGGTAATAAGCAGGAAATATTCATTGATGAATGCTAAAATTAGTAGGCAAAAGTTTGAAGAGAAACAAGATATTTGCATAGTCTCAAAGTATCTCCCCTAAGACATCATTACGAAGGGAAACTTTTTAACTTTACAGTGGAAAATCCAACTGTAATCAAGGTTAATATCCCCGGAAATAAGATATCATCTATCCCCTGATACGATGCACTGAGAAGGGTTCATTTCATTTCAGTCATATTCTTGACAAAAAAAAAATGCATAACCTCAATCTAATTAGGAGAACCTCAGACAAGCACAAATTGAGAGATAATCTACAAAAAAACTGACTGTACACCTCAAGAGTGTCAAAGTTATGAAAGATAAGGGAAGATTGAGTAACTCACAAATTGGAGATGATTAAAGAGACATGATATCTGAACACAAAATGGGATCCTGAAACAGAAAAAGGACATTAGTGGAAAAACCGGTGATACCCTAAAAAATATTTGGTTTAGTTAATAGAATTGTGTCAATGTTAACTTCCTGGATTTAATTACTAACTATAGTTATGTAAGATATTAACATGGCAAGGTGGACAAAACGTATACAGGAACTCTTCATACTGTTTTTGCAATTATTCTTTAGGTACAAAATTATCTCAAAATAAAGAGCTAAAAAATAGCAAAATGAATATTTTCTTTTATATTTATTTTTCTATGCTTTCTAAGCTACTCTAAAAAATAAGTATTAATTTTATAATTAGGAAAAATATACTTTATTATACTTAGCAGATTATATTATTGGCACACATCTTATTACTGTCAGATGAATAAAGTTATTGAATAAGCATTATTGAGTCAATGATCGAATGAATTATGCATATTAGGTATAAAAATCTTTGATGTAATTATTTTCAATCAAAAGGAAAAATATTAAGCCAATAATAACAATAATTGCTATTATTCTTGTCATTACTCCCAAAAGTATAACATATATATAAATGCATGAGTACATAATTATGTAGGTAATATGTACATAATTAATTGATTCTCACAAACCCATGAGGTAGATGCTATTATTGTTATCATCCCTATTTTATAGATAAGAAAAGTGAGGCTTTGAACTGCTAGGCAACTTGCCAAAGTTGGCATACCCACTAATTAGAACAGTTAGAACTCTATGACTTCAGACTTTCAGTTCTTGACAACTGGTGTCTACTAGCGTTGCTGCCTAATAACCCATGATATGTTTAAAAAGGACTTCCATGACCTTGACTCTGTGAGAGCAGCACAAAATTGTCTGAAGTAGACTCTACTTTTAAGACTCTAGCACTCTAATTGAGGAAACAAGTTACGTATGTGTGTATTTATATATAAGTAAAAATAGTTTTATATTCATATATAAATTGCAAAGTGATATATAATATGTAATAAATGCTAAATGAGTAAAACAGGCAGTAAGAACTTAATTTTTTCTAATCCATTACGATTTATTTTTTAAAAAGTTCACTTTATTTTATTGCAAAATTTGGTCTCCTAGCATTCCCACAGGTAAAATAATTCAAAGACATATTATAATTTTTTATTTTGTTATTTTTTTAAGGTAAAGATTCTCAAACTTTCACAATCATAAGAATCACCTAGAGAGTTCTTTAAATTGCTTGTTTATTGGCACCACTCTTTTGATATTCCAAGCCTATAAGCTTGAATAAGACCCAGAACTTGGGGTTTTAATGAGTCCTCCTGTTGATTCTGATGCAAGCGGTCTTTGAGTTTAAAGTTTTAAGGTTTAGGGGGAAAAAAATAGCAAACTTTTGTATCTACTAGAGATGCTCTGTAAAATTACATAAAAATCAGATTTTTTTTACAGGCATTTATACTATGAGGTTATGTGTTAATGAAACACGAAGTGCATAGTATGCACTCAAATCACAAATCATATTATATATTAGGTCTGTGTCTTGCTGACTGCATTTCTTTTTCATTTTTTAACTATATTCTTGTTTCTGAGAAAATCAAAACGAGTTTGAAGAGGCTTATTACCAGAGCAGCTTAAATATCAACAGAAAATCACCACTGTATTTATGAAAGAAGCAGTATGAATCTAACGATAATTAAATGTGCTTCATAAGCAGAGCTGTGTTTTACAGTAGTTGTTATATATCTAAATACTTTTTTTTTTTTTTTTTTTTTGTGGTATGCGGGCCTCCCCCTCTTGTGGTCTCTCCCGTTGCGGAGCACCGGCTCCGGACGCGCAGGCCCAGCGGCCATGGCTCACGGGCCCAGCCGCTCCGCGGCACGTGGGATCCTCCCAGACCGGGGCGCGAACCCGGTTCCCCTGCATCGGCAGGCGGACGCGCAACCACTGCGCCACCAGGGAAACCCCTAACTACTTTTTATGGCACTCGCTTTCTGGAATTTGACTAGGTCATCATCTCTGATATCAAACCCTCATTGTCTAAAAGAAAAAAATAGTCATTAGGAAGCAATAGCCTTCTCTGAATAATTTTGGTTTCGCAGGATAAGCAAGAAGAAGCAGAGGTACAAATAAATGTTGGAGGAGCCCCAGCAACCTAACACATTCAATGTGGAATGGGAAAATTCTTTAAAAACTTGCTTATTAGATCCTTAGAGCATAATTTTCATGATGAATGAGCAATTCTTGATACTGGTAATATAAGAACTTTATCACTAAATCAAAACTATACAGAGTCCTTGGCTATTATACATTCTCACTCTATCCCATCAAGTCTGTAGATTAAACTCCACTTTTGCCGTCTGAGAAAACCTCTGGAGTTCTGAACGATTTGGAATTGGGCCTAAGCTTAATATAGAAACTTCTATACAAATGGCACCTCAGGAATTTTTGTGTCATCCTTGATACAGTACATAGAAGTCCTCACTAAAACAAATAAAACTAGAAAACACTACCACAAGAAATTAAAGATCTAAATACATGGAGAGACAGTTCATATATACGTTTGGAAGACCCAATATTGTCAAGATGGCAATTCTCCCCAAATTGATCTATAAATTCAAAGCAGTCAATTGCTATTAAGACCCTTGTAGGGTTTTCATAGCAATCAACAAGTGGGCCCTAAAATTTATATGGAAATGTACGTCCTAGAATAGCCAAAACAACTTTGAAAAAGAAGAACAAAGTTGAAGGATTTATACTACCTGATTTCAAATTTTACTATAAAGCTTCAATAATCAGACAGTGTGGTATTAGGGTAAGGATATTCACATAGATGAACAGACAGAATTCAGCGTCCAAAAAAAATAACCTTATATTTATAGTCGATTTAATTTCAACAAAGCTGCCAAGAAAATTCAATGGAGAAAGGTGGTCTTTTCAACAAATGGTGCTAGGGCAATTGGGTATCTTTTTTTTTTTTTTTAAATAGCAGAAACAATAAAGAGAACTTAACGCTTATCTCACACCATCCACAAAAATTAACTCAGAATGGATCATTGATCTACATGTAGGAGCTGAAACTGTAAAAATTCTAGAAAAAAACATACAAAAAAATTTTGTGACCTTCGTCTAGGCAACGTTCTTAAATTCAACACCAAAAGCACAATCAGTAAAAGAAAAAATTAATAAATTGCACAGCATCAAAATTAATAAAACTTGTGTTTCAAAGGTCACCATTAAGAAAGTTAAAAGACAAGGCCAGACAGTGAGAAAACATTTGCAAATCATATTTCTGACAAGAATCCTGTACCCAAAATATATTTTTTAAAAAACTCTTACAAGTCAAGAAGATGATAACCAATTTTTTAAATGGGCAAAAGATTTAATAGACATTTCATCAAAGAAGAGATACAAATGGCTAATAAGCACATAAAAAGTTAGTGCTATAGACTGAGTATTTGTGTTCCTCAAAAATTCAGATGTTGAAAGCTAATCTCCACTTGATGGTATTAGAAGGTAGGGCCTTTGGGATTAGTACCCTTATGAAAGAGGCCCAGACAGCTCTCTTCCCACCTCCACATGTGAGAACATGCTAAAAGATGGCTATCTATGAACCAGGAAAGGGCTCTCACCAGGTATCAAATCCGCCAATTCTTGGTCTTGGACTTCCCAGTCTCCAGAATTGTGCCAAATAAATTTCTGTTGTTAGTAAACCACCCAGTCTATGGTATTTTGTTACAGTAACCCCAATGGACTAAGACAATTAGTCACTATGAAAATGCAAATTGAAATCACAGCAGCATACTACTTCACACTCAGAATGGATTTACTAAAAACAAAACAAAACAAAACAAAACCAGAAAATACCAAGTGTTGGCAAAAATGTGCAAAACCAAAACCCTTATACAGCTAATTGTAAAATGGTACAATTTTGGGACTTCCCTGGTGGTGCCGTGGTTAAGAATCTGCCTGCCAATGCAGGGGACACTGGTTCGATCCCTGGTCTGGGAAGATCCCACATGCCTGGAGCAACTAAGCCCACGAGCCACAACTACTGAGCCCGTGTGCTGCAATTATTAAAGCCCGCGTGCCTAGAGCCTGTGCTCTGCAACAAGAGAAGCCACCACAATGAGAAGCCCATGCACCGCAAAGAAGAGTAGCTCCCACTCGCCGCAACTAGAGAAAGCTGGCACGCAGCAAGGAAGACCCAACACAGCCAAAAAACAGAAAACAAATAAATTTTTTTTGAAAAGGTTTTTAAAAAATGTTAACAATTGATGTTTTCTTTGTAGTTAGACTTACTATACCATACAGTAACATAATATTTTATGAGGCTAGACCAACAATGACTTTAAAAAATGTTAGTAACACAAAGTAAGCTTTAATGGAAAAAAAAAAGTAGCTTCTTAGAAACTGAGTTGCTTTGATTTTCCTTATGTTAAAGTTTAAAGAGTTATCAAGAGAAATTTAGAAAGGTGATTCAGAGAAGAAATAACAATTTGACCCAAGTTAATAGTTCTCTTCCTCTCTTACACATAACATGTGCCATACACTCTCTTAACTCAGATCTGAAGATATATTTTCAAAAGACCTCTGGGTCTACAGATAGTTTGCTGAAACCCTGGCCAACCTCAGCATTATTATCACAAAGAGAATAAATTTTGTGGTACAGACTATCTCAGTGTGTGTTTGTGTGTGTGTGTGAAGTTATTTTTAACTTTTATGAGTATTTTATTTGTCCTTTCCTTGATTTATATAAATATGAATGATACAAGCATTGTTTAGATCCTCAACTTTCTCCCTGTTGGTGCTAATGGCTAAATAATAACTTACTTTTTCTTACATAAAATTGATCATTTTGCAATGCACAATTCAGTGGTGTTTAGTACTTTCACAGTGTTGTGCAAGCATCACCACTATCTACTTCCAGAGCATTTCCATCACTCCAAAAAGAAATCCCATAGCTGTTAGCAGTCATTCTCAATTCTCCACTACACCCCAAGCCCCGGCAACCATTAATCTACTTTAGTCTCCAAGAATTTGCCTATTATGGACATTTCAATAAATGGAATCATGCTATATGTGGCCTACGATGCCTTCCATTTTATAGCACCTTGTTTCATAGTACTTTCATTTTTGAAGAGGTAGATATGAAAGCCCACTTTATAATGTCATTCCTATTTATTTTCTAATTGGCTTTAATTTAAAAGAATCGAGCCACTTTTTAGTTAGATGCAATATTTTTAAATCCTAGCTCAGTACTTATTAGCTATGTGAACGTGGGTAACTTATTTAATCCTCTGAGCATCAGTTTCTCATTTGTCAAGGCTAGATAATATTAGCAACCTTTCAGGATTATCATAAAGACTAGAGATATTTGTGCTTAGCACAAGCCTGAGACAATACCTATTACTACTTCACAAAGATTGTCTAATTACCATCATTATTTTAATTCAGTACTCATCTGTTTATGCTAGAATAGGACAGTGGAAAGAATGATGAACTGGGAATCAAGATGGGGACTCTAGACCAAGCTCTTCCATTAACTAGTATAAGTGCCTGCCCTTAAATACATGTCCTTATCTCTTTGATGTTCAGTTTCATCATCTGTAAATTAAGAAGTCAGTCTAAAATCTAGTCTCCAATTGATTGCTACAGTCCTTCTCTGACCAAAACATGTATGATTGCACAAAACAGATGCATTATATACTAGTTATTCCCTTTTCCTAAATAAGAGCAACACACCCCCAAGGAGTATCTGAGACAACTCTTTCCAGTGGAAGAATACATTAGAACTTTAATTTACATTTATCTAACAATAAATAAAACTTAACTACTATTTACTATACAGATTGAAAGTAGTATCTTCACAGGAAGCCAAATGATCAAGTGTCATGTATCCTATGAGATATGAGAAGGGAAGAGTGGAAGCTTCTCTACATAGAGAAATGGGTTGAGAGCGGCACCCACATGTCTCCATTCACTTGAAGCATCTTGCAATGCACCATAGTCTATTTATACCCAGTTTAGACTTCTGAAACAACTCATTCCAAGGTTAGAAAGAAATGACACATTGGAAGTATGATTATTTTTCTGGCCATGCTCTCTGACTATTTGAGTTCTTTACCTTAGGTCAGACATTTTGTAACCCTCCATCATAAACTATCCCACTTCCTTATCTGAACCCAATATTTTCAGCATAAAATTAACACTTTAGGCTTCTAGATTCTACCACTCATTACCAACCTTAGCATCCTATACATGTAATTTATTTCTATATTCCTTCATCATTGTGGAATAACAATTCAAGTCATGAAAGTGGAAATGAGAATTGATTTCTTATACTGTATTTTGCTTCCTAGGTATTACCATGTGTCATGAGTATGTTTTCTTTAAATTCATTTTATAATCTAAATTATAATAAAATAGAAATACCAATATGACTTAGTCAACCTGTGTGCTCTTTTTGTTACTTTGACATTTTAGTCTCATTTTTTTTCATTTCCCTTAATACAATAATATAAAAATTTTTCATGACTTTTTTTCACAAATAAAACAATTCAATAACCTGGGCCATTTGGAAATCTGGAAATAGCATTCTAAACGGTACTAAATTCTACCATCTATGCTATACTACATTACCTTTAAAAAGCAATCTTTACTCTTGTTCCATACCTCAGGGCCGTTTTATAAGTAAGTTCGACTTAAAATAAGTTTCTTTTGGGACATCTGAATTTTAGAAGGGATCCAACATGGACCACTGCATATCACCCAAGATTAAAGGTATAAAATAGAAATATTTGTTTTAAAAATATTCTCCTAGAAGCCTCTTCCATGGCCTAGTAATTTAAAGATTGACCGGTTATTTACTGGTGGAAGGAAATTCAACATTGACCGTCAACATAAAATTTCAAGTCATATGCAATATCCTAAATTCCTGGTTCACACTTTTAAAAGATTAATTCCATCCTTATTAAAGTAATGTCATCATCATTACTATTACATATAGTCTCCATATATACTCCTCTCAAAGAGCTTATAACAATGATTAAATATTTGAAGAGAAAATAGCAGTCTCTCAAAGAGTTAAATGGACCCCTATCTCTAGATTAGTTAGATTGTGAGGTCCATGTGGACAGGGCTTTTCTCTGTCTTATTCATTGCTGTAACCCCATCACCAAGAACATGTTTGGCCAACAGCAGGCATTTAATAAGTGAATGAATCTTCTGAACCTTGCTTGTTCCATTGCTTCAAACATAACAGTTAGGTGCTACCAGACTCTACTCTGAGCCTAGAAGAATTGAATGTCCTAACCCATAGAGTGACTAGGGCCTACAAATGCAATGAGGCCTTGTCCAGCAAAAGAAAATAATCTCCGAAGCTCCCTAAAAAGGACTGAGAGAAAAAGGAACATGTCAGGGCCTCCTTCACACAAACTCTTAAGATGTACTTTAGATATACTAAATTAAGGTAAACATTGGAGGCTTAAAAAGAATCTATTCCACCCTTCCACTTAGGTCAGGATTAATACATTCACTCATTTGGCATACTTATCCATTCTTATAATTTTTATTTCTCTCTTACTTCTCTATTTACCTACCTCTGACTGCTTCTGTCCCATATCTAATCTTGGTTTTTAATGCCTTTCTAAATGGCTTTCCAACCATACTACAAAGTTTCCATAGCTATAATTAAAAATCCCACCTTCCACCTCCACTGTACAGTGTTTTCCAGTGTTCCATTTCCCCACTTTTCCTTCTTAACAAATAGTACTGATAAGCCATCTTTCATAAAAGCCTGAAACCTAGAATTTATCTCAATGTCTGTATTTCCATCAACAACTATAATAGCAGCTACTTCCCATAGATTATTTTATTTACTCATCACAAAACACAAGAGATAAGTACCATCTCCTTCCCATTTTTCAGTTGAAGAAACTAAGGCTTAATCACCCACCCAAGACTATACAGCATGTAAATAGCAGTGCTGGAACCTACAAGACTGTGTTTTAAAATATTATGCCATAGCACCTCTCACATTATTACTTGCAAAGCCATCTGATTAATTTTCTAAAAAAGAGCCCTAAACTATTTCTTCCTTTCTCTTCCAAGCATATAAACTCCAGCCGAGGATCTGATTATTATAGGCCTGGTTAATAATGCAATGTTAAAAAAATACTGCTTTTTTTTCTGAACTAGTTTTAGAAGACCTATATTGTAGTTCTGGCTTCATCACTTAGACATGTTATTCAAACTCCCTGTGCCTCCATTCCTTATACTTAAAATTAAGACAATAAAATCTGCTTTACTCAACATGATTTTTTTTGAGGGGAAAAAAAAAGGCCATAAAAGCAATTGGGGAAGTTGAAAATACTATATAGGTATAAAAATAGGCCAATAATTCAACAACCTTTCTAGCCTCTCAGGCTTATTTTCCTTATAATGAACTGCTAACATGATTGTCTCTTGCCATTAAACTATGTAACTATTTTGTGCTGGCCATTGTCCACATGAAATGCACACTTTCTTGACTCTTCAAAAATGTCCATCCAACTTACTGCAGACCTTCTTTTCCAGCCAAACTTGTATTTTCTCTACTCTTTTAAGCCACAAACCGCTTGCCCATCTAGCCCAATAATGTCATCATCTTCTAAATCTTTCCAGTTAATCCTCATTTGGTCCTAAACCCTTTAAATATTCCCCACAAGGGGCAATTTACATGCCACATCAAACTGACTTCAGCCTGCTTTTCTAGGACAACTTCCAAACCCCTTCCCCATAAAAATGAGTTTTTTCCTATATCTTAATCTTCCTTAAATCTCCATTCCCCAATTCCTGTGTATAGTTCCTCTCTCTCATCTAGGGTACAATAATACTCTGACATTCTTGACACCCCTTATTCTGAGTACCCACAGAATCCTAATTTATGTTTCTATTCAAGTTTGGGAATACAGACAAATCTTTTAGTCTCATTTTTGTAAAATAACCCCACTTTGATCTGTAAAGAAATGTCTCTATTTTTAAGCAGGCAAGCTAAGTGGCATGCTTTCCTTTTTTCCCCCTCTCTGATACTGCCCCTGCCTTTTATTTAGGCTCCATTCTTGGCGGTGACTCCTGCATTATTCTCATCTCCCTGCTCCCTCCCTGCCCAAGACTGGCGTCCTGAGGAGAACTGGGCATGCTCAGTAGCCACAGCCAATTCCGGGATGCAAACTGGAATCTTTTACAGATTTTGAGCCCGGCAGGAGAGGTAAGGCCCTAAAAATACAGTGGCCCAGAATTTGCTCACACCCCCTGGGGATTCATTTGATTGAAAGATGTGTTCAAAGCCTAGGAATGGACTCAGAAACGGACAGCTTGCCGCCAGTCTCTAGTCTGCAAGGTGGGTCACCAACCTGAGTAACAGAGAGCTGAGAACAGCCCCTTGGCCTGGTTTGGTGCAGGGAGGAGATTTCTGCTGTCCTGAGCTGTGACAGCACTGATAGATGGCTGGAAGCTAGCGTGTGGCATCTCTGTTGCATCAAGAAAATGTTGTTGTTGTTGTTTTCTTTTTTTCCATGAATACAGCAACATCAGCTGCTCTAGGCTGAGAAAGGATGTGTCCGAAGAACTACAAAGTCTGTGAGCCAGTCGGAGATTGTGGAAAGGAGAGGCAAATCAACTATTCGCCCAAGAACTCACCCTAGATCTAGGGAGGCAGCTTATGACCCAGAGATAAACAGGTTATTTCTAAATGACAGTTCAGGAGCATTTCAGATATTCAAAACTGAATTGTGTGCCTGCCCCCCAAAATACATACCTTCTTTGTATGTGAGCCATGACAACATTTCCCTTTGAGAGGAAACTGACAGCACACACACACACACACACACACACACACACACACACACACACAGACACACAAATGGTCCTTCAGTTCTCCTTTCCCCTGGTTTCTGCAGAGACTAAATCTCTAGAGCTGCAACAGCAGCAGATTCCCTTACCTCACTGTCAGGGGGATGAGGCACGGGGAGGAAATTTACCACAGAAGAAACATGATAAAAAGGGGGCTTCTTTGCAGGGGCTTGACTGCATAGCCCAACAGAGAGACAGGCAGTAGCAGACAGGGAAAGAGACACACAGCTGTCCCTGCTGCTAAACCTAGCCATCTCTTCAAACAGCAGCAAACATGAAACATTTCATCATGGTAGTGCATCCATATTGAGAAGGGGGAAAAAAAAAATCATGTGCTTTGCGTTATGCATTTCAGTCACCCGAGATGGGAGGAGACCCTTGTCCGTATGTCGTGGGAGCTATCCACCACCCCAAAAGTACACTCGCTGAACCTGGCTAGCAGACCACTTGCCTGACAGGTTTTGCTGCAAACGCTGTTAATCTACGTGACAGCAGGTTGTCTCTTACCGTAGGCAGCAGCGGCTCCATTTGGGCTCCCTGGTCTTTAATCTCCATGCTTTGTAATGCCTCTGGAATAAGCACCTTTCTCTGCAGTGTCTTCAGTACCTTACACTCAGCCCGGCACTCGCTCTGCTTAGTATTCGGATCAGGTAGCTCTGAAGCAGGAGGCAATTGCACACTCCAGCTCACCAGAGTCACATGGCTCCTACTCACTCGGGCGGCTGGCCAGGTTTTGCACTGAACGCTTTGGATCCCTGGGCCGGTAAGAGAGATTTCCCAAGCCCGGTATCACTGCCCACACCTGGCTACTTGTATAAAGTACAGTCTGCAATGCTGCAAGTCTGATGGACACTAAGAATCTCTCATAAGATGCTAACCTCTTATATAGACTAGTCCAACGTGGACTCCAACCAGCTCAGCCAGATTTTGACACTTTGAGGCAATTCACTTTATTCCCAGAAACCCATAGGAGACAAAATTCAAACAAAATGACGTCGATAGGCTTACTAGGTATACTGCTCTGAGTACCTGGGGTCTTTAAAGACAGATGAGATGACATCAAAATTGATATGTCTTAGTGAGACTGAACTATGCACTAACAAAAAAAAAAAATCAGCATTTAAGTCATTGTTGACAATAAGAATTTGGCACACAGATACTTGCAATATTTTAATTGTGAGAAACAGATAAGTCACACACTATTACAAATAAAATATATTTTTCTATGATTTCCCAACAAAAATAACAGGAAAAGAAAAGTATTTTGAGAGTAGCAGTGATCAAGATACTAAAGAATTTTTTTTAACTTCTTTATTGGAGTAAAATTGCTTTACAATGGTGTGTTAGTTTCTGCTGTATAACAAAGTGAATCAGCTATATGTATACATATATGCCCATATCTCCTCCCTCTTGCGTCTCCCTCCCACCCTCCCTATCCCACCTCTCTAGTTGGACACAAAGCACCAAGCTGATCTCCCTGTGCTATGCAGCTGCTTCCCACTAGCTATCTATTTTACATTTGGGAGTGTATATATGTCACTGCTACTCTCTCACTTTGTCCCAGCTTACCCTTACCTCATGTCCGCAAGTCCGTTCTCTACGTTTGCATTTTTATTCCTGTCCTGCCACTAGGTTCGTTAGAACCTTTTTTTTTTTTTAGATTCCATATGTATGCGTTAGCATACGATTTGGTATTTCTCTTTCTGACTTACTTCACTCTGTATGACAGTCTCTAGGTCCATCCCCTCACTACAAATAACTCAATTTCGTTTCTTTTTATGGCTGAGTAATATTCCATTGTGTATATATGTGCCACATCTTCTTTATCCATTCATCTGTCAATGGACACTTAGGTTGCCTCCATGTCCTGGCTTTTGTAAATAGTGCTGCAATGAACACTGTGGTACATG
>NC_041215.1:67586761-67587245 GCF_002837175.3 Physeter macrocephalus | reverse complement strand
TTTCATGTCCTGGCTATTGTAAATAGAGCTGCAATGAACATTGTGGTACGTGACTCTTTTTGAGTTATGGTTTTCTCAGGGTATATGCCCAGTAGTGGGATTGCTAGGTCATATAGTAGTTCTAGTTTTAGTTTTATAAGGGACCTCCATATTGTTCTCCATAGTGGCTGTATCAATTTACATTCCCACCAACAGTGCAAGAGGGTTCCCTTTTCTCCACACCCTCTCCAGCATTTATTGTTTGTAGAGTTTTTGATGATGGCCATTCTGACTGGTGTGAGGTAATACCTCATTGCAGTTTTGATTTGCATTTCTCTAATGATTAGTGATGTTGAGCATCCTTTCATGTGTTTGTTGGCAATCTGTATATCTCCTTTGGAGAAATGTCTATTTAAGGTCTTCTGCCCATTTTGGGTTTGGGCTGTTTGTTTTTTTGATATTGAGCTGCATGAGCTGCTTGTATATTTTGGAGATTAATCCTTTG
>NC_041215.1:67561867-67586370 GCF_002837175.3 Physeter macrocephalus | reverse complement strand
ATTGATCTATATTTCTGTTTTTGTGCCAGTACCATACTGTCTTGATTACTGTAGCTTTGTAGTATAGTCTGAAGTCAGGGAGCCTGATTCCTCCAGCTCTGTTTTTCTTTCTCAGGATTGCTTTGGCTATTTGTAGTCTTTTGTGTTTCCATACAAATTGTGAATTTTTTTGTTCTAGTTCTGTGAAAAATGCCATTGGTAGTTTGATTGGGATTGCACTGAATCTGTAGAGTGCTTTGGGTAGTATAGTCATTTTCACAATGTTGATTCTTCCAATCCAGGAACATGGTATATCTCTCCATCTGTTTGTATCATCTTTAATTTGTTTCATCAGTGTCTTATAGTTTTCTGTATACAGGTCTTTTGTCTCTATAGGTAGGTTTCTTCCTAGGTATTTTATTCTTTTCATTGCAATGGTAAATGGGAGTGTTTCCTTAATTTCTCTTTCATATTTTTCATCATTAGTGTATAGGAATGCAAAGATACTAAAGAACTTTGAAAAGAATGAATCTAAACAAAAGTGTCCCAAGGACACACCCTTTTGCTTTACAAATCTCAGCAAAAGAGAGGTGGGGGATTCTCTAATCCACAGACGAGAAAAAGTCAGGTCAAGAAGCTCTTTTGTAGGAAAAGTAGTTGATAATGGTTTTTGAGTGACTATACATATTTCCTAAGGTAATGAAGCCATATATCACTGGACTCCAGACCAAGAGTATGGAAGTTACAAATGAACAGGGATTAAAAGATGATGACAAAATTATTAAGATAGCTTATTTTAAATAAGAAAAATTTCACCAGATTTTAAAAACCCTTCATCAACAGGAGTGAATATTAAATTATCTTCAGCAACACACGAAAATTTTCCATAATGCTTGTCACAGGTGGAATTATAGACAACTTATATCTGTTTTCCTGCTCAGTACAATTCCTTATAATGTAAACTTCTATTATTTTATAATAAGAAAATATTTTATTCTTTAAGCCTAATGATTAATATATTTGAGTTACAACTTTGTGCAGAGCACATTGAGATGATACCAAGGACTTAAATAATAAGATGTCTGATTAGGAATTTACTAATTTGGGGCTGAACTTGGCTTTCTACCATGAACGTATGAATAAAAGCTCCCTTCTCACTCAAATGACCATAATAGATAATCACATACAACTGATTAGAATAAAAATAACTTCTATTTAGAAAGATTATTTCTATCTCATTAGGAAACCCTAAGTCACCCAGTTTATATTTGTTCAAAAAGAATTTAAATATAACTAGAAAAAAGTCTGATTCTTTCTTCCAAAAGTCAAAATAAAAAATAAGATAGTATTTTAAGTTACTTTTAATCAGTATTTTCCTACAATGTATATTATTAAACCATATAGGCATTTTGTTGAAACAACCATTTCTTGAGTGCTTAATATAAGATAGAGCTACTATTTCTACCAGTATAGTAAGACTTATCCAGAGTTTCAAAAGCAGATGTTCTACTTCTAAAGATCAAGAAAGCCTGTATCTCTAAAGGTCTCTGATCCAAGATGTTGAATGCTAACCTAGCAAAAATAAAGTGGGGAAAGAGAAACTGATCCTCATTTAATCCATTACCTCTATCTTACAACTCCAGGTTTTAAAATTAAGGTCCATAACCTGAGAGAATACATCCGTATACTAAACAAGTTCCAATGAAGGAGTATTGATAACTTCGAGGAATAAAATCATCACTAGGTAGTAGAATTTTTACTAGCAAAACCATAGAATTTAACAGATAGGATTTTGTGGATCAACTTCTCCAATGATTTTCAAACTCAAGAGGTAAAGGGAACAGAAGGCAGGGAAGAGGAAATCCAAATTGCATGAGCAGCTTTTTTTCAACTACATAAATTCTGCCTTGGAGATGCTGATATGTCCTTAGTGGAGGCTAGAGGAAGAAGTAGCTGGGAATATACTTTTTGAAAAATACTCCCAGGTAACTTTCATATTTCTCCAAGTCCAGAGCTCTATCCACTATAGTCAAGTTTCCTTGGATCCTAGATGATTAAAAATGCATTCCTATTTAGCCTGTTCTTATTTAGAATTCCAATGAGATTTTATTAGAAGAATTTGACAGCCACAGCTTCAAACACCAAATTAAATATTGCAAGGCTGAATTTGTCCAAGGAACTGAATGTTCCAGACATTCTACTGGAATGAGACAATAGTCTGATTTTCATTCAGTCAGTCCTACTATGTGTGCGGCACGGTGCTACTGATGCTATTTCCTATCATACCCAGCAATATTAAAATGGAATTTTCCTCTCTGAGGAATGAAATAAAAGTAGTGATCGGCCAGAAGCCAACCGTACAGAGAGGAATTACAGAAAACACTAAACACAAGGGCCATCTTCCTCTCCAGCTGCTCATGTTGTGGCCAATAAGAAAGGAACACAACCACCATGGTGTGCTTCCTTCCTTGATCTGTCCTGCATCCTGGGACTCTTGCTGACCTCAATTTTTATTAATCTCCCAAGTATGCAAGTCAGCATGCATCCAATGTCCTTTCAGTGCCTACTTCCTTTTGCTATTTTAAGCCTGGGGGTTAAGATATGCACATTAATGCAATGTTTATCTTAGAGAAGAAGCCATCTAATAGTAGTTGTATTTGAAGAAGACACTGGATTCTAACGATTACTGCCAACACTAGTATTTCAAGAAAATACTTTTCAGTTCTGGTAGTATTGGGTTTCTGGCTTAGATCTCAAAGTCCTTTGCTTCAACCCTTTTTGTATAAAAGAGCTGAACTTTAGGTAGGCAACAAGATCAGAAATATATTCTGAACATTAATACTATGCTGGTGATAATATTACTAGCTTAAGATTAATATTTTGAAAGCTTACTGTTTTTCACATATGTAAAAGTATCATAGCACTATATCTTTTACTTATGTTTATCCCTTTGTACTTCTATCTTTTGGAACCTACACAAATATTCTGAATAACTTAAAGCATATTATGTAGATCTGGCCAATTTATCAATCCAAAAGTATTTAGTTGAATTTAACCAACTCAAGAAATAACAAAAGTGCTCTTTCTTGACAGCTTTAAAAATAATGACATTTGACCCATGAGGAAAAGGGTAAGAATTCCCACTCCCAAATCTGCCATACAATAAGGAAATTCATTGTATAATACTAGAGTTTAAAGGTGTCAAATATTACTCCTTTTTATAGATGTTCTTGGCCACCAACCCGATAGTCATGATTCTAGTTATCAACTATCAGAAAAGGAATATATGAAATAATTAGGAAGCTCATTCCAATGACGGGCGAATGTCCAGATTTAAGAGATCCTCCAAGTCCCACTTCTCTTAGTTCATGACTGGTTTTTCCAGTCCCAAATATTGGTACAAAGACTTGATTTTCATTCTTTGCCCCAATTTAGCCATACAGGGAAACCCATGCAAGGTCTACTCTCTAAATTGAGTACTAGAGGGTAGCATCTTTTTTTTTTTTTTTTTTTTTTTTTTTTTTTTTTTTAGTGGTACGCGGGCCTCTCACTGTTGTGGCCTCTCCCGTTGCGGAGCACAGGCTCCGGACGCACAGGCTCAGTGGCCATGGCTCACGGGCCCAGCCACTCCGTGGCATGTGGGATCTTCCCGGACCGGGGCATGAACCGGTGTCCCCTGCATCGGCAGGCAGATTCTCAACCACTGCGCCACCAGGGAAGCCCTAGAGGGTAGCATCTTAATCCAATTTAACTCAATTCAATAAACATTTGAGTACCTATCATGTGCTAGCAACGATGCAGGAACAAACAAGAATCCTGTACTTAAAGAGGTCACAGTTTAGAAAAGAAGAAATAAAATATCATTTGACAAGTGCTTAAGTAAAAATATGTGCAAAAAACAGAGGCAGACCAGAAGACAAAATGATTAACTTTTAATAGCATTTTTCTCACCCTTACTGAAGAGATTTAAAATTCTTAGGGAATTTCTTTTTGTGGAAAAAAATCTAATTTTCCTTTACTTGTTATGTAAACAAGAAGTATATGCATGCCTCAACTTATTACCTCTCCAATTATCAGCCTTTAAGCCTAATTATCACTGTCTCTGTTAAATGGTCCTGAATGTATCATTTCTATTCCTAACTTGAAAATAATCACTATCACACTTATTACAGAGATAATCTTGTAGCTAAATAATCCTTAACTTGTCCTTTTTCTATACCAAGTTATGAAGAATTACACTAAAATAATCATTATTCACAGTGTCTCATATGTGAATTTTACTATACATTCTCAAATTATAACAAACAAGAAAAATATCTCAGTGTTTATTATTGAGTTTACACTGTCAAAAAAAAAAAAAGATGACAAATGCCACACAGGAAAAAGGGAAGAAAAACTATCAAAACTCTTTCTCACAGCGATTTCTCGGCTTCATCACAGCAACCAAACTATTAGTGAAGACAGTGTTCAGATATATTTTATATATGATTTTCAGATACATTATATACATGGTCTTACATTAACTAAGAACCTGAACTTGTATTCTAATTTTACTACAATTTTCAGAGTTCCACAATTCATATCTTTCCATATTACTCACTTATAAACAGTTTTTTTTCTAATGGAGAGAAACCCTTATCTAAAACTGTAATTTGGGCAATCCATAAAATAATTTTTGTTGAATTGAATTTTTATTAGTCACTTCAACAAAAAGATTTATGGAACATCTATTTTGTAATATATGTTGGTGAAAAGATAAATATTTTCCCTGCCTCTCTAGAAAAGGAAACAGATGATTATTTCAAAGTACTATAGTGATAGGAGAATGAGATGTCTAGATATTAAAGTAGTATCAACTAGGGATACACTGCCCAACTAAGGATTAAGGGGGAAGACAAGACATAAACTAAAGGATGAGTACTATTTAACCAAGAAAACCAAGGTGAAATCACAAGCTATTCCATTCTGGAAGTTTTTCAAAATTCAGAGCAGTATAAAGATAAAAACGACTGACATTCATAATCCTACCACCCAGAGATAATCACTGTTAACATTTCAGCATGTTTTATTTATAGATTCCTTTTTAAAATTAGGGGGTGGGATGGCAATTAATTTTTTTTTCCTAACTGGTAAGTACTTTTTTATAAATGTTTTTAATTTTTTAAAATTATATACAATTTTTAAAGGTTACTTTCCATTTACAGTTATTACAAAATATTGGCTATACTCCCCGTGTTGTACAATACATCCTTGAGCCTATCTTACACTCAATAGTTTGTACCTCCCACTTCCTGACCCCTATATTGCCCTTCACACCTCCCAACTGGTAACCACTAGTTCTTTCTCTATATCTGTGAGTCTCCTTCTTTTTTGTTATATTCACTATTTGTTGTATTTTTTAGATTCCACATATAAGTGATATCATACAGTATTTGTCCTTCTCTGTCTGATTTGTTTCACTTAGCATAATACCCTCCAAGTCCATCTATGTTGTTGTAAATGGCAAAATTTCATTCTTTTTTATGGCTGAGTAGTATTCCATTGTGTGTGGGTGTGTGTATACCACATCTTCTTTATTCACTCATCTGTTGATGGATACTTAGGTTGCTTCCATATCTTGGCTATTGTAAATAAAGCTGCTATGAACATTGGGGTGCATATATCTTTTCAAATTAGTGTTTTTGTTTTTTTTGGGTATATACCCAGGAGTGGAATTGCTAGGTCATATGGTAGTCCTATTTTTAGTTTTTTGAAAAACCTCCATACCATTTTTCACAGGGGCTACACCAACTTACATTCTCACCAACAGTGTACAAGGTTTTCCTTTTCTCTACATCCTTGCCAACTTTTGTTATTTGTGTTCTTTTTGATGATAGCCATTCCGATAGGTGTGAGGTGAAATTTCATTGTGATTTTGATTTGCATTTCCCTGATGATTAGTGATACTGAATATCTTTTCATATGCCTGTTGGCCATCGGCACGTTCTCTTTGAAGAAATATCTATTCAGTTCTTCTGACCATTTTTTAATTGGGTTGTCTGTTTTTTTGATGTTGAGTTGTATGAGCTGTTCATACATGTTGGATATTAATCCCTTGTCAGTCATATCATTTGCAAATACTTTCTCCCATTCAGTAGGTTGTCTTTTTGTTTTGTCAATGGTTTCCTTTGCTGTGCAAAAGCTTTTAAGTTTAATTAGGTCCCATTTGTTTCTTTTTGCTTTTATTTCCTTTACTTTAGGAAACAGATCCAAAAAAATATTGCTGTGATTTATGTCAAAGAGTGTTCTACCTATGTTCTCCTCTGGGAATTTTTATGGTATCCAGTCTTATATTTAGGTCGTTAATTCATTTTGAGTTTATTTTTGTAAATGGTATTAGAAAATGTTCTAATTTTATTCTTTTATGCATAGCTATCCCGTTTTCCCAGCACCACTTATTGAAGATACTGTCTTTTCTCCATTATATATTCTTGTTTCCTTTGTCATAGATTAATTACCATAAGTGTATGGGTTTATTTCTGGGCTCTCTATCCTGTTCCATTGAGCTATGTGTCTGTTTTATGCAAGTACCATACTGTTTTGATTACTGTAGATTTGTAGTATAGTCTGAAGTCAGGGAGCATGATTCCTCCAGCTCTGTTTATTTTTTATTTCCATCACATTTAAAACAATGGAATTATCTATTATACATAAGGAACAGAAGTCCTTATCAGGAAAAACATAATATCCAAATAACCTTTAAATCTGATCCTTTATGTTTATATGTTTATAAAAACATATCTATCCTATTCTCCCATGTTGCATCTGGAATTAGAGAAACTTTCAAAGTCTCTACTTGGGAATGGGACACAGTTCTACTTTGAAATACTACAAATCTATCTGAATTATCTGTCATTTTCTCTCTCTCCTCCAACCCCATACAAAGGCTCAACTATTGGAGAAAGAATCCATGGCCCTCTCTCATTGATACACCCTGGGAACTAAAGCTCTTGTTCCTTTCCAATTCATCCCCTCCTCCACTCCAGAGAATCTTCTGCTATGGACAGCCTAGCTCTTCATCTTTTCTAACAACGCTGTTATTTGGAAATTGTGTCCACCTGGGTTTAGGCTTCTGAAACTTAAAATTGACTTTTCTATTGCATCATTCATTCCTGAGACATTAAATGCCAATGACTAAATTAAAAATATATAAGGCAGTTAAGTAAATGTAGGGGGAAAAACTTGACTAAGATAAAGAAAGATTACCTTACTTCAATATTAATAAAACAAGGCAAAATTGAACAACTGAAAATTCTGCTTTTATTTGTGATAAGAAAATTAACTTTAAGCATTTAAATTCAATGCCACTTCTCAGGAACACAATCACCTCATAAATCAAGAGAAATATATTAAAAATTGATTTATTCATTTAATAGACATTTACTAAGTACCCACTATGGGCCAATATTGTGCTAGGAACTGGAAATCCAAAGTCCCTGACACAAGGAGCTCACAGTCTGGAAGGGAGACAAACACTCAGACATTTCCAGTGACAGTGTGACAGATATATGAAAGAAATAGAAAGGGCACCTAATCCAGATGAGCGGAGGTAGGGGAAATTAGGGAAGACTTCCCAAAGGAGATTATCTCTGAGATAAATTGTGAAGCATATGAAAGGGTTTGCCATATTAAAAAAAAAAGTTAGGATACCATTACTAGTAGACATAGCAGCATATACAAAAGCATAGGAAGCATTACTATGTTCACATGCCATACAAATAAAGTTGTAACTGCTGCTCAATGCAGGATTCAGGAGAAAGGCTTGGTTGGAGTTTGTTTCTAGGTTTGTTTTTATTTTTGCTTTTGTTTTTTGTTTTGGTGTTTAAAGTTGATAGTCTCTAAACCAAGATCAAATAATTAACACTGGCAAAGAAACCAAATACTCGACTTGATTTATCGCAAATATTATTTTAAATTGGACACTGAACTATGATCAGAAGCATGTTTTTTTCAAATAAAATTGATAATAGAGTTAATAGAAGAATTAATACAATTCACATGACCTTGAAATTCTACCTAGAAAATACAGATGCTACAACCTCAGATGCTCACAAATTAAGAAGTCTTCCATTTACCACATCATCAATGTTAGAGACTAAATAAACTCAGTAGAAATAACGTCATATAAGAATGAAATATTTAACTCAGTTAACAATTCTCAAGAAAGAACACACCTTATAGGCAAGTATTTCTTAAAGCTTATCCATGGGCAATTTACATCTGAATAACTTTGGGTGCTTCTAAAAATATTTGATTCCTAGGTCCCATCTCCAAAGATTCTGGTCCAGTAAATTGGGTTGAGGACACAGAATCTGTATGTTTAACAAGAGACTGATACAGGTGATCTGTGCATCACCTATTTCAAAATTGATTCCCATACTTTATGTTATTCTAACTAGAGTCCTTATCTTTCCTAAATGAAAAACATCTTAACGTTTTTATGTTATTGATTATTAATATTTAATCATATTTAATGGCTTAAATATCTATAATTATTTAGCAAACAATACATAGCACTATATTAGGATAGATCCTAAATGAACAAACATGACATCCACTGTTTAAAAACAAAAACCTACCATTTATTTAGTGTTTACTACATATCAGATACTATGCCAAGTATTTTATATAATTATTTAATTTACTCCTCATATCAACTCTGAGATATGTGCATTTAACCTCTATTTACATATGAGAATGCTGCAGCAAAGTGAAGTTAAATAACACTGAAATTTACACAGCTATTAAGCAGCAGAGTCAGAATCCTAACCCAGGCTATCTGCCTCCAAAGCATTTTCTTTTTGCATCATGCTATACCCATCTCTAATTTGTCCAGGTTGCCAAATGAAATGTTTGCCCCAATTCTAATTACCACAGAAAAAGAATAAGAGCACCAGATCCAAACTCAAAATTGGTACTATAGACAGAAAATTTTAAGAGTAAACCTGATCAAGCCAAAAATGAAGTATTTGTGTCACCAACGATACATGCAAATTCTGCTTCATATTTAGGCTTCTTTAAGTTCATTCAGAAAAGACTGAGTAGGGAGCATGTGATTCTATGTCTGACAGAAAATAACTGGGGCAATAGCTTCTGTGTCAGGGTGAGAATTCCTGCAGTGGCAATGCCCTAATCCAGGTGGTTTAAGTCTTTCTCTGGCCAAGTAACAAATAGCATGCTTTCTCCATGCTCTCTCTTCTATAGACCTGATAACTCACAAATTTCCAATAAATTGTTTTAGTGTTAAAGACAGGGAAATATTTATCCAGTTTCTATTTTCTAAGGATAAAAAAGTTCATTCATTTTTTTAATATATTTATCAAATGCCTCATGTGCTAGAGCAAGATCTCTATCCTTAAAAATCTCACAGTCTAGAGGGGGTACAGACATGAGAATAATTGCAGTACAGCATGACAGATCTTACAATGTAGACTCAGTGGGAACACAGTGGAGGAGAAAGCATTATTACTGCACTTTTTTGATGAAAAAATGATGGGTAATATCTTCATAAGTCTTACTATGTCGCAGATACTCACTGAGGGCTTTCCCGTATTAACTTATTTAACCTTCACATTAGCCCCATGACGTGGATACCTTCCCCATTTTACAGATAAGAATACTGAATTTTCCCAAATCACAAAGCTAGTAAATGGCAGGGCTGGGATTTAAGTCCAGGCGGGTTGGCTTCCCTGTGCTTCTTGACCACTACATTATACTGCGTCTTACAATGGGCAAGGCATGGAATTGTAAATCTCTGTCCCTTAGTAGTTATGGAACCATGGACAGATTACTCACCCTGGTACTTCCTTTAATTTCTTTATTAGTTAAATAAGAAGCTGGACTAAATGTGTTGTATTCTGCACCAGCATAATACTAAAATAGGTAAAATTGAGGACTCTGACTCAAATTCAAGCCCAGCAACTAATTGGTTGAAAAAGCTTAAGCAAGTCAGTCAACACTCTAAGCCTAAGTATCCAAACCATTCTGAATGCTATCACTAAAAATTTCTGGGTTTCTAAATATGCCATATACTCATATATTTCCAAAGAACATCTAAAAGGAAACTCTTCCAACTCCATACCTCACTGTTAACCAGTCCAATCAGATAGCTGTCTCTCCTACTTCCCTCAACTACTCAGTCTTTGAAGAGTATTCCCTCATTGGCAAAACCAAATAAAAACCTACTAATGTTCATTTATGTATTCGTCCATTCATTTATTCATTGATTCATGGTTTATAAATCAGTAGGTACATTATATGCTATAAAAATTATAAATTACATTATGTGCTAAATAAATAAAACTGTATAAAGATATAAAGAATATAAAGAAAAATAAGGCATAAAGCAAACCCTCAGAGAGCTAACAGTGCACTTGGAAGTGGGAAAGATAAACGTTCACTTAACATTCCATATGACAACTTATATAATAAATTATGGAATGGGTTCTAGGAGAAGAGAGTAAAAGTATTCCAGACAAGAGGAATACCATGGTGTTCCAGAACTCAAGGAAGTTCTATATGGCTAAAACGTGGGATGTATGAAGGAAGTAGCAGGAAAGAAGGAAGAAAGTGAAGACACGGACCAGATTATAAAAGGCCTTTGTTGCCATTCTCAAAAGATTGGACTTTATCCTACAGATGATAGGAAGCTCTTTAAGGATCTTAGGCAGAAAAGGATCTTAGGCAGAAAAATGATATGACAAGACAAGCAGTTAAAAAAATACATAACATGGGGCTCCCCTGGTGGCGCAGTGGTTGAGAGTCTGCCTGCTGATGCAGGGGACACCGGTTCGTGCCCCGGTCCGGGAAGATCTCACATGCCGCGGAGCGGCTAGGCCTGTGAGCCATGGCCGCTGAGCCTGCGCTCCGCAACGGGAGAGACCACAACAGTGAGAGGCCCGCGTACCGCAAAAAAAAAAAAAAAAAAAAAAATCTATAACATGGAAGATGCTGGGGCAAGACTGGTGGCAGACAGCCTAGTTATCTTAGCTGATAAGAGATGATAAGAGCCTGAATTATGAGAGTTGCAGTAATGATGGATAAAAGGAAACAGTTCCAAGAAATATATAAGAGAAAAAATACATTGACTTACTCATTATTCTGAGGCAGAGAATGAAAAGATAAATATGTGTAGGACTCTGGCTTGATGGATAGTGGAAACATTCAACAATATACGGAAAACAGTAAAAAGAAGCAGACTGAGAGAACACCTAAAGAATTTTATTTTGAAAATAATAACAGCGGTTAAGAACATAACTCTGTACTCAGAAGTGTCATTTAATATCTGTGTGGCCTTGGGCAAATTTCTTAAATTCCCTAAAGTCTCAGTTTCCCCATCTATAAAACTAAGATAATAAAAGAACCAACTCAAAATTTGAATTGTTCCAAGGTTTAAATCAGCTAACACATATGAAGCACTTAGAATAGTGGTAATTCCTCAACAAATTGGTGGCTATTAAAATAATTCCATTGAATTTGAAGTGGTGGGAGGATGTCTGAAGGCAGATAAATCAAAAAAGAGTTGGCAATATAGGCTTGGGACCAGGACAAAGTCTGATTATGGATTGTGTTTCTTTAAAAGGTTATGTAGAGTTAGAAGAACAAAATCAATAGCTTTCTAAAGAAATATCAATATTTCAAAGTCTTCCAGACTTTTCACTGATCCACTTATTACCCTATATGTGCTTCAACTATTACTGAGTCCCAGTTTGTAACTCTAGAAAACTTTTTTCCAATACATCAAACCATTTCCCAACTCTTTTGAAGTATCCTTATAGTCAATATATTCTTGAAACTGTTTTTATTTGTATAAATCTGTGTTGATGTTTTATTTGTCTATTTCAGTTCCCCTAGAAAACTGTAATACCCTAAAAGACCCTATAGGGCTACATATAAACTAAAATGTTTCTTCACTGACACCCAAATACCACCCACATATAATGGAAAAGTTATTGATGATTTCTATGTTCATGTATAATCTTGACTCCTGTTTAGGAGCTATTAGGACCCATGAGCAGTGTTAGTCCCAGGAAAACCTGACCCAAAATGGGTTTTGAAAAAGACCATGTCCCATGGTATCTGTTTGGTGGCACTGCTTGCCACAATCTCAGTCAGAGTCCTCCTACATGATAATCTAACAGTCTACTGTTTAGCTATAAGGTTCTCATTTATTTAAATTGTCAAAATGTTCTTCTCTTATTAGTATTTCCTTTCCACTTTACAGAGAATAAGAGGATGCCATAGCTTCCTCAGGAAACACAATGATGCTTTTCAGGCCTGAGGCAAGGGCAATCACAAAGACAAGGATGCTTGCCCTCAAAAAAATCATAATGATGATGCAATATTCAACAAATGAGAAATGAAGATGATGAGAAAAGACTGAGAAGCAACTAGGTTAACAAGTGAGTAGTTATCATACCCCAAGATGTCACTGCTCTAACTCTACTTTGATGCCTGCTGAAACATTTGTAAGATGAGGAGCTTGATCTGCACTGTGCCATTCCAAAACAATTCTCACATTAATAAAAAGATCTAAAAATGAAACTTGTGCTATTCAAATCCAAGTAAATTAAAATCACACAAAGCAAAGAGTACTTGTGAGATTAACATGGTGTCTTAATGTATAGTACTTATTTTAAAATTACAGTTGAACACAAAAGCAAATTATTCTCCCTGTCTGTAAAAACTACGTCTACAGAAAAAAAAACTGATTCAGACTCTTTCTGACCTAATGGAAAATTATCCTAGTTATAACAAAATTTATTCCTTTTCAACAAATAATTATTTTAGTCCTTTTATGTGCCAGATACTGAATAATCGCTGTCCTAGGAACTGGGGATATAGCAGGCAAATAAAAAATTCAGAAATACTGATTGGTGTAAAGGGATTGAGAAGACAAAGAGTAAACAGGTATATGAGTAAAACATACAGTATGTGAGATGATGATAAGTGCGATGAAGAAATAGAAAGCAGGAAAGGAGAATAAGGCATATCTGGATTTCCAATGTTAATTAGGTAGCCAGAGAAGACCTCATGAAGAAGGTGACATGTGAATAAAGACCTGAAGGAAGTTAGGTAGTGGACCATGAAGCTACTTGGGTGAATCAGTTTTCCAGACAAAGAGAACAAGTGCAAAGAATAGACAGGTAAGCAAGGAGGAAGTGTAGAAACCGGTAAGAAGCTATTGTAATAAGCCAAGCAAGAGATGATAATGGCTGAACTAGATGAGAAATGGTGGAATTCTGGATGTGTTTTGAATGTAGAGCCAACAGAATTTGCTGAAGGATGGAATGTGGTATGTAAGAGAAAAAGAGAAGTTGAGGATGATGCCAAGGTTTTTAGCCTGAGCAACTGGAAGGACAGCATTTCCATTACTACTCAAGACAGATGAAAAATGAGAATCCCACTGGTATTTAACAAGGAGGTTACTGAAGACCTTCCCAAGAGCAGTTCTTAGAGTGGTGGGAGGCGATTTAAGAAACTGTAGTAGGAAAAAAATTGAAGTATAGACAATTATACTCCCAGAGACTGGGAAAGAAAGCAGAGAATTAGAGCAGAAGCTGCAGGGAGGAGTAGGCTGAAAAAAAGAAATCAGTTATTGAATACCTTGCAGACTAGACTAGTAAAGTGAAAAGAAATACCTAATCTGTCTTTTCAAATTATTTCACCATATCCCATTTGTGAAGTTTGTTTTTTTTGGTTTTGCCTCCTTCCCTATAAGCAGCAAGTTAGTAAAATACTGAAGTAATTGGACTCATTCAAGTCAAATTTCAACAGTATAACAATAATGCCTCAAACAAATTAACTGCAAGAACATGTATAAAATAAGCAACAAATCTTTTTCATCAGAAAGGGAGGTGGAACATTCACTAAGAAAAGAGTTTAGTAGTTTGATCAGCAATAAGAATCATTTCTTTTATTAAAATCTCTGGTTACATAAGAAGTACACAAATATTTTTAAACTGTATCATGGTATCAGTTCTCTCACCATGAAATTTTAATTCCTGTGGTCTGGTAGACATAGATCTGCTGGAGACAGGAAGCAAAGAATTCCATTCAGCTGAATGAATGAATGAATCATTATGGTAAACTAAATATAATTTCCAGAGTCAGGTCAGGACATCAGGGATAACAACAATGCGACTCTCTTCATAAGGGCATGAAGTTTTTTGGGTTTTGTTTTATTTTCCAAGAGCGAAAAAAGATACTGATTTGGGGCTTCATTCAAAATATTCCACTAGAATCTGTTCCATGATAGTATGGAATAAATCTGTCTTGTTCCCTTTTGTTTTCCCAGGGTCTGTCATTGTGCTGAATGCCTAATATGAATTCAACAAATATTTTTAGTGAATAAGTGAATGAATGAAAGCATGCAATAATTAGTTAAGTGAATAAATGAACAAATAGCACCTTAGTCCTATGAAACATTAGACAATAAATCACAGGAAGAGTCTCAACTAATAAACACTTCTACAATAAAAGCCACCACAACTAACTCTACTTGTACCACATATATAGAACACTTTAAACACTACACATATGCTGTCTATATTGATTATCCAAACCCAACATTATTACTAACCTCACTGGTAAAGAAAAACATTAATTTGACTTTGTTTTAGAAGCACTAGGGGCTTCCAAAAGTTACTGTTCTTAAAAGTAAGACTGCCTTTATTTCAAGAGAATAATCACGAAGAAAACTGTGAAGTAACCATAAATATGAATGCTGGTGTTGAAGCCTCAGAGTTGTATCATTTAAACAATATAAATTGGATTAGTCTTAAGACCGATGTGCCCTTCTAGAACAAGAGAAAGATTTTCTACATACATATTAATGTCTCCCACTATTCAATACTATTCAATATATATATATATTTTGTGTGTGTGGTATGCGGGCCTCCCTCTGCTGTGGCCTCTCCCGTTGCGGAGCACAGGCTCCGGACGCGCAGGCTCAGCGGCCATGGCTCACGGGCCCAGCCGCTCCGCGGCATGCGGGATCCTCCCAGACCGGGGCGCGAAGCCGGTTCCCCTGCATCGGCAGGCGGACGCGCAACCGCTGCGCCACCAGGGAAGCCCCTCAATATTTTTATTTTTTGTCTGAGTAATAGAGACTACACCACACCAGAAGGTAGAGAATTCCCCTAAAAGAAACAGATGATTCTTTCTGTCAGTCATCCTGGGGCAGGCCTGAGACTGGACATGAAATGGAGCTTTACTGAAATCCAGGATTTCTATAAATTTCTCTATGGTGTGGATTGAGCTTGACCTGCCACATGATGCCACGTGGGAACAAATTGATATGGGGAAAAATAGCTTGGAGAACTTCAAGACCACCTTTATTTATAGCACATCTTTAGAATAACAATAGTTCAGAGTGTGAACAACTAGTAGAGGGCAGAAAGAACCACCAAGACATATTAGCAAAACATAAAAATTCCTTTGGTAGTCCCAGACATTAACTGGGTAAAGGAAACTAGTAGAAAAAAAATTAACCACTCTATCTGTGGAATGGAAGCTTACAGTCATATTTTGGATCTTATATTGGGAATTTATTATTTTGCCTATCTTCTGGAAAATGTCCTATTTAAACTTTTGGCTAGAGTTTATTGGTCCAGAGATGAGCATCTGACCCAATGTGAACCAATCAGCATCAGTATCTCTCCCCTGGGTTCTTAAACTTGATATATGGGACACATCTAGTTTCCATGTCTCTCTAGTGGAGAAAATTTGAGGCTCTAGAACTGATGGAGACCATATCTCTCACCATAAGAAAAATATCTGCAGGAGAATGAGTCAAAAATCACAGAAAATAACCAAGGAGAGATGTAATGAGTGACAAATAATAATTATCCCTCAAATCTATGTATGGTCTAGCACTTCTTGTGGTTTGATTACCAAAGCCAATAACCTTTTTTTTCCAAAGCTAGTTTAAACTGTATTTCTATCTCTTACAATTCTAAAAGCAGTGTCCCTTCACTAACCACTACCTTGTGCTGAAATCACTATGTTATGGGCATTTTGACATTTACTGGTATATTTATAAAATATATTCAAAAGAGTCGACAATTAATGGGTTAGGAGTTTGCAGAACTAGCAAATGGGCTAATCTTACATAACTCATAAAGTTTCTATTCAACATAATTTGTTAATAAAGGACTTGTGGTACAACTCATACTTGATCTGGAAGCTTTTTATTTACTCGACAAATACTTATTTGGTGTGACAACTGTGTAAAATAAAACACAATACCAGTGCTCTGTGCATATGAATCACCTGGGGAATCTTGTTAAAATGAAAATTCTAATTCAGTAGGTCTGAAGTGGGGCCCTAGATTCTGCACTTCCCACAAGCTCCCAGGTGATGCCAATGCTGCTGGTCTGCAAACCCCATTTTTGAGTAGCAAAGTACTAAACACTCTGGGAAATAAAAAAAGCATATTAATCAATCTTGAGAAGCTTTTAAAGAAGAATGAAATAAATATTAAATGATACCTTAGTGTATATAAAATTTTATAACAACCAAGGAATATGTGCAACAGACATTTGTATCCCATCTTTGAGCCTATCAAAACTTACTTAAGCAGCGTTCAGTAAAGAGGTAAAGGATTGGTTAGGGGTTAGGAATTGGATGGAAACAAACCACAGGGTAAGGTTCATGCATGGATAAAAGCCAGTCTTGTTGAATACATTACACAAATTCTAAAAAGTATTTTTAGGGAATTCCCTGCCAGTTCAGTGGTTAGGACTCTGAGTTTCCACTGCAGGGGGCATGGGTTCGATCCCTGGTTGGGGAACTAGGATCCTGCAAGCCGCACGGCACAGCCAAAAAAAATTTTTTAAGTATTTTTACAAATATCAAAATGGCTACTTCAAATTGGCTATATCAAAACATCCATTTCAGAGAGACATATTCACAAATAAGTATAATATAACCCTTTGTCCAATAGACATTTATTAATTTTCTACTCTATGCCAGGAGGTGTTCTAGGCACTAAAGAAAAAGTAGAAAACAAAATACCAACAAAAATCAGACTACAGTAAGTACCAAAATCGGTACCTATTTAAGGTTTAGAACCCTGGGTAAAAAAAAATATGTACATTAGGAATTCAGAGGAAGAAATATCATTTCTGACTGAGGTTACCAAGGAAGACCCGTGAAGATGACAACTAGTCTTAGTTAGCAAGGGATTAAGATTTCCAGAGGTGGAAATAAAGAATAAGGCATTTTAAGTTGAGGGGATGGCATGAGTGGAGAAAGAAAAGCAGCAGTTTAAATAAGGGATTAAAAAGAGCTCAGACTGGCTGAATAATAAGGTCATACATAATAGGGCAATTGCAAATGATGAGGTTAAAAAGGTAGGGTTGATTCAAATCATCTGTTCTAGGTTCAGAGCATTTGCACTAGCCAGATTTTTACCCTATGCTAGAATTCTCTTCCCCCAGATCTTTGAATGGCATTCTCCTCATCATTCAGATTTCAGGCTAGAAGTCCATCCTCAAAGAGGTTTTCCCTGAACACTCTTTCTAAAGAACCCAAATCTTAATTTACATTAGTCATCTTTTTTAAAATTTATTAACTATCTATTTCCCCTAAAATATAAGCTCCACTTCCACTTTTAGTCATTATGGAACAGTGATTAGATTTACTCTCCTGCATAAAACCTGAACAAAATATGTGAAGCCATAGTTTTCATACATTTGACATAAGGCAATGCAGGACAGTGATCCCTGCGAGAGGGAAACAAAGTGGACCCCCTAAATGTCCCAGCTTACTGTTTAGAGAATGACTGTAGTGCAGGAAGGGGGACTCCAGGCATAGCTTGATGGTCTCCTTAAGTTGAACACATGAAGTTAGGAGTACAGACTACCTTAGGCGGGGCAAGATAGTTAAGAGTTGGCAAGGTAGCCCAAAGAGGAAAAAGATGCACAGAGAGGGAGATATGTAGAGGGACCCCTCCAGTCTTTAGCTGGATAATGATTAAGTGTGTAAAAAAAGATGAAGATGTGTAAAGAAACTACCTGAGGCAAGGGGGGAGTGGACACCTGAAAGGAGTAGAGAAATAATCCTCAGAAGTCAAACATAGCCAGGAATACTACATTTTCCCATCAGTTAAGAGTGGAAAACCTCATAATTCACAGGGCATTGGATAGAGTACTCAGAAATGCACTGCCTCTGTGTGGGGCAAGATTAGCCCTAGTTTAAAGGCTGCTTTGTTCCTTAAAAACAAGATTTGGAGGGATCAAACTGTTTCCAAGTAACTTAACTGTGTCCTAAAAAAAAGAAAGCTCAAGAGTATTTATAGGAATTAAAAAATATCCAGTACCCAACAAGTTAAAATTCACAATGTTTAGCAGCTAATAAAATATTATAAGGCATGCAATAAAGCAGGAAAATACAACCCATAGTGAAGATTTAAAAATCAATCATGAAAAACTGACCCAGAAATAAAATAGATAAGCAGAAATAGTAGACAAAGACAAAACAATTATTATAACTATATTCCATACTTCAAGAAGGCATAGGAATAAGTAATCATTTTAAGAGACACAGACCTCACTACTATCCGTACAGAAGTCTAAAGAATTATAAGGGAATATTATGAATATTATGATGGAATACTATGCCAACATATTAATAACTTATACTAAATAGACATATTTCAAGAAAGACATAAACAAAATTGAAACAAGAAGAAACAGAAAATCTGAATAAATATAACAAGTAAAACAGATTAAATTAGTAATTTAAAATCTTCCTACAAAGAAAAGCCCAGACACAGATAGCTTCACTATGAATTCCAGGAAACATTTTTAAAAGATTTAATGTGGAGCTTCCCTGGTGGCGCAGTGGTTGAGAATCTGCCTGCTAATGCAGGGGACACAGATTCGAGCCCTGGTCTGGGAGGATCCCACATGCCGTGGAGCAACTAGGCCCGTGAGCCACAACTACTGAGCCTGCGCATCTGGAGCCTGTGCTCTGCAACAAGAGAGGCTGCGATAGCCCATGCACCGCGCTGAAGAGTGGCCCCTGCTTGCCACAACTACAGAAAGCCCTCGCACAGAAACAAAGACCCAACACAGCAAAAATAAATAAATTAATTAATAAACTCCTACCCCCATCTTCTTTAAATAAAAAAAAAAGAGTTAATGTGACTACATCATAAATGCTTTCAGAAAGCAGAAGGGAACACTTTGCTGCCACTATGGGGGCAAAACAAGCATGGAGGTTTCTCAATAATTAGAAATAGAATTACCATGTGATCCAGCATCCCACTTCTGGGTATATATCTGAAGGAAAATAAATCGCTCTCTTAAAAAGATATTTGCAGCTCCATGTTCATTGCAGCATTATTCACAATAGCCAAGACATGAAAATGACCTAACTATCTATTTCTGAATGAGTGGATAAAGAAAATGTGGGGTATATATACAATGGAATATTATTCAGCCATAAAAAGAAGGAAATGCTGCCATTTGTGACGACATGGGTGGACCTTGAGGGCATTATGCTAAGTGTAACAAATCAGACAGATTAAGACCAATACTCACTTATATGTGGAATCTAAAAAACCCTAACCCACAGAAACAGAGGGTAGAACAGTGACTGTCAGGAGATGAGGGTGGGAAAAAAGGGGAGATAATGGTCAAAGTGTATAAACTTCTAGTTATAATACTAATAAGTTCTGAGGAGCTAATATACAGCATAGCAACTATAATTAACAATACTGTAGGCTGCTTTCTTGGCTTGGCGAGCCTGTGAGGACCTGAGTTGCCAGGGCCGCCTGGCCACCAGGAGCCAAAGCAGGTCTGAGGAGGGCACCAAGGTAGCCCTGGAGACACCTCAGTGCTGGGCAAATGACCACTGCCCTTGGCCCCCAAGTTCCTCCTCCCCGACCTGGGCCCCAGCCCCTGCCCAGCCTGTCCTGTGTGGTGCGCTAGCCCATGCTGAGGTGCGCCGCAGGGCAACACACTCCTTCAGGTTGTGCAGACCAAGATAAAGGTGTTAAGTGGATAAAATTTAAGACAGAGATCGCAGAATTGACAGGAGGAGACAATCCGTGTGGCTGAAAGAGTCTTGGTTCTCCGGCCGGGTGTCAGGCCTGAGCCTCAGAGGTAGGAGAGCAGAGTTCAGGACATTGGTCCACCAGAGACCTTCCAGCCCCATGTAATATCAAATGGCGAAAACACTTTGATACTATGCGCTCCATCTCATAATGGAGATGGAGCACAGATCTCCATCTCAATGCTAAGACCTGGCTCCACTCAATGACCAGCAAGATACTGTGCTGGACACCCTATGCCAAACAACTAGCAACACAGGAACACAAACCCAAACATTAGCAGAGACACTGCCTAAAATGATATTAAGTTCACAGACACCCCAAAACACATCACCAGACGTGGTCCTGCCCACCAGAAAGACAAGATCCAGCCTCATCCACCAGAACACAGGCACCAGTCCCCTACACCAGGAAGCCTACACAACCCACTGAACTAACCTCACCCACTGGGAGCAGACACCAAAAACAATGGGAACTATGAAACTGCAGCCTATGAAATGGAGACCCCAAACACAGTAAGTTAAGCAAAATAAAAAGACAGAGAAATACATAGCAGATGAAGGAGCAAAGTAAAAACCCACCAGTCCAAACAAATGAAGAGGAAATAGGCAGTCTACCAGAAAAAGAATTCAGAATAATCATAGTAAAGATTATCCAAAATCGTGGTAATAGAATGGAGAAAATACAACAAACGTTTAACAAGGACCCAGAAGAACTAAACAGCAAACACAGATGAACAACAAAATAAATGACAATAAAAATTCTCTAGAAGGAATCAATAGCAGAATAACTGAGGCAGAAGAACGGATAAGTGACCTGGAAGATAAAATAGTGGAAACAACTACTGCAGAGCAGAATAAAGAAAAAAGAATTAAAAGAATTGAGGACAATCTCAGAGACCTATGGGACAACATTAAACACACAAAAATTCGAATTATAGGGGTCCCAGAAGAAGAAGAGAAAAAAAAGGAACTAAGAAAATATTTTAAGAGATTATAGTTTAAAACTTCCATAATATGGGTAAGGAAATAGTCAATCAAGCCCAGGAAGTGCAGAGAGTCCCATACATGATATATCCAAGAAGAAACATGCCAAAACACATATTAATCAAACTATGAAAAATTAAATACAAAGAAAAAATATTAAAAGCAGAAAGGAAAAGGAACAATTAACATACAAGGGAATCCCCATAAGGTTAACAGCTGATCTTTCAGCAGGAACTCATTGAGCCAGAAGGGAGTGACAGGACATATTTAAAATAATGAAAGGGAAAGACCTACAACCAAGATTACTACCCAGCAAGGATCTTATTCAGATACAACGGAGAAATTAAAACCTTTACAGACAAGTAAAAGCTAAGAGAATTCAGCACCACCAAACCAGCTCTACAACAAATGCGAAAGGGACTTCTCTAGGCAGGAAACACAAGAAGGAAAAGACCTACAATAACAAACCTAAAACAATTAAGAAAATGGTAATAGGAACATACATATCGATAACTACCTTAAATATAAAGAGATTAAATGCTTCAACCAAAAGACATAGACTGGCTGAACAGATACAAAAACAAGACCCATATATATGCTATCTACAAGAAACCCACTTCAGACCTAGGGACACATACAGACTGAAAGTGAGGGGATAGAAAAAGATATTCCATGAAAATGGAAATCAAAAGAAAGCTGGAGTAACAATTCTCATATCAGACACAATAGACTTTAAAATAAAGACTACTACAAGAGACAAAGAAGGACACTACATAGTGATCAAGGGAGCAATCCAGGAAGAAGATATAACAATTGTAAATACTTATGCACCCAATATAGGAGCACCTCAATACATAAGGCAAGTGCTAACAGCCATAAATGGGGAAATTGACAGTAACACAATCATAGTAGGAGACTTTAACACGGCACTTTCACCAATGGACAGATCATCCAAAATGAAAATAAATAAGAAAACAGAAGCTTTAAATGACACATTCAACAAGATGGACTTAATTGATATTATAGGACATTCCATCCAAAAACAAGAGAATCCACTCTCTTCTCAAGTGCTCATGGAACATTCTCCAGTATAGATCATATCTTAGGTCACAAAATAAGCCTTGGTAAATTTAGGAAAACTGAAATAATATCAAGTATCTTTGCTGACCACAACACTATGAGAATAGATATCAATTACAGAAAGAAATCTGTAAAAAATACAAACACATGGAGGCTAAAATATACACTACTAAATAACCAAGAGATCACTGAAGAAATCAAAGAGGAAATCAAAAAATACCTAGAAACAAATCACAATGAAAACAAGACCCAAAACCTATGGGATGCAGCAAAAGCAGTTCTAAGAGTAAAGTTTATAGTAACACAATCTTACCTCAAAAAACAAGAAACGTCTCAAATAAACAACCTAACCTTACACCTGAAGCAAATAGAGAAAGAAGAACAAAAAAACCCCAAAGTTATCAGAAGGAAAGAAAACATAAAGATCAGATCAGAAATAAATGAAAAAAAAATGATGGAAACAATACCAAAGATCAATAAACTAAAAGCTGGCTCTCTGAGAAGATAAACAAAATTGATAAACCATTAGCCAGACTCATCAAGAAAAAAAGGGAAAAGAGTCAAATCAACAGAATTAGAAATGAAAAAGGAGAAGTAACAACTGACACTGCAGAAATACAAAGGATCATGAGAGATTACTACAAGCAACTGTATGTCAATAAAATGGAAAACCTGGAATTAATGGACAAATTCTTAGAAAAGCACAACCTTCCAAGACTGAACCAGGCAGAAATAGAAAACATAAACAGACCAATCACAAGCACTGAAATTGAAACTGAAATCTGGAAATGGATGGTGGTGATGGCTGTACAACACATATACTTAATGCCACTGAACTGCACACTTTAAAATGGTTAAGCTGGTATATTTTATTTTATCTGTATTTCACCACAATTTTTTAAAACTTTAAAAAAATAAAAAATAAAGCCCTTAGAGCAGTATCTTGCCCAAAATAAGTGCTTAATAAATTTTAACAGTAATAGAGATTGGTTCAAGATGGCAGAGTAGAAAGATGTGCTCTCACTCCCTCTTACAAGAACACCAGAATCACAACTAACTGCTGAACAATCATTGACAGAAAGACACTGCAACTCACCAAAAAAGATACCCCACATCCAAAGACAAAGGAGAAGCCACAATGAGATGGTAGGAGGGGTGCAATCACAATAAAATCAAATCCCATAACTGCTGGGTCGGTGACTCACAAACTGGAGGGCACTTATACCACAGAAGTCCAGTCACTCTAGTGAAGGTTCTGAGCCCCACATCAGGCTTCTGAACCTGGGGGTCCAGCAATGGGAGGAGGAACTCCTAGAGAATCAGACTTTGAAGGGTAGCAGTATTTGACTGCAGGACTCCAACAGGACTGGGGGAAACAGAGACTCCACTCTTGAAGGGCACACACAAAGTAGTGTGCACATCGGGACCCAGGGGAAGGAGCAGTGACCCCACAGGAGACTGAACCAGACCTACCTGCTAGTGTTGGAGGGTCTCCTGCAGAGGTGTTGGGGTGGCTGTGCGTCACTGCGAGGACAAGGACACTGGCAGCAGAAGTTCTCGGAAGTACTCCTTGGAGTGAGACCTTCCAGAGTCTGCCATTAGCCTCACAAAAGAGCCCTAGTAGGCTCCAGTGTTGGGTCGCCTCAGGCCAAACAACCAACAGGGAGGGAACCCAGCCCCACCCATCAGCAGACAAGTGGATTAAAGTTTTACTGAGCTCTGCCCACCACAGCAACACCCAGCTCTACCCACCACCAGTCCCTCCCATCAGGAAACTTGCACAAGCCTCTTAGATAGCCTCATCCACCAGAGGGCAGACAGCAGAAGCAAGAAAAACTACAATCCTGCAGCCTGTGGAACAAAAACCACATTCAGAGAAAGACAGACAAGATGAAAAGGCAGCAGGCTATGTGCCAGATAAAGGAATAAGATAAAACCCCAGAGAAACAAATAAATGAAGTGGAGAAAGGCAACTTTCCAGAAAAAGAATTCAGAATAATGATAGAGAAGATGATCCAGGACCTCAGAAAAAGAATGGAGGCAAAGATCAAGAAGATGCAAGAAATGTTTAACAAAGATCTAGAAGAATTAAAGAACAAACAGAGATGAATAGCACAATAACTAAAATGAAAAATACACTGGAAGGAATCAATAGCAGAATAATTGAGGCAGAAAAACGGATAAGTGACCTGGAAGACAGAATGCTGGAATTCACTGCTGCTGAACAGAATAAAGTAAAAAGAATGAAAAGAAATAAAGACAGCCTAAGAGACCTCTGGGGCAACATTAAACACAACAACATTCTCATTATAGGGGTCCCAGAAGGAGAAGAGAGAGAGAAAGGACCCGAGAAAATATTT
>NC_041215.1:67560445-67561395 GCF_002837175.3 Physeter macrocephalus | reverse complement strand
CCTGAATGGATACAAAAACAAGACCCATACATATGCTGTCTACAAGAGACCCACTTCAGACCTAGGGACACATTCAGACTGAAAGTGAGGGGATGGAAAAAGATAATCCATGCAAATGGAAATCAAAAGAAAGCTGGAGTAGCAATACTCATATCAGATAAAATAGACTTTGAAATAAAGAATGCTACAAGAGACAAAGAAGGACACTACATAACAATCAAGGGAGCAATCCAAGAAGACGATATAACAATTGTAAATATTTATGCACCCAATATAGGAGCACCTCAATATATAAGGCAAATGCTAACAGCTATAAAAGAAAAAATCAACAGTAACACAATAATAGTGGGGGACTTTAACACCTCACTTACACCAAAGGACAGATCATCCAAAACAAAAATAAATAAGGAAACAGAAGCTTTATATGACACAACAGACTACATAGATTTAATCAATATTTATAGGACATTCCATCCAAAAACAGCAGATTACACTTTCTTCTCAAGTGCGCATGGAACATTCTCCAGGATAGATCACATCTTGGGTCACAAATAAAGCCTCAGTAAATATCAGAAAATTGAAATTACATCAAGTATCTTTTCTGACCACAATGCTATGAGATTACAAATGAATTACAGGGAAAAAAACATAAAATACACAAACACATGGAGGCTAAACAATACGTTACTAAATAACAGAGATCACTGAAGAAATCAAAGAGGAAATCAAAAAATACCTAGAGACAAATGACAATGAAAACACGAAGATCCAAAACCTATGGGATGCAGCAAAAGCAGTTGTAAGAGGGAAGTTTATAGCTACACAAGCCTACCTCAAGAAACAAGAAAAACCTTAAATAAACGATCTAACCTTACACCTAAAGGAACTAGAGAAAGAAGAACAAACAAAACCCAAAGTTAGCAAAAGGAAAGAAATCATAAACATCAGAG
>NC_041215.1:67542975-67560419 GCF_002837175.3 Physeter macrocephalus | reverse complement strand
AACTGTGATTTAAAATATTCCAACAAACAAAAGTCCAGGACCAGATGGCCTCATAGGTGAATTCTATCAGACATTTATAGAAGAGCTAACACCCATCCTTCTCAAACTCTTCCAAAAAATTGCAGAGGAAGGAACACTCCCAAACCCATTCTATGAGGCCACCATCACCCTGATACCAAAACCAGACAAAGAAACTACAAAAAAAGAAAATTACACAGCAATATCACTGATGAATATGGATGCAAACATCCTCAACAAAATACTAGGAAACAGAATCCAACAACACATTAAAAGGATCATACACCATGATCAAGTGGGATTTATCCCAGGGATGCAAGGATTCTTCAACATACACAAATCAATCAGTGTGATAAACCATATTAACAAATTGAAGAAGAAAAACCATACGATCATCTCAGTAGATGCAGAAAAAGTTTAAGACAAAATTCAAACCGTTTTATGATAAA
The DNA here is from genome assembly GCF_002837175.3 of Physeter macrocephalus. Taxonomy (NCBI): domain Eukaryota; kingdom Metazoa; phylum Chordata; class Mammalia; order Artiodactyla; family Physeteridae; genus Physeter; species Physeter macrocephalus. The sequence continues at coordinate 67,559,952 of NC_041215.1, read as the reverse complement.
AATTCTCCAGAAAGTGGGCATAGAGGGAACATACCTCAACATAATAAAGGCCATATACGACAAACCCACAGCAAACATCATTCTCAATGGTGAAAAACTGAAAGCATTTTCTCTAAGATCAGGAATAAGACAAGGTTTCCCACACTCACCACTATCAGTCAGCATAGTTTTCAAAGTCCTAGCCACGGCAATCAGAGAAGAAAAAGAAATAAAAGGAATAAAAATCAGAAAAGAAGAAGTAAAGCTGTCACTGTTTGCAGATGACATCATACTATACATAGAGAATCCTAAAGATGCTACCAGAAAACTACTAGAGCTAATCAATGAATTTGGTAAAGTAGCAGGATACAAAATTAATGCACAGAAATCTCTTGCATTCCGCTACACTAATGATGAAAAACCTGAAAGATAAATTAAGGAAACACTCCAATTTACCATTGCAACAAAAAGAATAACATACGTAAGAATAAACCTACCTAAGAAGACAAAAGACCTGTATGCAGAAAATTATAAGACACTGATGAAAGAAATTAAAGATGATACCAACAGATGGAGAGATATACCATGTTCTTGGATTGTAAGAATCAATATTGTGAAAATGACCATACTACCCAAAGCAATCTACAGATTCAATGCAATCCCTCTCAAACTACCAATGGCATTTTTCACAGAACTAGAATAAAAAATTTCACAATTTGTATGGAAACACTAAAGACCCCAATAGCCAAAGCAATCTTGAGAAAGAAAAACAGATAGGAAGGAATCAGGCTCCCTGACTTCAGACTATACTACAAAGCTACAATAATCAAGACAGTATGGTACTGGCACAGAAACAAAAATATAGATCAATGGAACAGGATAGAAAGCCCAGAGATAAACCCACACACATATGGTTACTTTATCTTTGAAAAAGGAGGCAAGAATATACAATGGAGAAAAGACAGCCTCTTAATAAGTGGTGCTGGGAAAACTGGACAGCTACATGTCAAAAAATGAAATTAGAACACTCCCTAACATCATAAACAAAAATAAACTCAAAATGGATTAAAGACCTAAATTTAAGGGCAGACACTATCAAACTCTTAGAGGAAAACATAGGCAGAACACTCCATGACATAAATCACAGCAAGATCATTTTAGACCCACCTCCTAGAGAAATGGAAATAGAAACATAAATAAACAAATGGGATGTAAAGAAACTTAAAAGCTTTTGCACAGCAAAGGAAACCATAAACAAGAAGAAAAGACAACCCTCAGAATTGGAGAAAATTTTTGCAAATGAAACAACTGACAAAGGATTAATCTCCAAAATATACAAGCAGCTCATGCAGCTCAATATCAAAAAAAAACCCAATCCAAAAATGGGCAGAAGACCTAAACAGACATTCCTCTAAAGAAGATATACAGATTGCCAAAAAACACATGAAAGGATGTTCAATATCACTAATCATTAGAGAAATGCAAATCAAAACTACAATGAGGTATCACCTCACACCAGTCAGAATGGCCATCATCAAAAAATCTACAAACAATAAATCCTGGAGAGGGTGTGGAGGACATGGAAGCAACCTAAGTGTCCATCAACAGATGAATGGATAAAGAAGATGTGGCACATATATACAATGGAATATTACTCAGCCATAAAAAGAAACGAAATTGAGTTATTTGAAGTGAGGTAGATGGATCTAGAGACTGTCATACAGAGTAAAGTAAGTCAAAATGAGAAAAACAAATACCATATGCTAACACATATATATGGAATCTGAAAAAAAAAGGTTCTGAAGAACCTAGGGGCAGGACAGGAATAAAGATGCAGACATAGAGAATGGACTTGAGGACACAGGGAGGGAGAAGGGTAAGCTGGGACGAAGTGAGAGAGTGGCATGGACTATATACACTACCAAATGTAAAATAGATAGCTAGTGGGAAGCAGCCACATAGCACAGGGATATCAGCTTGGTGCTTTGTGTCCACCTAGAGGGGTGGGATAGGTAGTGTGGGAGGGAGACGCAAGAGGGAGGTGATATGGGGATGTATGTATATCTATAGCTGATTCACTTTGTTATATAGCAGAAACTAACACACCATTGTAAAGCAATTATACTCCAATAAAGGTGTTTAAAAAAATTTTTTTTAAAAAATACTGTATTATATACTTGACAGCTGCTGAGAATAAATCTTATATATTCTTATTACAAAAAAACATAATTATGTGAGGTGATGGAAGTGTTACCTAACCTTAAGGTGGTAATCATTTTGCAGTATATTGTGTATCAAATCATCACATTATACACCTTAAACTTATACAATGTTATATGTCAATTATTTCTTAATAAAGCTGGAAAAAGTTAAAAGTTTAAAAAAAGTTTCAAGAAAGAAAATGTGCCAGTTAACTCATTATCATTTAGTGACTACTCCCTCTCCTATTTGAAATGACCATCTCTTTTTTATTTAGTCAATTCCTGTATGTCCAGTGGTTCTCAAACTTTTGTGTGCATTGGAATCACCTGGAAGGCTTGTTAAGCTATAAACTGTTGGGCCTCACCTTTTCTAACATGTACCCAGGTGATTCTAATGATGTTGGTCCAGGGATCACACTTTAAGCACAAGCTACTATATCCCAATTCCACTGGCATGGTTATTAAGAGCTAAATCTTGGACTTAAACACTGACTCAACCAGTTACTGCCTTGGGCAAATCTGTAATTCTCTCTAAACTTCTATTTCCTCATTTTAAAATGGGGATAATAATTGTACCAATCTCATTTAACTGTTAAGAATTAAATTTTATAACATGTTGAAAGTCCTTACAGTATTGCTGGGAAAATAATAATAACTTCATATCTATTTATTATGTTTACTATTTATTTGTTTATTCTGTTAATATATATAAAAGTTATATCCAGTTTTTGCTATTATGAACTTTGCTGCCATAAACATTTTTATACATTTTTTTTCTGGTACGTTTGTGCAAAAGCCTTCCTAAAGCATATTCCTACAACAGAATGGGGAATTTTAAGGTAGTTAGAAGTTCAATTTTAGTAGGTAAAGCTAAATTGTTTTCCAAAGTGATCATATCATTTTCCAGGGCCAACAGTAAAGGATGAAAGTCTTGTTGTTCCATATCTTTGTCAACACTTGATGAATTCCATTCAGTTTTTTCTTGCCAGTCTTGTGGATGTGAAATTGTATCTTGTAATTTTTATTTGCATTTACTTGATTACTAACAAGTTTGAGCAGCCTTTCTATATTTATAGGCTATTTGTGTTCCATCTTTGGAGAAATTCCTGTTTGTGTCTTTTGCTCGTGTTTTAAAAATTGGGGTTTTCATCTTTTAGGTGTTTGTTATATCCTTTGGATACTATTTTTTTGTCAGTATGTGTTGCAAATATTTTCATCAGGTTTAATTGAGGTTATATGTTTGGATAGAGAGTAAGCAAAGATGAGTTAAGGAAGCTTTTTTCCCTCTGGAGATGAAACATTTCAAGGTCTTTCATTTCTGGGTTAAGTGCCTCCTACCAAAACCTTGGGGTGATTTAGAGTCATCTTCTTCAGTTTCTACTTTGGTTCTCTCCCCAGCTCTTTTATATGTCATATAGATAGGTAGATAGGTAGGTAGGTAGGTAGGTAGGTAGATAGATAGATAGATAGATAGATAGATAGATAGATAGATTGATTGATTTTTTTGTAGATATACAAATACATACATATATATAGATATCTTCCACTCGCCTATCCCCAACAATCAGGTGGATCTCCATTTTATATTACAATGAAGATGGCCTAAACAAGCTGCCTTGTATTCATAAGAAGGGAGTGGGAGAGAGCATATTTTAGCATACTTCAAGTAGTTCCCAAACTTTACTGTACTTTGGAATCACCTAGGTCCTTAAAAAATACTTATGCCTGGTTCTCACTCCTCTATATTCTGACTTAAATGGTAAGGCTGTGACCTGCACAATGGGAGTTTAAAAAGCTCCCCAGGTGATTTTAATGTGCACTGAATTCGTTATTGAAACTCAAAGTATTATACATGGATCATTACCATTGTTATTACCTGAGAGCATATTAGAAAGCAAATTCTTAAAATGCAAATTATAGGATAAGACCTGAGATTCTTGAGTATACAGTATATTAAGGTTAGAAAAAACAGTGGCTTGTGCACAGTCACCTTTTGCTCCTATTGCCCTTCATTTCAGCTTAAAGAACTTTCAGTACTTCATGTAAGGCAGGTCGAGTGGTGATGAACTCCCTCAGCTTTTGTTTGTTTGGTAAAGTCTTTATGTCTCCTTCATTTTGAATGACAACTTTGCCAAGTAGAGTATTCTTGGGTGGCAATTTTTTTCTTTCAGCACTTTGAATATATAATTGCACTCTCTTCTGGCCTGCAAAGTTTCTGCTGAGAAATCCACTGATAGTCTTATGGGGATTCCCTTGTATGTGAGGAATATCTTTTCTCTTGATGCTTTTAAAATTCTGTCTTTGATTTTAGACAGTTTTATTATACTGTGTCTTGGATAAGATTGTTCTGGGTCAAAATTCTAGTGGAACCTAATAACTTCATGAATTTGGATGTCCAAATCTCTCCCCAGATTTTTGATGTTCCAATCCATTATTGCTTTAAATAAGCTCTCTACACCTTTCTCTCTCTCTTCTTCTGGGACTCCAATAATGTATAGACTGTTTCCCTTAATGGAATGCCACAGTTCATGTAGGTTTTCTTTACTCTTTTCATTCTTTTTCCTTTGTTCTTCTCTGACTGGATAATTTCAAATGACCTGTCTTCTATTTTACAGATTCTTTCTTCTGCTTGATCCAGCCTGTTGTTGCTCACTCTTGTATTTTCTCATTTCATTCATTGCATTCTTCAGCTCCAAAATTCCTGTTCAATTCTTTTTTATGATTTCTATCTCTATGTTAAACTTCATGTTGTTATGTATTGTTTTCCTGGTTTTATTAAATTGTCTTTCTGTGTTGTCTTGTTACTCACTGAGCTTCCTTGAAACAAGTATTTTAAATTCTTTATTGGGAAAATCACAGATCTCTATTTCTTTGGGGTCAGCTAATGGAAAATTATTGTGTTTCTTTGGTGGTGTCATGTTTCCTTGATTCTTGATGTTCCTTGAAGTCTTGCATTGCTGTCTTCAAATGTGAAGAAGCAACCAACTCCTTCAGTCTTTACTGACTGGCTTCAGAAGAGAAATACCTTCTGTCAACTCTGTTAGGAATTCCGAGGCTTTCTCAAACTTTTCCTATGGATATACCTGCTCTACACTTCTTGTTCCCTCTTGTGGGGGAATTCTTAAGATTGCATGCCACCTCTCAATCCTGCAAAGCCAGAACAGGTGCTGACCGCCTCTCTTTTGCTTTCCCTAGGGCAGTGCTGAATGCCCAAGGTTAGTGTGAGTTTTTCCAATCCTGTAGAGTCAGTCTGACTTTCTGCTCATGCTCACTAGCCATCTACCAAGGCTCGCTCTCATGGAGCCAGCCATGGCTGGGGAGGCGGTGTGTGGATGAGGTGTGCAGAATGTTGGGTGTGCTTGTGGGCAAGTTGGGGGATGCACAAGCAAGGATCCCCAGTGTCATGGGTGAGCTTCCTGATGGAGTCCGTGACACAGTAGGATCAGCATGTCTTTGATACCCTTCAAGAGCACTGTCTGCTGGTCTCCTAGCTTTCCTGCCTCCTAGTAACATAGCACACCTCAGAGCATTCTAGATGGAGTGAGAAAGAAGTCAGTCTCTTTGGCAGCATTCTGAACAGCTGAGGAAAACAAGCATGACTTCTCCCATGACATGGGAGAAGTCATGGACTGAGAAGATCTCTTTTAACATGGAGCTATGCCATCTTAGGGAAGAGGTGACATGGGTAAAGTGAAACTGTTCCTCTTACCCTCTTCAGTGCATTCAATGTCAGATTTTTTTGTTCCAACAGTGTGCTGGAATTTCTCCATTGGACTCCTGGACTTCTACAAAGGCTCTCCTGTCCATGGGTGATCATCTAAACTGGTGTTTTTTGAGGGAAATACAATAGAAAACTCTTATTCCACCATGTTAATGACATCACTCCTGGCTAGCCATTTTTTAAATTAAAATAAAATAAAGCTGAAATCTTATTTCACTTCTTATATCAATAAATATTCCTGACAAAGATTTAAACATTAGAAATAATAATAATTAAACCATATATGAATGTAGGAGAGAAAAACATGAGGAGTGAATTTCTTTATAATTTCTAGCTAAAACACAAAGCACAAAAGCCATAAAGAAAAGACTCATACATTTGAAGACATAAATATTGGGTTGGCCAAAACGTTCATTCGGGTTTTTGTAACATCTTACAGAAAAACCCAAATGAACGTTTTGGCCAAGCCAATATATGAAATACCATATGGAGAAAAAAACTTAAATGTTTAACACTTGCCTGAAAAAAAGAATCAGTGTTCATCACATTAAGGTAGCCATCAAGTTCCAACAGGTTATACTCTGACCTCCCTGCAAGAACTTCCTCAGCAGATAATATCTGAAAAGACTTCTAAAAGCAAAGAATCCCTTCCTTTCATTTATAGTCTCCAGCTTGAACCTATAGATTTAATACTCAAAATCAGCTAGAATTTACCATTACTCTGAGTCATTCTAGATTTTTTCTCCACAACCCTCCATGGACATGCTACCATTCTAGAAGTTTTCCCACACTTACCCCAATAGGTAACTGATTCCTTTATTTGTAATTTGGATGTCCCTAAATGCTCCAGCTTCCTTTCCCTTAATATCCAAATAAAATGACTCAAGTTCCCATTTCATATAACCAGTACCTCACCTCTGCCCCAATACACTCAAAAGTTTCCCATGGGGACTAAGAAAGCCTACCTGAACTTTTAATCACATTTTACTCTGAATTCCTCCTCCTTCTGTAATTACTTTAAATGTAAATGAATTAACTCCCTAATCAAAAGATAGAGATTGGCAAAATGGATAAAAACACATAATTCAAAAAGACACATGTACCCCAAATGCTGAGTTGGGCGATTGGGATTGACATGTATACACTGATGTGTACAAAATTGATGACTAATAAGACCCTGCAGTATAAAAAAACAAACAAACAAAAAAAACAACTAATACTAAACCTTCTTTGGGTTATTTGTATGGAAATATGTTAATATAAATGTTTCAGACATTACATGAAATTTCTAAAAACCTTATATGTTCTGGTATAATGCTATAAGTCATAAATCTAGTTATTACTTTAAAATGTATATATCAGAAATAACTAAATTTCCTTGTCAACTGCATTATTATGAACTTTCATCAAATCTTTAACAGTGGTCATTTTTAAGTCTTTTGTCATTTACAGACAGTTCTGGGTGTCCTCTGATGTTTTTGCAAATATGTTCCTATTTGTGACTTTCTGTTTGAATAAAAAAAAAATCTCACAAGGACTCAGAGGCAAAAAATATACAAATCAATTTTCACTGCAAAGTAAAGGAGCTGTTACAGTGGAGGATTACTGGACTGAATGTCAATATTATGATGTAGTATGAGTGTGTTTTGTGTTTGGTAATTGCAATCATTGTTGCTTTTGTTGTGGTCATCCATTTACAATGCTTGGTGTCAGTCTATTTATCTCTTGTAAAAAGAAATACAGTGTGTGTGTGTGTGTGTGTGTGTGTGTGTGTGTGTGAAAAAATAAACAAAAGACACATGTACCCCAATGTGTTTACAATAGCCAGGACATGGAAACAACCTAAATGTCCAACAATAGATGAATGGATAAAGAAGATATGGTACATATATACAATGGAATATTACTCAGCCATAAAAAGAAATGAAATTGAGTCATTTGTAGAGATGTGAATGAACCTAGAGTCTGTCATACAGAGCGAAGTAAGCCAGAACGAGAAAAACAAATATCATATATTAACACATATATGTGGAATCTAGAAAAATCGTACAGATGAACCTATTTGTAGGGCAGGAATAGAGATAAAGACGTAGAGAATGGACGTGTGGACACAGGGTGGGAAGGGGAGGGTGGGACGAATTGGGAGATTGGGTTTGACGTAGATACACTGCCATGTGTAAAATGGATAGCTAGTGGGAACCTGCTGCATAGCACAGGGAGCTCAGCTCGGTGCTCTGTGACCTAGGTGGGTGGCTTGGGGGGTGGGGTGGGAGGAAGGTCCAAGAGGGAGGGGATATAGGTATACATATAGCTGATTCACTTCATTGTACAGCCGAAACTAATACAACACTGTAAAGCAATTTTACTCCAATAAAAAAAAAATGATCGAACTATATGCTATTTACAAGAGACTCATTTGAGATCCAAAAAAGGTTGTAAGTGAAAGGACGGAAAAAGATATTTCATGCAAATAGTAACCAAAAGAGAACAGGAATGGCTATGATAGTATCAGACAAAATTGACATTAAATTGAAAAATATTACAAGAGACAAAGAAGGATACTATGTATTAATAAAAGGTTCAATACAGCAAGAAGACACAACAATTATAAAAATGTATGCACCTAATGACAGAATATATATATATATATATATATATATGTGGCAAAAATGGATGAAATTGAAGGAAGAAATAGACAGTTCTACAATAGTTGGAGCCTTCAATACCCCACTCACAATAATGGACAGAACAACCATATAAAAGATAAGTAAAGAAATATAGGAATTAAACAACACAATAAATCACATAAATCTGACATATACAGAAAACTCCACCCCCAAACAGCATACACATTCTTATCAACTGTTCTGGGACATTTTCCAGGATAGACCATATATTAGGTCACAAATTAAGTCTCAATGGATTTAAAAAGACAGATATCATACAAAGTACCTATTGTTACCACACAGGATAGAACTGGAAATCAATAAAATAAACTGAAAAGGTCATAAAGTTGTGGAAATTAAACAATATACTTTTAAAATACCTGTGGATCAAGGAAAAAAATCACAAGGAAAATTTTAAAATACTTAGAGACAAGTGAAAATGAAAACACAACATACCAGAACTTACAGGAAGCAGTGAAAATGGTGCTAAGAAAGACATTTATAGCTATAAATGCTTAGATTAACAACCAAGAAAGATCTTAAATGAACAGCCTAACTTTACAACTTAAAATAACTAGAAATTAAAAATACAAACAAAACCCTAGCAGAAGGAAGGAAATAATGAGGATTATAGCAGAGATAAATGATATAGAGAATAGAAAAACAACAGAGAAAATCAATGAAACCAAAAGCTGGTTCTTTGTAAAAGGTTCTTTGATATTTGTAAAAGCATTAAGAATATTAGAAATAGTAAATATCTGACTAAATATAAAGATTACTCTTCCCTCTTAATTTCTATAAAAGATAAATAACAATTACAGCTATAATGGTAAGATGCAGGTAAATGGACTATTATGCAGAATTCTTATGTTTTAGATGAAGTAGTAAAATATTAACCCTAAATAGGCTATAAAGTACATGTGTTGCAATTCTAGAGAAAATAATTTTTTTTTTTTTTTTTTGTGGTACATGGGCCTCTCACTGTTGTGGCCTCTCCCGTTGTGGAGCACAGGCTCCGGACACGCAGGCTCAGTGGCCATGGCTCACGGGCCTAGCCGCTCTGCGGCATGTGGGATCTTCCTGGACCAGTGCACAAACCCGTGTCCCCTGCATCGGCAGGCGGACTCTCAACCACTGCGCCACCAGGGAAGCCCGTGAAAATAATTTTTAAAATAATTTTAAATAATGAAAAGAGGTATAGCTAAAAATCCAATACATGCTAGAAAAAAATTTCAAGAGCTAAGAATATGACTTTTTTCTGGGAGGAGTATTTATACCAATGGAATATTAGCAGAAAAAAATGAAGAATTTAATGTTTAGAGAAGCAATAAAACATAAGTATAATTTTCTTCCCCCTCCAAAATAACTAAATTCTAATTTTTTCAAACTGGAATGACACTGACATTTCCCAAATTCAGTCAAATGTATGAACACACATGTAGAGGTACAACTAAATAGTCTCTAAAGATGCTTGAGTTCAGAAGTAATGTTTACTGTGGGTATTGCAACCTATGGGAGCACAGGAGCTTAACAACAAACATATGGGAGCACTCTGTCTGCAAACTTTCTTGTAAGTACAGATTCGCTTCCCTTCTGCAAAGAAAAAGGGAAAATATTCAAGAATAGGTTGCAGTGAGGTTAATCATCTTTGGTCATTTTAACAGAAGTTTTACTTCTTGTTTTCAAATACCCGCAAACAATAGAGTTGGGTAAACTTCAAGTTCCCAAAAGTAACTGATTATCAAACTAACTTTCTTATCTTTTTTTTAAGCTCAAATTACCTTTTACTGATCTTTTTTGCACTTTCCCAAAGTCATACCCATCAGTAGACCCCTGAATCTTACAGTTTAAATCGACAATATTTTATCTGTGACCTAGGCTTTAGTGCCACTCAGTGTTCAAATTGTAGAATTGCAGCAAATCAAAACCACCGAATTTGTCACAGCAGCCTCAAAATAATTCCTTTCGATTTAAAGACATCATATCAAGGTCTCTAAACCCTGTCTGCTTTACTCTGCCTGACACATAAGAGCAAAATGCAAAAGAACACATACTACATACCTTTAGGACTTTGATCAGGGGAAAGTGGAAAATGAAGCACCAGAGATCTTTTTTTTCTTTCTCTGTTTGAATCATCTAGTATTGTGCCATGACTCCAAATATAATTCAGGAATTGACTTACTGAAAACAGAGGGGAGAAGATCATTTGCTCAGGGGAGAAAAAAATCCAACCATTCAAATAAATAAATAAATCACACATTAACAGAAAATAAAAACACTGATGCAAATTTATAAACAAATGCTGAAATTAAAACACCAATTATTGAGGATTAGGTTCTATAACCTTAATTATGTTTAATAATATAAGATAAAATAAGCAAGTAGGCATCTTCTATTTATCACAACAAATTCCACACCAATTTTTCAAAATCTTCACTGCGTGGGAATAAGAAGGATTTGAAGAATGAACACTAGAATAGTGTGTTACAAAAGAATAAACATAAAAACAAGAGAGGTATTTTTAAAAAGTAGAAATACATTGGAAGAAATAGGGAATAGAAAAGCAAATATGAATGTGGAGTGATTAAAGAAAATAAAAAAATACAAATTTGGCCTGCAAATGAGATAAAGAAAAATTTCCGTGGAAATTATGAACAAAATAACATCATTCAAGTTTACTTGGGAATAACATTACTGATAACTATCCATTTTAAGACCAAAATAATGATCCACATGTATTGTTCATTAGAAATTAAAGAATAGAGAGATCAAAATTTCCATTTTGCAAATCTGTGACTATGCTTTTAAAAATCTTACATGCAACAAGAAGTAATTTAAAGGAAATTTCACAGTAACTCTTTTCTTCTTAAAAATTTAAAATTATGGAAAATTTAGAAAATTTTAAAATACTGACTTATAGTCCCACTAACTGGAGATAATCACTACTAATGTTTTGGTCTAAACCTTTCCAGCCTCTTATCAATGCAAAAATTTACATGTTCTAAATGGACTCTTAATGATTTAATGACCTGATTTTCCTCTTAATACAAAGTATGTGTGTGTGTGTATATATATATATATATATATATATAATTAAATAATCTTTTAAAATATCATTTTAAACAACTACTGGTATTCCATTTTATAAATTCACACTAAATTTTTTAACCAATCCCATACTGTTGGACATTTTGGCTGACTCCAGTCTGTAGATATTATAAACAAATATTGGGTTCACATCCTTGAAACTAAATCTCATACATACACAATTATTTTCTCAAAGAACTAAAAATTGAACTGTAATGTTAAAACCAAACAGAATTTTTAAGGGATTTTTTAGATAATTTTCCCACTGAAAGGATTTATCAATTGTGTGGTTTCTCTATATCTTGCCAATAATGAACATAATCATTTTTTTAAACCTGTTAGATTGATATACAAAAATACGTTATTTTCATTTGCACTTATTTGATTTGTTGAAAAAGTAAATAAATTTTATATGTTTACTGGCTATTGGATGTCTTTCTTTGTGAATTGCTTGTTCATGTCTCTGGGCATCTATAGGAATGTAGGGCATGTAGTATAATGGTTAACAGCATAGGCTCTGGGCTATGACCACCTAGGTTTTGAAGCCTTAATCTATCACTAACAGTAAGACCTCTCCAAGCCTCAATTTCTTCATCTATAACATAAAGATAATAACAGTACCTAGCTCTCCGATGAAATGATGGCCTAGCATGTACTACATGCTCTTTTACATTTTAAGAACTCTCTAAAAGAAGGATTTTAACCCTTTGTTCACCATATGTATTGCACCCATTGTTCCCAGTTGTCAGTTTTTTTATCTCGTTTATAGTGGATTTTGGCAGACAGAAATTTAAAATTTTGTAGTAAAATCTATCACTCTTCTCCTCAGGATTTGCCTTTGGTATCATGCTTAGAAAGGCAACAGATTTAGAGAAGGAGTAAAGATAGTACAACTTTTTCAGGAAAGCAAAATATATCTGGCATGTGTGTAGTGAATCAGATCAAAATCCAGCATTCTTCTTCTTAGGCACCTCTATCAAGCATGCACAATAAGTAACTTCAATTTTAAAAAGAAATGCACAAAAATCACAATGCCAGTCACCATACAAAAAACTGCCAATGACCTGCTGAGTTCCCTGGTTTGGCTGAATCTTGATCTTTCGCTTCAATAAAAGGTACATAAATATATGTAAATATAGGCATACCACAGTAACTTAAGTTCCTCATTTTAACCAATTTTAACCCAGATGATTGTGAAAATGTTATAACAAAATTATTCCACAATCAAAGAACTTTCCAGAATCACTCATATTTGAGGGAATCTGGCTTGTGAGTGAAACTTTCTTTACTCTACCCTTAGCAAATGTAGCACAAAGACTTTCAAAGTTTAAGCAAAATAAATCACTAGTAAGGAAGCAAGGTGCTGCTCATTTGAACTAGGATAACATTTTCCATCCAGCAGAGGACAGTACACACAAGCTGAAATACCACAAACTATGATCTGGTTCTTATACCTATCTAATAAATAGCTTTATTGTCATGGTCTCATTACAGAGATAGTATTTAGCCAGTTAATATCTCTGAATTAAAACTGTAAGCAGTAAAACATAATTGAAATTTTAAAACAATATTTCAAATTTAGTTTAATAATAATTCATTTTTAATATCTAAAGAATTTCTATAACAAGTAAAAGTACAGGTGAATATTATATTTTCATTTATACTTCACCTAGAAGTTCAAGCCAAAAAGTTTCCATTGGCCATATAAAGAGCATGTTTTTAATCATTACAAGAAACTGAATTCAGGTGAGCCACTTCAGGAACATTAATAGTAGCAGTATAATATGCTAAATTAAAAAAAGAACTATGTTTAAAATCTCAGTACTCTTATTAAACAGATATTTTGGGCAATTTTTGCCTCTTTCATAACTATAAAATTGTGATTAAAAACCAGAATCATAGAAAAGGCTACTGATCTTCCCTAGGTCACAAACAAGAAAGCAATTGCATATCAGTGATAAATTTTTCTTAGTCTGCTACTCTATCCACTACAGTATGTAATTTCTGCCATAAACATCCTAAAATATGTAAGAAGTCATAAGAATTGCTAATACTACTTTTCAGCACTGTCATATTTTGTCCGCTGAGCCAAGCATACCAGATGTCTTTAAATAAAAGATTTAGAAAGCATAAAAATAAAGTGTTATTGTATACGGGATTTTTGAAAATATACCAATACATTAGGGATACCATAAGGTTTGAATATATGCTATTACAGAAGAGGGGGAAACGTTTATGGATACCAATAGAATAAACATGAAGACAAGAAGCAATAATGACCATAAATGTAAATGATTAAGAAGAAAACAATGAAAAATTAATGTAACACTCTGCATGATAAAGAATATTTTATCTATTTCAAAATGAGCTAAATCATACATTTCCATTTCTTGGAGAAGATATGGATTTTTCATTTCCTAAAATTAATATGCCCCCATCAGTGTACAGTTCTACTTGACTCTACGAAAAATCACTGTTGATAAGTAGACTGAAATGACTGAGGGGGTAAAGGGATTGTGAGGTGATTATTAAGATTAATACTGGGTGCTAATGTATTTATTTGGGGGGGGAGCTTTTTGGGGTAACAGTTTAATTGAGATATAATCCACATGTCATACAAGTCACCACTTTAATGGATACCATTCAGTGGTTTTAGCATAGTCAATGAGTTGTGCAACCATCACCAAAATCAATTTTAGAACATTTAATCACCTCCCCAAAACATCCCACATCCCTTAGTGGTGCTACTGTATTTAAACACATACAGCCACACTCACAACTAGTGGAAATGCAACTGTCTGTGAGAACGGTTTTGAAACAACAGCTTCATCGTGAGCTGCACCTCTGCATCTGTTACATTTACACAAATCACTCAAGGTGTTTAAGTGAACATTTCTCTCAGGAAGTCAGAATGGCAAGACTTACATCCACACATGTAAAAGGATATTAAAGGATACACATGAATATATATATAAACAAAACAAAAATCATTATTTTAAAATGCTCACTCAAATAACTTAAAGATTACTCTCCATTGCCTGCAGTGTAAAACTTCCTTAGCATGACATAACATATTAAAGCCCTCTACAATCTAACCCAACCTGTATTTTTAGCCTAATATCCTACCACTCACTTATATGAACTCATTCTTTTCACATTGATGCTTGCCATTCTCCTAAACCCACAAATTTTTTTGCTTTTGTGCTTTTAAGCAAGCCATTTCTTCTGCCTAAATCATCTTCTTCCAGTTCACCTAAAGAACTTCAACTCATCCTTCAGGACTCAGTTTACTTAACATAAGATGTTATATTTATTTGCTTATTCGGATGTCAGACTCCAATAGACTAGATTTTGAACCCCTAATAGGCAAAAATATACTTACTTGTCTTTGTATTCCTAGCGTCAATCACACTGCTAGGCATACAGTGTTAATTTATACATGTTTGCTGAGTGGTGAATGAATGAACCAATATTCAATTAGTACTCATACTTTTTTTTAGGAGTGGCAGAATCTGTTTGCCTTTACTCTCCTCAAACATTCAAAAACACTATAAATAAATCACAGTGAAATTCTCTTTCTTTCCCCACAACTATTCCACTCTTGTTCACAACAACTGCTAACCTCAGCAGCAAATAAAATATCTCTATTTTGAGGCATTAAAAGACATATTATTCCAGGAAGATGGAGTAGAGGGACTTTTCCATATTCCCACCACTAGGTACAACTAACAATCCTGGATAGGAAAATACATAAGCAGCTCATGCAACCCAACATCAAAAAAATACTGATTAAAAAAGGGGCAGAAGACCTATATAGACATTTCTCCAAAAAGAACATGCAGATGGCCAACAGGCCACGTGAAAAGATGCTCAACATTGCTAATCATCAGATAAATGCAAATCAAAACCACAATGAGATATAACCTCACACCTGTCAGAATAGCTATCATCAAAAAGTCTACGAATAAGAAATGTTAACAAGGATGTGGAGAAAAGGGAACCCTTGTACACTGTTGGTGGGAATGTAAATTGGTGCAGCCACTATGGAAAAGAGTATGGAGGTTTCTCAAAAATCTAAAAATAGAACTACCATATGACCCAGCAATTCCATTCCTGGGTATATATATGAAAAAAACAAAAACACTGACAGAGACCTTCAAGATGGCAGAGGAATAAGAGTGGAGATCACCTTCCTACCCACAAATACATCAGAAATACATCTACATGTGGAACAACTCCTACAGAACACCTACTGAACGCTGGCAGAAGACCTCAGACTTCCCAAAAGGCAAGAAAATCCCCACGTACCTGGGTAGGGCAAAGGAAAAAACAAAAAACAGAGACAAAAGAATAGGGACAGGACCTGCACCTCTGGGAGGGAGCTGTGAAGGAGGAAAAGTTTGCACACACTAGGAAGCCCCTTCACTGGTGGAGACGGGGTGGGGGGGAAGCTTTGGAGCCATGGAGGAGAGCACAGCAACAGGGCTGCAGAGGGCAAAGCAGAGAGATTCCCACACAGAGGATTGGTGCCCACCAGCACTCATCAGCCCAAGAGGCTTGTCTGCTCACCCGTCAGAATGGGTGGGAGCTGGGAGCTGAGGCTCAGGCTTTGGAGGAGAGATCCCAGGGAGAGGATTGGGGAGACACCAAAAACAACGTGAACTACGAACCTGCAGCCTGTGAAAAGGAGACCCCAAATACAGTAAGTTAAGCAAAATGAGAAGACAGAGAAACACACAGCAGGTGAAGGAGCAAGGTAAAAACCCACCAGACCAAACGAAGAAGAGAAAAAGACAGGGAATGAGAAAATATTTCAAGAGATTATAGTTGAAAACTTCCCTAATATGGGAAAAGAAATAGTTAATCAAGCCCAGGAAGCAGAGAGAGTCCCATACAGGATAAATCCAAGGAGAAACACGCCAAGACACATATTAATCAAACTATCAAAAATTAAATACAAAGAACAAATATTTAAAGTAGCAAGGGAAAAACAACAAATACCACACAAGGGAATCCCCATAAGGTTAACAGCTGATCTTTCAGCAGAAACTCTGCAAGCCAGAAAGAAGTGGCAGGACATATTTAAAGTGATGAAGGGGAAAAACCTACAACCAAGATTACTCTACCCAGCAATTATCTCATTCAGATTTGACAGAGAAATTAAAACTTTTAAGACAAGCAAAAGCTAAGAGAATTCAGCACCACCAAACTAGCTTTACAACAAATGCTAAAGGAAATTCTCTAGGCAGGAAACACAAGAGAAGGAAAAGACCTACAATAACAAACCCAAAACAATTAAGAAAATGGTTATAGGAACATACAT
>NC_041215.1:67541626-67542693 GCF_002837175.3 Physeter macrocephalus | reverse complement strand
CAAAAGACACAGACTGGCTGAATGGATACAAAAACAAGACCCATATATATGCTGTCTAAAAGAGACTCACTTCAGACCTAGGGACACATACAGACTGAAAGTGAGGGGATGGAAAAAGATATTCCATGCAAATGGAAATCAAAAGAAAGCCAGAGCAGCAATTCTTGTTTCAGACAAAATAGACTTTAAAACAAAGACTATTTCAAGAGACAAAGAAGGATACTACATAATGATCAAGGGATTGATCCAAGCAGAAGATATCACAATTGTAAATATTTATGCACCCAATATAGGAGCACCTCAATATATAAGGCAAATGCTAACAGCCATAAAAGGGGAAATCGACAGTAACACAATAAGAGTAGGGGACTTTGACAACCCACTTTCACCAATGGATAGATCATCCAAAATGAAAATAAATAAGGAAACACAAGGTTTAAATGATATATTAAACAAGATGGACTTAATTTATATTTATAGGACATTCCATACAAAAACAACAGAACATACTTTCTTCTCAAGTGCTCATGGAACACTCTCCAGGATAGATCATGTCTTGGGTCACAAATCAAGCCTTGGTAAACTTAAGAAAATTGAAATTGTATCAACTATCTTTTCCAACCACAATGCTATGAGACTAGATATCAATTACAGGAAAAAAGTCTGTAAAATATACAAACACATGGAGGGTAAACAATACACTACTTAGTAACCAAGAGATCACTGAAGAAATCAAAGAGGAAATCAAAAAATACCTAGAAACAAATGACAATGAAAACATGATGGCCCAAAACCTATGGGATGCAGCAAAAGCAGTTCTAAGAGGGAAGTTTACAGCAATACAATCCTACCTTAAGAAAGAAGAAACATCTCAAATAAACAACCTAACCTTAACCTAAAGCAATTAGAGAAAGAGGAACAAAAACAACCCAAAGTTAGCAGAAGGAAAGAAATCATAAAGATCAGATCAGAAATAAATGAAAAAGAAATGAAGGAAACGATAGCAACAATCAACAAAACTAAAAGCTGGTTCTTTGAGAAGATAAACAAAATTGATAAACCATTAG
>NC_041215.1:67540336-67540661 GCF_002837175.3 Physeter macrocephalus | reverse complement strand
GAAAACAATAGGAAAGATCAATAAAACTAAAAGCTGGTTCTTTGAGAAGATAAAGAAAATTGATAAACCATTAGGCACACTCATCAAGAAAAAAAGAGAAAAGACTCAAATCAATAGAATTAGAAATGAAAAAGGAGAAGTAAAAACTGACACTGCAGAAATACAAGGATCATAAGAGATTACTGCAAGCAACTAACTATATGCCAATAAAATGGACAACCTGGAAGAAATGGACAAATTCTTAGAAATGCACAACCTTCCGAGACTGAACCAGGAAGAAATAGAAAATATGAACAGACCAATCACAAATAATGAAATTGAAACT
>NC_041215.1:67458012-67539070 GCF_002837175.3 Physeter macrocephalus | reverse complement strand
ACATTGTGAAAATGACCATACTACCCAAAGCAACCTACAGATTCAATGCAATCCCTCTCAAACTACCAATGGCATTTTTCACAGAACTAGAACAAAAAATTTCCAATTTGTATGCAAACACAAAAGACCACGAATAGCCAAAGGTAAAACAATGAAATTACAACACTCCCTAACACCATACACAAAAATAAACTCCAAACGGATTAAAGACATAAAGGTAAGGCCAGACACTATAAAACTCTCAGAGGCAAACGTAGGCAGAACACTCTATGACATAAATCACAGCTAGATCCTTTTTGACCCACCTCCTAGAGAAATGGAAATAAAAACAAAAATAAACAAATGGGACCTAATGAAATTTAAAAGCTTTTGCACAGCAAAGGAAACCATAAACAAGACAACCCTCAGAATGGGAGAATATATTTGTAAATGAAGCAACTGACAAAGGATTAATCTCCAAAATTTACAAGCAGCTCATGCAGCTCAATATCAAAAAAACAAACAGCCCAATCCAAAAATGGGCAGAAGACCTAAATAGACATTTCTCCAAAGAAGATATACAGATTGCCAACAAACACATTAAAGAATACTCAGTATCACTAATCATTAGAGAAATGCAAATCAAAACTACAATGAGATAGCATCTCTCACCAGTCAGAATGGCCATCATCAAAAACTCTACAAACAATAAATGCTGGCAAGGGTGTGGAGAAAAGGGAACCCTCTTGCATTGTTGGTGGGGATGTAAATTGATACAGCCACTATGGAGAATAGTATGGGCGTTCCTTAAAAACCTAAAAATAGAACTACCATACAACCCAGAAATCCCACTACTGGGCATATACCCTGAGAAAAGCATAATTCAAAGAGATTCATGGACCACAATGTTCATTGCAGTTCTATTTACAATAGCCAGGACAGGGAAGCAACCTAAGTCTCCATCACAGATGAATGGATAAAAAGATGTGGCACATATATACAATGGAATATTACTCAGCCATAAAAAGAAATGAAATTGAGTTATTTGGAGTGAGGTGGATGGACCTAGAGTCTGTCATACAGAGTGAAGTAAGTCAGAAAGAAAAACAAATACCGTATGCTAACACATATATATGGAATCCAAAAAAAATGTCATGAAGAACCTTGGGGCAAGACGGGAATAAAGACGCAGACCTACTAGAGAATGGACTCGAGGACACGGGGTGGGGGAAGGGTAAGCTGGGACAAAGTGCGAGAGTGGCATGGACAAATATACACTACAGAATGAAAAACAGATAGCTAGTGGGAAACAGCCACGTAGCACAGGTAGATCAGCTTGATGCTTTGTAACCACCTAGCGGGGTGGGATAGGGAGGGTGGGAGGGAGGGCGATGTAAGAGGGAAGAGATATGGGGATATATGTATATGTATAACTGATTCACTTTGTTGTAAAGCAGAAACTAACACACCATTGTAAAGCAATTATACTCCAATAAAGATGTTAAAAAAAGAAAAGAAAAAACGTTCAGTGGATGGGCTCAACAGCAGAATGGAGGAGACAGAGGAAAGAAACAGTGAACTGGAAGATAAAACAATAGAAATTACTCAATTTGAACAACATAGAGAAAATAAACTAAAAAAAATCAGTGCTTTGGGGACCTGTGGGATTATGATAAAAGATCTAACATTTGTGTCATTGGAATCCTGGAAGGAGAGGATAAATAGGACAGAGATGAAAAAGTACTTGAATAAATAATGGCTGAAAACTTCCCTAGTTTAGCAAGAGATATAAACCTACAGATTCACAAAGTTGAGTGATTCCCAAACAAAACAAACCCAAAGAAATCTACCAACACATATGATAACTAAAATTTTGTAAACCAAAGACAAAGAAAAGTCTTGGAAGCAGCCATGAAACCTTACCTATAGTGAGGAAACTATTTGAATGACAGTGAATTCCTCATCAGAATCCTTGGAGACCAGAAGGAAGTGGCACAATACTTTTCAAGTGCTGAAGGAAAAGCACTGTCGGCAAAGGACCCTATATCCAGTGGAATTACCCTTCAGGAATTAAGAGGAAATGAAGACATTCTCAGATGAAGGTAAACTAAGAGAATTTTTCACTAGTAAACCTACCCCAAAAGAGTAGTTAAAGGAAGTTCCGTAAAGAGAAAACAAATGATAAGAGAAAGAACCTTGGAACATCAGAAATGAAAAACACAATAAGCAAAAAAAACTGGTACATACAATAGACTTTCCTTCTCATTCTGAGTTTTCTAAATTATGTTAAACAGTTGAAGCAAAAATTACAATGCTGTCTGATGTGGTTCTAAATGTATGTAGAGAAAGTATTTATGACAATTACATTATAAAGAGAGGACTGTGAAGGGACATAAAGGGAGGTAAGGCTTCTGTACTTCACACATATGTAGAATGATGACACTACTAAATTGTGATGGGATATATATATTGCAATACCTAGAGCAACCACTCAAAAAAAAAAGCTATAAAGAGAGATATACTTAAAACACTATAAATAAACCAAAACAGAATTCTGAAAAACGTTCAAGTAATCCACTGGAAGGCAGGACAAAGAAAACAGAGAAATAAAAAACATAGCAAACAGACATAAAACAAAAGATAAAGGACAGATTCAAGTACTAACCAATCATTAATCATATCAAATGTAAATGGCCTAAATACACCAATTAAAAGACAGAAAATTGCACAGTGCATTTAAAAACGTGACCCAACTGTAATCTGTCTTCAAGAAACTCACTCCAAATAGAACAATATAGGCCTATTTAAAGTAAAAAGATGGGAAAAGATATAATATTCAAGTGTTAATCAAAGTTAAGCAGCAGTGGCTATATTAATATCAGGTAAAGTAATAGACTTCAGAGCAAAGAAAATGACCAAAAACAGAGAGACATGTTATAAAAGATAGAAAGACATAATAAAAGATTCAATCCCCCAAGAAGACATAGGAATCCTAAGTGTGTATGCATCAAACAACAGAGCTGAAAGGAGAAATAGACAAATACACTATTATAGTTAGAGACTTCAACACTCCCACTGAACATTTTATAAAAGAAATAGACAGAATATCAGCAAGGGTATAGAAGAAAGAAGAACTCAATACCACTATCAATCAATAGAATTGAATCAACATTTATAGAACACTCCACAAAATTAGAGCAGAATGCACATTCTTTTCAAATGTCCAAGGAACGTATACAAAGAAAGGCTATGTCCTGAGCTGTAAAACAAACCTCAACAAATCTAAAAGAACTGAAATCATGGGGAGTGTGTTCTTTGACCACAATGGAATCAAACTGGAAATCAAAAACAGAAAGATAACAAGAAAATCTCCAAAAAATGGGAAACTAGACACACACTTCTAAATAATCCATGAGTCAAAGAGTAAGCCTCAAGGGAAATTTTAAAAATTCATGGAAATGAATGAAAATAAAAATACAACATATCAAAATTTGCTGGACATAGCTAAAGCAGTGCTAAAATAGAAACTTATAGCACTAAATGCAAACATTAGAAAACAGAGCAAGAGCAAAATCAACCCAAAGCAAGCAGAAAGAAGGAATAACAAAGATAAGAGCAGAAATCAATGATTAAACAGAAAAACAAAACAGAAAATCAATGAAAAGAAAAAGAGCTGGTTCTTTGAAAAGATCAGTGTAATTACAAACCTCAGGCAAGACTGACAAGGAAAAAATAAATTACCAATACCAAGAATGAAAGAGGAAATATCACTACAGACCCTGCAGACACCAAACAGATAAAGGAATACTATGAATAACTCTATATACATAAATTTGACAACCTAGATGAAGTGAACCAATTCCCAAAAAACCACAATCATCCAATATTAACAATATTTTGATAATATTTGAATATAATTTGAATATCCCTATAATTTGAATATCCCTATAACTATAAAAGAAATTGAATTCTTAATTTAAAAAAAGAAATCTCCAGGCCCAGATGGTTTCACTAGATAATTCTACCAAATATTTGAGGAAAAATTAACACCAATTCTATACAATCTCTTCTAGAAAATAAAAGAGGAAGTATTTCCCAATTTGTTTTATGAAGTTAGTATTACACTGATACCTTCTGTACAGAAAGAAAAGAACATCTCCAGATAAATATTCCCTGTGAATTAGATGCAAAAATCCTTATCAAAATATTAGAAAATAGAATTCAGCAATATGTTACAAAGAATTATGCACCATGACCAACTGAAGTTTCTTCCAGGGATTCAAGGCTAGTTCAATATTTGAACCAATCACTGTAATCCACCATTTTTTTTTTTTTTTTTTTTTGCGGTACGCGGGCCTCTCACTGTTGCGGCCTCTCCCTTTTGCGGAGCACAGGCTCCGGACGCGCAGGCTCAGCGGCCATGGCTCACGGGCCCAGCCGCTCCGCGGCATGTGGGATCTTCCCGGACCGGGGCACGAACCCATGACCCCTGCATCGGCAGGCGGATTCTCAACCACTGCACCACCAGGGAAGCCCTGTAATCCACCATTTTAAAAACTAAAGAAGAAAAATCACATGATCATATCAATCAATGCAGAAGCGTTTGACAAAGTTGAACACCCATTCATGATTAAAAAATAAAAACTATCTGAAAAACAAGAATAGAGGGAACTCCCTCAACTTGGTAAAAAAGGCATCTACAAAACACCTACACCTTAGTAGCATTATACTTAATGGTGACTTTCCCCCTAAAATTGAGAACACGACAAAAATGTCTGCTTTGACCACTCTTGATTCAACATAGAGCTAGAAGCTCTAGCCATTGCAATAAGACAAGAAAGAAAAACAAAAGACAAAAAGATTGAAAAAGAAGAAATAAAATTGTTCCTTTTTGCAGATGGCATAATTATCTACATAGAAAATGGCAAGGAATCTATACACACACACACACACACAACCTCCTAGAACTAATAAATGATTTCAGCAAGGTCACAGGATACAAGACTAACATACCAAAATCAGTTGTACTTCTATATGGGAGCAAAAAACATATAAACACTGATACTTAAAATACAGAACCATTTATTATTGCTCAAAATGAAATACTTAAATACGTAAATATAATTCTAACAAGATATGTCCATAATTTACATGCTTTACAGGTTTAATGTGATTCCTATCAAAATCTCAGCAAGATCTTTTAGATACATACAGTTTATTCTAAAATTTATATGGGAAGGCCAAAAAACTAGAACAGTAAAACCATATTGAAAAAGAAGAACAGAATGGGAAGAATCACTCTACTTGATTTCAGGACTTATATAGCTATAGTAATCAAGACTGTGTGGTATTGGTGGAGGGACAGACACATAGATCAATGGAATAAAAACAGAGAACACAGAAATAGATGCATACAAATTATGCCTAACTGATTTTTAACAAAGGTACAAAAGCAATTCAGTGAAGGAAAGATAACCTTTTCAACAAATGGTGCAATGGAGCAATTGGACATCCACAGGCAATAAGATAAACTTCAACCTAAGTCTCACCCTTTATACAAAAGTAGCTCAAAATGGATCATAGGCTTAAATATAAAACTTAAAACAGTAAGACCTTTTTTAAAAATAGGAGAAAATCTTCAGGATCTAGGACTAGGCAGAGTTCTATGATTTTACACAAACAGCACAATCCATAAAAGGAAAAATTGATAAGCTGGACTTCTTCAGAATTTTTAAATTTGCTCTGTGAAAGATTTTGCTAAAAGGATAAAAAGACAAGTTATAGACTGGGAGAAAATATTTGCAAACCACATATCCAACAAAAGACTAGTATTTAGAATATATAAAGTACCCCTTAAAACTGAACAGTTAAAAAAATCAATTAGAAAATGGGCAAAAAGCATGAAGAGACATTTCACCAAAGAGGATACACCAATGGCAAATCAGCACATGAAAAGATGCTTAACACCATTAGTCATTAGTGAAATGCAAATTAAAACCACAATGAGATATCACACCTATCACACTAGCTAAAATAAAAATAGTGACAAAACCATATACTGGTGAGGACGCAGAGAAACTGAATCACTCATATCGCTGGTAGGAAAGTAAATGGTACAGCTATTCAAAAAGAATTTGGTAGTTTCTTTTAAAAACTAAACATACAGCTACCATACGACACAGAAATTGCACTCCTGGGCATTTATCTCAAAGTTATGGTCACACAAAAGCCTGAATACAAATGTTTATAGCGGCTTTACTCATAATAGCCAAAAACTGGGAACAATCCAGATGTCTTTCCATGGGTGAATTGTTAAGCAAACTGTACATCCATGCCAGAAATGCTACTGAGCAATAAAAAGGAATGAATTATTGACATATGCAACAACCTGGATAAATCTTCAGAGAACTGTGATACAAGAAAAAAGTCAATCTCAGGAGGTTGCATGCTGTATGAGTCCATTTACATAACATTCTTGAAAAGGCAAAACTATAGAAATGGAGAAAATATTAGGGTTATCAGGGTTTAGCAATGGGGTCAGAAGGGAATTGGGTGTTGGTATAAAAGGGCAATATGAGGGACCCTTGTTGTGATGGAAATGTTCTGTATCTTAACTATATTAATGTCAGTGTCCTGATTGTGATACTGTACTTGAACTACAGTTTTGCAAAATGTTAACACTGGGTAAAGGGTACACAGGAGTTCTCTCTATTCCTTCTTACAACAGTATGTAAATCTACAATTACACCAAAATTTAAAGTTTTTTTTTAAATAAAACACATTATTTTTGCTTAAAAAACCAGAAGAAATAGAATTATCTCAGTCGACAAAATACATATTGAATATCTGAATTAAATCAAAGAATGAATGAAAGACTGGGCAATTCCTATTGGCCTATACTTCATCTAGTGGACAGCCCTATCTTGACCTTCTAGGTAATTAAAATCAAACTCAACATCTTTGTTTTACATCCTCATGAGCAATGCAAGCTTAGTATTAAAGATAAGAAGGATCCTTAGAGGTCATCTAATCCAACTCTTTCATTTTGTAAATGAAGAAATTGAGGATCAAAGAGATTGAATGATAAGGTCAAGGTTAAATACAGAGTTAATAGTGGAACTAGGCCTAAGATCCCATTCAGCAATACAATATTCTTTCCATCACAGTACTTTGATTTACACTTCCCAAGAGTGAAGACAGTCTCTTTGATAGTATGTCTATTTGCAGAATTATACAAAGAATCTGCTGTACACCACCTGAAACTGAACTCCTACTGTTCACTCTCTGAAACAGAATGGCCACTTTTATATAGGATGGTTGAACCCCAAACCATTACCTCTAAACTGTCAACAGCAAAAAGAAACATCAACAGCCTAGAAACTCATCATCCCTTCTGGAAAAGCACAAAAGAGAACCCCACAAGCAACGGGTTCCCCTACTCCTCAGAAACCAGGAAGAAATTTCACTTTGCCTCTTCCCTCTAATTGTATTTCAACATTCTGGCACCTACAAACATTAAATAATCAGTATTTATTACATGCCAGGCACTGTGCGAGATGCTAGAGACAGTGAATAAGACACACAATCCCAAGTCTCAAAGAGTTCGCCAACTATGAAAAACAGACGATTACAGGCAATTACAATACAGTATGTTAAGGGTTAAGAGTACATCCATAATGCCCTGAGAGCCCTAAGAGGAGCGCCATCTCCTGGTGGGTAGGGAGAGAGGGTACAATGAGGAGGAATAAGAGTTCAAAAAAGCCAGCGAGTAGAGAATTAAGTTAATTGTTTACTCAACTTACTCAGTTGAGAAAGTATTAAATAAAATAATTGTTTTGGATGATACATGGCTTACTTTAAGGCTTTGGTAAATGCTTCTATAAACCTCATAATCACATTCTAATTTATCTGCTTTGTAAAGTAAGTTTACTTTAAAAAGACTTTTCACTACTCTTGTAAAAGACTACTGTATCACCTCTCTCCTCTCACTCCCTAAATCAGTTCTGTCAAAAAATTTCTTTTCATTGTATTTATTTTGGTACTTAAAAATCCAATACATAGGGCTTCCCTGGTGGCACAGTGGTTAAGAATCCGCCTGCCAATGCAGGAGACACGGGTTTGAGCCCTGGTCCAGGAAGATCCCACAAGCCGCGGAGCAACTAAGCCCGTGCGCCACAACTACTGAGCCCGCGTGCCTAGAACCCGTGCTCCGCAACGAGAGAAGCCACCGCAGTGGGAAGCCCGCACACCACAACGAAGAGTTGCCCCCGCTTGCCGCAACTAGAGAAAGCCCATGCACAGCAACAAAGACCCAACGCAGCCAAAAATAAATAAATAAATTTATTTTTTTTAAAAATCCAATACATAAGTCAAACAACATGGTTTACATTTACTTCCATGACTATCTTGCCATATATTGTCACACCTACTAATCAAATATTTTCCACTCATCTCTCTGCTGTATGTGAAACTGGCAGAAGACAATATTCTAAATTGCTTTCCAATCACAGCATCTCAAGAGACTTAAAAACACATTAACCTCAGGCAAGAAAGCATTCTTTCATTTTACAGGAAAATAAAACACTAATTATTGTCCCAAAACCTTCCTTAAAGGTCAAAAATAAATCCATGAATACAATAAAAATTGAGAGAAAACTTAACCTAGACATTAAAGGAATAAACTCCTCTTGATCTTGGAGTGAACATTTAAAAACCTCACTATAATTTAACTTGTTACATGCCATGGTACCAAAACAAAGGGGTTAATTAAGGACAGAGTAATTTTTTGTCTGCTTTTTTTTTCAGTCTCAACAGGTATAAGTGTAAATTACTTGTCTAGCTTAAGACACTTGTTCATATTTCAGGTCAACAGACATCTGCTTAGAAGAAAGAAATCAATTTCAACAGTGCTCTTAATTAATAATATCTTCACCGCATTATTTATTGTCCTGGTAAATTGAAATCAACAGCAAAAATGCCCCCATTTATTTCTGTAGGACTAAGGAAAATTTTAAAATTTATGTAGTACAAACAATATGTGTGAGCCACCTGTTTGCTTTTTAACTAAATGGATTGGTATGGAATGACAGCTGCTGCAAAACCAACAACACTTCAAATACTATATATTACTTTGCCAAGAAGACTAAATTTTGGTAACATTTATTTTATTACCATGGGACGTGTTAATGGAGATTCCTACAGAAGAGCACTGTAATGAATATTTCTAGCCACTAAGTGTCACTGTTCAGTTAAAAATTTTAGAACTGCACTGACAGGGGCATGGTGACTCCGTTGAATTTTTTGAATGGGGTCAATCAGGGGAAAGGAAAAAAGATTAGATTATATAACACACTCAAAGCAAAGTACAGGCACTACACCAGTATAAACTGCAGAAGAGGAATTCCTAGAGATAGAGGTGTTGCTCTCAGTGGAATGCCAACTGATCAAATCAGACATTTTGCAAGCTTAAATAAGGTTTGAGCTGCACTAAGCCTTGTAATCTGTTTTTACCAATATAAATGCCAAAACTGAATTGCCACTATAAAGTCTGCCAAGTTTCTTTGTATTATATGTCAGTATGCTGTTTTCCTTGATAGTGCCATCAATAAACATGTCTGGGGATCAACTGCTTGTGATCAGATATGCTACTTTCATTGTTTCAAGCTGAGCTGATACTGCATGAAAAGCCAATGCCAAAGAGGTTCCATTCAGACTTGGGCATTTGAGGGAAGAGGTGAGGCACACTTCCCCCTACCCTGCAAACAAAGATTTAAGTTAACGTTAGAATTTCCCCAATGCTCACAAGTTGTAGACCTCACTTCCTAGACATGCATAAATTGTAGATGGCAGCATAATGCTCTACCTCTTGCAGGTATTTTCTACACAATTCAACAGATACATACGCAAAGTTTAAAAGAACTAGACGTTCAGCCATACACTCATCGTATGCAAAAGTCTTGTTACCTCAAAATAGCAATATTATTGGATATTTTTCTGGTATGCCATTGCGCCATGATAGGATAAAAACATATGTTGTTGCTGGGTTTCACTGCACTTAAAGGATCCCTTCAAATGTCTATGCTCAGAGTTACCCAAATATCTGTTCTTGCAGGGCAGAGTGCTTCCATTTTGAAATAACAGTTTTTCTAGTTGCTACTAGTCCCATCTAGATGTGTATGTTGGGGGGGTGCTTATGAGTTTGGTTTGGTTTTTGTTTTGTTTGTTCAGTCTTGAGCATTTCATGCTAGGCAATCTTTTATACTTACAATACAAGGCAGAAAAATAAATAATGGTAAAAAATTAACGCAAAAATACTTTAAAAGTCCAGGGGTGGAAGAGACGGGAAAAAACGTTCAGAACTGAGAAAAGTAACTTTGTACAGGGTAGGAATGGGCAAGTACAACTTTATAAAAATAGTATGTTCTTTAAAAGTGCACATTAATCTATGGATAGAATATCCTTAGAACTAAAAGCGGAGAGAGGGCATATTCATGTAGATGGAATGATGTGAGCAAAGATGTTGAAAAAGTGTATTTTGGCAACGGTGAGCAGAGCAGTTAGGAGAGCGTTAAGGATTTCACATATAAATGTAGTAGGTGACAAGGATTAAAAGAACTTTTGGAACCAGACAGACTGGAATGAAAAACATGGAGTCAAAATTTTTAACTCATACAAACTAAGAGACAATGGGAACCATTAAAAGTTTTGAACACAAGAATGATATGAAAAAAACATGTATTTGGAAGATTAATCAGACAGGGATGTGGAAAGTTTGGAGGTGGCAAATGACAATTTTGAAATATTTTTCAAGAATATGTATCCAGATATACTTCAAGATTCTTAAAACTGCCTAAACATTTATACCCAATAAATTCTTCTGTTGAAGAAACAATTCACAAAAAAATTTAAATTAAAATAAAGAAACAAAAAATCCACAAAAGGAAAATAATAGGTTCACACACAAAGCAACATTTCTATTAGGAAAAAAAAATAGCTCAATGTCCAAAATTGGGGAAAGTGTGACAAATATTCTTCACAGAATACAGTCAGCCCCCTGTATTTGCGGGTTTCACATCCTCAGATTCAACCAAAAAGGGTTCACAAATACAATATTAGGGGAAAAAAATCTAGAAAGTTACAGAAAGTAAAACTTGAATTTGCTGGTGTGCAGGAAACTATTTACATGGCATTTATATTGTACTTACAACTATTCACATAGCAATTACATTGTATTGAACATTATAAGTAATCTAGAGATGATTTAAAGTATACGGAAGGATGTGCACAGGTTATAGGTAAATAGTACACTATTTTACATAAGGGACTTGAGCATCTGCAGATTTTGGTATGGGCGGGAGGGGGCCTAGAACAAATCCCCCGCAGATACCGAGGAATGAATGTATTATGTTGTAGTTTAATAACTGTGAAGACTATGTAAATTACATGGAAAAAATGAAAAACTTATAAACAAAAAATATCACATAACAATTTGGAGTGCAAGAAACATCCCCAGAGGGCAATGCTTCTTTGCCTAAGCCACTAATAACAAGAAAGCTGAGAAAGCAGTCAACCCCCCACTGCTGTAGAAGCTCTTCCTCTTTGGATACCAAGAGGTTCCCAGTTCTTTTAGGGAAAGAGTCTAGGGAGCCCATCCCATCTGGGCACACTGGCTGTGACGGAAGAGTATTACTTCTAGGTAAAAATCGGCCGTGGCAGGAAGGGGCTGAAGCCAGACCCTAAAGCAAGTGTTCTCGCTCCTATGAACAACTATGGGTGCTAGGGCAACACCAAATTCTTCTAGAATCTCAGTGCCATTGTTCTAGTCAAGGAAGCGGTGTTCCTTTGAAAGGAAGGTGAAAGGAAGTTGGTGTTCCTTTCACCCCCTCCCTCAACCACTTTCACATAGTGCTACAGGTGAAGATGGGACAGGTTCTGGTGACAACTCACAGGTGCAAATCAAGAGGGGTTTTGTTTTTTATGAAACAGTGGCTTTTATGGCATACATAGGACTAAGCAGCTCCAGAATGCAGAGCAGTCTGACCCAGATAGGATATAGATATTAAAGGGTTTTATATTTCTCCAATCACTATCCTCAGATATACTAGTATAATTCTCCCTTTCTTACCCCTTACTGACATCTCAGAACAATTACAGAACTTTCTGGATCATTTTTCAGGTATAAAATAGCCCAATGTGATATGAAAATTCCAACTTGGCGCTTACTTCATCCTCTCCCCCACAGTGCCATCCTGGCTTTAAAGACTTAGAGTGAGAAAGAAAATGGTCTGATCTGTTACCAGCCCCATTTCTGGGGGCCTTTCTCATGGCCTTTTGTGGCAAGAAGGAAGGAGTTGGAGATAAGTGGCTCTTTCTTATCTGATCCCCATTGTTATCTTTTCTTGGCCCAAGTTGGGTATTGACGAGCTCTGTGTGGCAGGCATCCAAATGCTGGCTCTTTCATTAGGAAAACATGGTTCCGTGAGGTAGAAAATCTGTCTCCAGCTTGTCCTCTTCCAATGCCCCTTCACTTTGCACCCCTGGAGACTGCTTTATTTCACAACTTCCTTCTGCCAGGATATACTTGTCTGGTGGCGATCTCTCTTGAGTAGGCTTCTGTCAAGGTGACCGAAGCCCAGCTACCTTCCCATTTGACTCTTCACAAACTCACACGTCCATTATTGGCCTAATATCGGAGTACAGGCTGCTCCACACTGCCCCGCACTCCACCCTCTGCACTCTCTCCAATTTCTACACTCCTGTTCTAACAGCCACGGGACAGATCAGCAAGTCTACAGCATAAGCAGACACCAAACCACCACTTAAAAATCTTTACAAGGAAACTCCCCTCACTTGGCTTAGGTGGGTTCAATACCCCCTCTTCTTCCCCTCAGTGAAAAAAGAAAAACCACGGCCCTCTCCCTCTAGGCTAATAACTCAGCTCCAGCACTTGTCCCTTCTTTCACCCTAGTCTTCTGGCCTTCTCTTACATAGCTAGGAAGGGGAGGGAGGAGAGTGATAAGGTTGGTGCTGAGATGATGATTAGAAGTAGTAGAACCTGTCTACCTCTTAGTAAGCCCTAAGCAAGTTTAGGGTCTAGCCCCTAATTGTTTCATGCTATTTTAGCTACGTGATGCCTCCTTGTCCTCAATTTTGAGTCCTAGTCAACAGGAAAAGGACAACTCAATATCTTGTTATAAGAAAACGGCTCTAAGA
The DNA here is from genome assembly GCF_002837175.3 of Physeter macrocephalus. Taxonomy (NCBI): domain Eukaryota; kingdom Metazoa; phylum Chordata; class Mammalia; order Artiodactyla; family Physeteridae; genus Physeter; species Physeter macrocephalus. Next base: position 67,525,879 of record NC_041215.1, on the reverse strand, counting down.
AGTCTCTGAACTGAGAAACACAGATTTCAAGGAAGCAAAATGCTGTCCAAACTCAGAAAATGTTTCCTGAAGTTGAAGATCTATCCCTGAAGGAAAAGAGTTGAAACACAGAATTGGAGCCTGAGTCCTCTTTCTGGATATTAGAATGGTGCCCCGCTAAGTATGCTCGACCAAGGGAGAGTCATTTCTTAATAAGCTCAAATGCCAAATACTTCCATTTTTAGGGCCCAGCTCTGGATTCACACACACGCAATCTTTTCATTATTAAAACTAGTCCCCAAAGAATTGGAATCAGTTGCAGAATCCACTGCCTTAAAGATTCAGAACTACTACCATCACCTCCACTATCTACTCACACTCCCATTTCTGTCTCACTCTGTCCACCAGTCCCATTTCCTTCTCTAACCTGCCCTAGTCAGACACTCCTTACCCATCCCCAAAAGATTTCCCTAACTTCAAATCACAAAGAATAATGCTGGGGTCTCTTTTTCACATCTCCCCCTTGAAACATTGCCGAGGATGTTCAGGTGCATAGCAAATCTGATTCAAGTGCAATACAATCTTCTTAAAGTCTTCCTTTAGTCACCTTCCACACCAAAACTAAGAAATAATTAATTTAAAAATAACACTTCTTTACTTTGTTTTGTAATGTTTTATCTTACTACATACCATAAAATCTTTCCTAGTCAAAATAAAAATTATTTGTAAATCTCTCCCGTTCTCTAGAGAAGAAGCAGTAAGTCCCCAAGCCATATCTGTGAATTCACCCCAATGGTAATAATTTCATACAAAATAATTGTTTTCCTTTTGGAAAAGTTGTCACCATAACCAATTATAATTCCACATAGGGACCACAGAATTATTATAAAGTTATAATTTGCCATCTTCTCTCCCTTTCACCCCCAATTCCAACTACATGAAAGATGAGAAAGCTATGTTTATGAAGTGTTTAGAGCTCCTCAACTAGAAATTGCTACAGAAGACTAATTATTGCTGTAAAGCTTAATAGTATACATTTACTATAAAACTGTGGTAATGGGGTCAGCTTTTGTTTTCCACGGTTGAGTAGAATAGAATTTGAGAAGTGTGGAGGTTTATAGGAATAAAAATCTTTAGAAACACAATCTCAAATAAAATGGGGGAAAGAAACAGAAATACATTTTTAGTAAGCATTGCAGTACTGTCTGAATAACAACCTGAGCCCACCTCAGCTTCCGTAAGACCATTACCACAGACTAATAGCACACATTATTAGACGCTAACTTTAACAGCCCAGCCCCATCGAACATATGCGCTGTCTGCATGGGAGGTCTGAGGGCTAAAGCTAGAGCATGCAGCAAAAAATGTGCGAAAAGCAGTGCACTTCTGAAATATTTTACTGAACACTAACATCCACTAAAAACTTTCTTTGTGTGGCATACAACTCATAACCTTTAGACATCTTTCCTCTTCCTCACTCTATATAGTATCTGTTTTAAACAACTGAGATAATGAAATAATTCTCAGATTACTCACTAAAAATAAGCCTAAATACAATTCTTTAGTAAGATGTATTCTAAGTACTTATGAGATAGTGAGGCTTCCCACAAGAACATGGAAATTAGAGAAATAAGATTGTCCTGCGGGTGTAAAACTCTGAATGCTTAATAGGCAAGAGTAGAGATGCAAACTTACCTTAAAAAGCAAATGGAAGCCAGGCCTAAAAGACTTGGCTGCTATTTGAGCAATTATATTACCATGCTTTATTAAATATGTCGGTCAAAAGGGGAACTGGCCAATCAAATACACAGATAAGGAAGTCTCAGAAAGCTACACTTTGGCAATGCTCTTGCAAGCACTCGTACATGGGAGAATCTGTTTGGGCCAAACAAAACTCACTGAAAAGACCAATAAATATGTCAAACTCCCTTTGTTCTAATTAGTGCTCAGAAAAGAACATTATGACTTTAATTCCCAGGTAGGTATGTAGATTTGAGTATTCATTCTAGTTCTAATTGCAGTTATATTTCTTATTATAAATCAATAATTTGATATTTGGATTAAGATTTGGCTTCCCAAGTAACCTGACTACAAGTATCATGAGTTAATCAGGCTGACTAGAGTTTTTTAGTACATATTCCAGTAAAGTTCTCAGGACAAATGAACAAATATACTCTACGAGCTTGGTTACTATGAGTCATGGATGACATATGGATTGAATTTAATGACAAAATTAAGGTTCTATGTCTGCTGAGCTGAGGGCTTGATCCCAAGGTAATGAATGACAATTTGTGAAGGCTTTGATTAATAGTTTGCCATCGTTCCCACATGGCAGAGATCAACTACACTATCATCCATATGAATGATCTACTGGAACATCTACAAGGTATTCCATAACTGTTCAGTGATTTTCATGTCTAAACCATAGAAAAAGATGGCCTTTAGAAATTCAGACTTGGACACGTTAAAATACACATGAGATTTCTTTACAGACAATAAATCTATTTTTAAACATAGATTTAAAAGCTATTTTCTAAAATATAGTTCGTAAGTGGCCACGTATATGTTTGGAGTTTTGAAGCATAGATGAGATATTTCAAATATGCATATTTGAAATATGCATATGTGCCACTATTTCTCCATCCCTGCCCTTGGCAGACATCACAACACCCTTTCCTCAGAACCCAGATGTAACTTCAGAACCATTCTTAACATAATCTTCTAAGCCAGTCAATTAAAATTGACATGAAATGAGACTTATTTGCCATCTCTGGTATAGACTTTAGGTTGTTTGGGATTGATATTCTTTTCATATATCGAAAGTGTCATTTTGAGTCAAACATGTATTTGGTATATAGTGTATTGTGATAAAATTTCAGAGTAAAAAAATGTTTTTTTCAGAAAAATTAATGAAGAGTAAAAACATGCTATGCTACTCACATTTGTCTTGAGTTTAAACATTTAAACGAGAAAATTATATTTTCATCTTAAATTATCTTACTATTCCCAATAGTAAGACTCATCTCATTTTTGTTCAACCTTCCTAAGATTTGTCCCATAGTTCTGCATCTTATTCAACCTTCTATAGCCTAAAGAAGTTCACACCAATGATACAGTGTGGCTACTTTAGAGATTAAAGGCACTTAGCCAGCTGGCATGATGCTTGGAACAAAACAGAAGAGAGAAATTAAAGTTTAGCCAAGAACCATAAGAGACAGTAATCATACTTTATTAATTGTATCTTAACTGCCCATAGAAAACATATATTATCTTACGGTATGGTAGGAACAGTGATATTTTAACAGCAGTATTAAAACATAGGAAATTTTTTCATACTTAAAAGGACTATTTATTTGTCCACTTCTACTGAAAAAAAAAGAAAAATAGGAATTGGGTTTAAGCTGCCTGATGAAGTACTAAAACTGAATACAAGGGAATTTTCCTCATTTACAAAATTGCAAATCAGAAGGGAAAGCAGGGCACTCAAGTAAGTGTGCCAAAAGAAAGCATATTTTGATTGGGATGGACACGAAGATGGGTGAGAAAGACCTGGCGCAAAGAGGCTGTCCAGGTCTGGTGGGGCATAGAAGGAGCCTTGAGGAAGTTGAAAAACTTCTCCGCTACTACTCCGCTACTCCGCTAATAAACTGTATTGGAAATTTTATCCAACCCAATCAAATAAAATATAAAGAAACAAAAATTAGAAAGAAAGAAGAAAATTATTTTCAGATAACATGGTGATATAACTGGAAAACTCCAGAAAATCAATGGGAAAACTACAACAATAAGTTAATTCTGTAAGATACCAGGGTAGAAAATTAACCCATAAATCAAGAGCTTTCATATACAAATTAAAACCAATTAGAAGATAATAGAAAACCCCTACACTGAAAAACAAATGTGCAAACCTACATGTAGAAGGCTATGAAACTCTCATTAAATCCATAAAAATAAATGTGAGCAACAGAAAGATATATCATGTTCTTGAGATTATCAATTCTCCTAAAGTTTAATTTAACACGATCTCAAAAAAAACCCCACAAAATTCTTGGATCTAGATATGTTGATTCTAAAGTTTACACATAGAAAAAAGTAATACGGGTGGGAATAGCTAGCCTCATCAGATCTTAAAAACACCACAAAGCCTCTATAATTTACTGACACATAAATAGACCAATAGAACAGATTACTATAAAGTCTAGAAATAGAACCATGTACACAGCAAATTTTAGTATATCATTAAAGTGACATCTCAAATGATTGGGGAAAGGGACTTTTTAATAAATGATGCTGGGACAATTGGATAACCATTTGGAAGAAGATAAAATTGGATCAGTACAGAATAAACTCCAAATGGCTCAGAAGTCTAAATATAAAAATTGAAAGCATATAAGTACTAGAAGAAATTATGGTTGGATACCTTTATAACCTGGGAATGGGAAAGCCTTTCTAACTATGATTTAAAATTCAGAAACCATAAAATAAAATAAAAGATTGACAAGTTTGACTTTATAAATACAAAATAAATTTGCATGGCAAAAATATATACATATGTATGTGTGCATATAGATATCTACAAAGACAGCCCAGAACAAAGAAAATAACCAAAATCTAACGGAAAAATTGCTAATAATCCTTAAGCAAGTTAAAATATACTCTACCACCTCATAAGAAAAATATAAAAAACCACACCAAGATCCATTTTTTAACCTATCATATTGGCAAAAATCCAAAACTCTGACAATACACCCTGTTGCCAAGGCTATAGAGAAACAGGCACTCTCAAACATTTGTGGCTGGAATACAAAATGATGTGATCTCTATTGAGAAGTTGGTAATATAAAAAATATTACAGATCTGTTTACCCTTTAACCCAGCAATTCCACTTCCGGCAATCTTCCCTGAAGATAAAGTTCAAGAAATACAAAACAACACAGCAGAAGGTTATCCAATCAGTATTATTTGTCATACCAAACAATTGAAAACAATTCAACTATCTTTTACAAGTGACAAGTTAACTAAACTATGGTACATCCATAAAATGGATTGATAGCATCCAGCCACAAAAAAAGAAGGAAGAAGAGCTTGCTGTACTACCATGGTGTAATCTTCAGGATATGTTATGTGAAAAAAGCAAGACACAAAACATGCTACCCTTTTCATAAGAAAGGAGGGGACACAAGAATGTGTGTGTGTGTGTGTGTGTGCATATGTATTTGCCTAATTTGCAAAAGAAACCCGGGAAGAATAAACTAGAATCTAATACAAATTGTAAACAATTTCTAAAGACTGATGGAGGAATGGGGGAGAATCATGTAACACTAATTGTGCCTGCTTTACAGTTTTGCTTAGAACCAGCACACAAGCAGATGTGCATACACACACACACACACACACACACGATCACTTCATCCCTTGTTTTGTTTTGTTTTGTTTGCTAATCTAATATTCTTCAGTACCCTGACACAATTAGAAATTGAGAGCCACCATAAAGTCTAAAGTGTCTTTTTTAGAGACCCTTAGGAACAAATTTGCCTCATATTTAATGGTAATGCATTATTCACAACTAATTATGAATGAAAGAATTGGTACCATATAAGAATTTTGTGGCTTCTCTGAACTGTGCCTTATATTAAGTCAACAGATAGAATTTAGTTTTTATATAGTGCTTAGGTCAGTTCTGAAGATTTCTGTAATGATGCTGGGTCTGTATATTATAGGAAAAACAAACTTCTTCATCACATTATTATCTTGGGATTATATTCATAAATTTGTAAAACCACACTATTTCTATAATGTATCCTGTAAATATCCTTAATGAAACAGTAATAAAAGACTAAAAAATATACTCTCACTGTTAGCTCTTACATAAATTTCATCCTAAGGGACCATATGATGAATTTTAAGGTACTATATGAAATGAAATCTATACTGAGGCTCACTTCAATAGCCATTAAAAGAATTAAGTTAGGCGTGGCCTCTCAGAGATCATGCCATTCTAGACAGCTCGGGAAAAAGAAACTAGGAAATGCACATTAGGCTATCCAGCTGGAGAAACAGAACTAACATTTCTTTTTCCAATGAAAGACCTATTAAAAATAGCACCATCTCAGCTCTTTAGCTATTAAACTACTTTCAACAACAAGGAAAAGCAATTTAAAGGTAAGAATATTATTTTTCATTCTCAGTGAATAAATATTCATACATAAGAATGTAATCTAGCATTCAATGGAAATATTTTATAAATATTTCTTAATTTTTACTGTGAAATATTTGATACATGATACATACAAAACAATACACGAACCCACCATGTTTTTAAAATGAGAAAATTATCAACAGCATTAAAACTTTCCGTGTTCCTCTCTGATCCACTCCTCTGCCTCCCTCAGAGTAATCATTATCCTGAACGTCATCATCCCCTTGCTTTAAAAAAAAGTTTTACCCACGTGTACATGGATCCCTAAACCATGTATTCTTTAGTTTTGCCTTTTTAAAGAACTATTTTTAAATGGCATCAGACTGTATATAGTCTTCTATGGCTTGATTTCTTCATTCAACATCAGGTTTCTAAGATCCATCCATATTATTATGTGAAGTTGTACTACATTCATTTGTGCTGTGTAACTATGACAGTTTCTTAATCCATTCGTATGTCAAATAACAACTGGCTCATTTTCAGTTTTGTGCTATTACAACGTTACATAAATATTTTTGTTCATGTATGCTGGTATACTGGTGCAAGAGTTTATTATGTAAAACCTATACCTAGATGGAATAGGTGGGTTGTAGGATATGTATGCGTTCAATTTTGAATTTAAAAGCTTTTTCCAAAAGGAGTGAAATGATTTACACCCTCACCAGCTGTATATAAAAGTTCTTATTACTCCACATACTTGCCAGCATTTTGAATTGCCAAGCTTAATCTTACCAGACTAATTGGTATAAAATACAATCTCATTGTAATCAATGATATATTGCTGTGATATATAATATTACAATGACATAATCTAATGAGATTCAGCATCTTTTCCGTAGGTTTACTTGCCATTCATATATCCTCTAAAATGTTCACCATCTATTTTTTCAAATATTTTATCTTTTCTTATTGAATTATAAAAATTATTTGCATGCTCTTGATACTAACGCTATGCCAATTTTATGTCTTCTGTATATCTTTTCCCAGGATACAGTTTGTCTTTTCACTTTTTTTAATGTCCTTAATTTTATTACAATCAAACTTATTAATATTTTATTGTATATATGGTTACCATTTTTTAGTTACGTTTAAAAACATTCTTCCCTGTACCAAAGCCATAAGGACATTGTCTTATATTTTATTTTTAAAATTTAATATGCCTTTAATATTTGTTTTTTATGCACATTTGCCTTTCACATTTGTCTTTTATGTCAACTGATTTTTATAGATGATATGAGGCAGAGATCCAATTTCTTTTTTTTTTCTTTGGTTTGATTAATCAGTTGTTTCAGGACCAGTAATTGAATAAACCACTTTTCCTAATGATATGAAATATCTTATTGGTATTATATCAAGCTTCCACATATGCCTCAGTCAGTTTCTGTATTCTCTAATCTATTCTATCAGTCAATTTATCTCTGTGCCACACTATCTTAATATAATTAGACTTTTCTATATATCCAAGATAACATTTTCACGAACAAAATAGAAATCCCTTAGGATCATCTAATATTCAGTTCACGAACCACCCTCTCAACTTGCTCTCAAAATGTCTTACAGCTGCTTTATCCAAAACAGGATCCAACCCAGGACCTCATACTGCATCAGCTACTAACTTGAAACTTTAAACATTTCACTTTTTCATGACAGCAACTGGTTGAAGTAATTGGGACATCTATCCCACATAATGTCTCATCTTCTAGATTTATCTGATTGCTTCCTTGTGATATTATTTAGTTTATTATCTATCCTCTGAATTCCTGAAGAAAAATCAACTGAAAGTTAGATCTAAAGATTTGTCTGGATTCAAATTAATTTGTGGCTAAAATACATTATAAGTGAGACTTATAAGTGAGACTCTGTGGTTCATATTGCATCACAACTGGAGATATATAACTGATTTCCCAGATTAGCACTGCATTAGGGTGGTGACAATGGTACTCATCCATTATATATTGTCCCTCCCCTGTTTTCAAAAGGGAATCTCTGTGATATTACTTTAGCACCATTCACGTGTCCAGCTCATTTTCAACCATTCATCTAACACTTTTAACACCAATTAATACTCATTGTCTGAAACAATAATTTCATTAGGGATTGTGAAATGGTAATTTTCTAATTCTAGCTTTTTTTCTAAACTTATGTCATTATTTTGAAAAAACAGAGATTTCTCTTCTAACTGTGACATTAGTTTTTAAAATAGGGCTTTCCCTTTTAATTTGGTTACCCAGAAATATAGTTCCTACAGGAAAGACAGAATAAATACTTAAGCACTGCTCTCCAGGTAACAATTTTCAAAGTAGTTCTGTGGTTTAATAACAATCTCCTGTGTCCTTTTTTAAATAGGCTTTTTGAGCAGTTTTAGTTTTATAGAAAATCTGTCAACCCAAGATCCTATACTCAGTTAAAATATCCTTCAGATATGAAGGGAAAATCAAGACATTCTCAGATGAAAGAAAGTAAGAGAATTTATCACCAGAAGACCTACTCAAAAGGAATGTCTAACAGAAACTCTTCAAACAGAAAGGAAATGATAAAAGAAGGAAACTTTGAACATATGAAATTAAGAAAGAATGGCAGAAAGAGCAAAAATATGGGTAGACATAATAGACTATCCTTCTCTTGGGTTTTCTAAATTATGTCAGACGGTTAAAGCAAAAATTATAATATTGTTTGATGTAGTTCTCAATGTATATGAAGGAAAATATTTAAAACAATTATGTTATAAAGGGGGAGTATAAAGGGACCTAAATGGAAGTAAATGTTGACACCAATAAGACTGCAGTAAGTCATGTATACATAGTGTAATGCTTAGAATAACCATTTAAAATATATATACAGAGAAACACATTTAAAAATTCTAAAGATAAGTTAAAATGAAATTCTAAATAATTCAAGTAACAAACATAAAAGCAAGAAAGTGAAACAAAATCATGAAAAACAGAAAGAACAATCAATAAAATAGCAGATCATATCAATAATTACATTAACTGTAAGTGATCCAAATGCACCAAGTAAGAGAAAATTAGCATGATTAATTTTAAAACACGGCCCAGGGTGATGTCACAGAAGACAGCAAAGTAGTAAGCTCCAGGAATCAATCCCTCCATGGAGTCAACTATTGAGCTGGTAAAAGCTGTCAAAATCAATTATTGGGAAACTCCAGAGTCTAGGCACACTTGTAGTGTTCAGGGGAGTGCCTGATTAAGAAAGAGGCTGATAAATTTTTGTGAATTTCAGTGTTTTGCATAGCAGCTCCTATCACCTATCCCTCCACCATATAACTGGCAGCCATGGAAATAGCAGCCCATATTCTTGATGCAGCTGGATGTTGCCAATGGGGGCAATAGGGATCCTGTCCTCCAAAAATTGTGGTAAGTGTTTTTATCTGCCTGGTAGTATCCTCCCAGGAGACTAGCACAGAAACTGGCTCTTATTTCAACCCCATTGACCTAAACCAGCTTCCCAAGAAGTGTCTGTCAAAAGAATCTAAGGTCAGAACATATTTTTATTTCTTTTCTTATTGGATCCAAGCTTTGAAGGAAGTCTCTGCCAGATCATTGGCTGACCATGGAGATAACGAAACAGAGACTTCAAGATTGTGCATGACAAGATCTTGCATGATACTTTGTTTTGCAAAAATGGTTTGGAAAAGTCATTAAAGAGTTGGCTGTAGCCTTCAAAAAGTAACAACAGCAATCCCAAGGGAGGAAGGAGACTTTTATTTTCAGAGTCACCATATCACAGTATTCAAATGTTCAGGATTAAAAGCATACAAATAAACAGGAAAGTATGGCCCACTCACAGGAAAAAATGAAATTGAAAGAAACCATCCCTGAGGCCATATAGATACCAGACTTACTAGACAATAACTTTGAGTTAGTGTTTTACATATATTGAACAGCTAAAGGAAACTGGACAAAGAAACTGAAAGAAAGCAGGAGGATGATTTATGATTCAGCAGTGAATATCAAAAAAGGGATAAAAAGTATAAAAAGGAATCAAATAGAAATTCTAGAGCTGTAAAATACAATAGTTAAACAATACATACAGTATCGTACTGAAAAGTTCAATAGCTCCTCTAGTTGAACTCAAGAGAAGTTTGACAGCAGATTTGAGCAGGCAGAAGGAAGAATCAGTGAACTTGAAGATGGGACAATTGAAATTATACCCTGAAAAGCAGAAAGTAAAAGGAATGAAGAAAAAGAACAGAGCCTAAAAGACTAATGGGGTACCATCAAGCATACCAACATACACAAAATGGAGTGTCAGAAGGACAGTAGAGAAAGAAAGAATATTTTAAGAAATATTGGCTGAAAACTTCACAAATTTGAAGACATGAATGTACACTTACAAGAAGTTCAATAAACTCCAAGTAACATAAACTCAAAGAGATCCATACTAAGACATATTATCATCAAACTATCAAATGACAAATCAGAGAAAATATCTTGAAAGCATCAAGACAGAAGCAACTTGCCATATATAAGGAAGGCTCAGTAAGATTAACAGCCAATTTCTTCATCAAAAACCATGGAGGCCAGGAGGCAGTGGGATGATCTATTTAAAGTGGTGAAAGGAAAAAAAAAACTGTTAACCACAATTCTATATCTGGCAAAACTCTCCTTCAAAAATAAAGGAGAAATTAAAGCATTTCCAGATAAAGAAGAACTGAGGGAGTCCACTGCTACTAGACCAGCCCCAGAAATGTTAAAAGGGAGTTCTCTTGGGCACAAATGAAAGAACACTAAACAGTTACTCTTATTTCTTCATATGAAGAAATAAGAACACTGGCAAAAGTACCTACATAGGTAAACGTAAAAACTAGTGGTATTGTATTTTTGGTTTGTAATATAATTTAAAAGAGAAATGCATAAAATATAATTTTTATGCACATAATTGTTTTTGTTTCCAATGTAATTTAAAAGAGAAATGCATAAAACAATAATTATAAATCTATGTTAATAGACATAACGTATAGGCACATGACAATGCAAACATGAAGGGGGATGGAGCTGTACAATAGCAGAGTTTTTGTGTACTATCAAAAATAAATTGGTAATAATTCAAACTAGATTGTTATAAATTTGAATTCCCATGGCAACCACTAAGAAAATGACTAAAAGATGTAGAAAAAAAAAAGTGAGAAAGGAATCAAAATGGTATACCAGAAAAAATCAATTAAACACAAAAGAAGCTAGTAATGGAGGAACTGAGAAACAAAATATATGACACATAGAAAACAAATAGCTAAATGTAAGAAGTATTGAAAGAAGTCAAACACAAAAGGCCACATATTGTATGGTTCCATTTATATGAAATATCCAGAATAGGCAAATCCATAGGGGCAGACAGCAGATTAGTGGTTGCCAGAGTTTGTGAGAAGAGAGGAATGGGGAGTGACTGTTTCATGGGTATGTGGTTTACTTTTGGGGTGATGAAAATATTCTGAAGCTAGAGAGTTATGATAGTTGTAAATCACTGTAAATGCACTAAATATAACTTAATTGGATACTAAAATAATTAAAATGCTGAATTTTATATCTATTTTGTCATAATAAAATATATGTAGAGAAAATAAGTTCACATGACCACGTTCAAGTGATGATAAGTCAGTAACACCAACTTTGCTTATGGTAATATTTCTAGAAATAAGAAAATTGGTAATCCATTTATATAAGATTTCAGGGGACTTCCCTGGTGGTCCAGGGGTAAAGAATCCGCCTTACAATGCAGGAAATGCGGGTTCAATCCCTGGTCAGGGAATTAAGATCCCACATGCCATGGGGCAACTAAGCCTGCGTGCCACAACTACTGAGCTCACACACCTCAACTAGAGCCCACGTGCCGCAAACTACAGAGCCCACACGCTCTGGAGCCTGTGCAACACAACTACAGAGCCCACACGCCCTGGAGCCCACACGCCACAACTAGAGAAAAGAAAACCCGCATGCCACAACTAGAGAGAAGCCCGCGCGCTGCAAAGAAAGATCCCACATGCCTCAGCGAAGACGCCGTGTGCCGCAACTAAGACCCGGCACAGCCAAAAATAAATATAAATAAATAAATAAATAAATAAATCTTAAAAAAAAAAAAAGATTTCAAGGTCAATACAAAGTACTAACCTTACTGCCAAGACTCAGAGAGGAGGCAAAGTATAAGATGCTGTAGACATTTTCTTTCATGGCAACGATGAATAACTGATTTTTTTAAAAAAGAATATTACAACAGTAAGAGGTAGCAACATGAAATTTATTACTCCCAAGGAAGTACAAACAGACCATGTAAATAACTTCAAAATTATTTAAAGGGCAATATGATTGAGTCATAATGACTTACGAAAATTTGCAATGTTTTAAATCTAACCTTTTGAGACTGATATGAGGAAAAGAAAGCCTTCTTTTTTATAACCTACCCCTTGGTTCTACTAATAAATAGTGAGCAAGAAAAACTGTGGGCCAACTCCACATAGCACTTATTATATTCTTAACTCACTATACCTTTACAAGTTCAATTTGAATCTTCACAGCCTACTTTATCCCAAGCCTGTCTACAAAACATTTCATTGACAGATGTGGCTGGTGGTAGGTTTCCATTTTTAACAAAAGTTAGTTTCTTGTCTTGAGGATTGAATTTGTTTGAAAATCTTTCTGTATTTTTTTCTAATTATGTTGGTACATCCACTAAAACTCTGTTTTCATAACAACTACTGTTCATGGATATCTATTTTTGTTTTATATGAAAGGAAAACTGTAATTTAGAAAAAATGGCACATTTTAAAAATATTCATTTATAAATGGGCTAGCTTTGAACCAATGAGCTAGCTTTGGGAAAAAAATGTTTACATTTTTGTTTCCTTTTAAAATTATTCAAAGTCATTTATTTACTGTTAGATTCAGAAAGCTTGCATCTGGTGGTGATACAGGTATCATGCCAATGATTAAGCTCTTGGATTAGCAGTGCTAATAATAGTTTGTATGCAGATGTTAACAAAAATAACCTCTCCTTGTTCTAGTTATGCTTATTTTTATGAAACAGACAAAACTGGGGTGGGGGGAGTTCAAGTAAACAAATGACGTCTACATTTTAAACCCAAATAAGTAAGTTTCTGGCTCAACTCCTACAAGTTGAAATCTACCCTCTGTAATTATACAGCCTTTTTAAATCAGTTACTACATTGAGCATAAAGAAGTTTTGTGCCAAACCACTAAACTCGTCAGAATACCCCAGGAAAAAAATGATAGGCTCCCTATATAAATTAAACAGTTCAGATGAAATATAGGCATACATCAATTCATTCATTCCTTAAGATAAGACATTGTATTTCTATTTGTCAGGCACTAGGCAAGGCATTAAATGATATAGTAGAGAACAAATATAGTTCCAGTTCTCAAGGAGGTTACTCTGTTGTGAGGATATTGAATATACTATTATTCAAATAACTAAACAATTTTGGAAAAGGTCATGGCATCCCTTTCTTCAGGTTATTTTTTAAAATTTCAAACAGCTTAAATTTTGCTTTGTAAAACCATTATTAAGAAATATTAGGAATAAACCAAAGTTTTTTACGATTAAAGCTTAATGCTTGAGGGACTTCCCTGGTGATCCAGTGGCTAAGACTCCGTGCTCCCAATGCAGAGGGCCCGGATTCGATCCCTGGTCAAGGAACTAGATTCCACATGCCGCAACTAAAGATCCCGCATGACGCAACTAAAGATCCTGCATGCCACAACTGAAGATCCCACATGCCGCAACGAAGCTCCTGCACATGACACTGAAGATCCTGTGTGCTGCAACTAAGACCTGGCACAGTCAAATAAATAAATAAATATTTAAAAATAATAATAAAAAAATAAAGCTTAATGCTTGATAATGCTGTCAAGATATTGTATTAAGCATTATTAAACATCAACAATATTTATATGAACCTGGGAGTGCTCAGCAAAACTATATTAGGGTCTTTCATGTTGCACGGAATATAGATGTACCAAGATGATACAGATTTACTGCAAAAATCATGGGGGAAGAAAGAAAACTCAGGAAACTGATTCAGCTGCTATACAACCAGACAACATGGAGAAGTGCAAAAATAGCTCCTTGTTGTTCAGGATACAACAGCAGTTTTAAAGCCCCCAAAGCAGCTCTAGTAACCAACTAGCGGCCCTGATAGCATACTCATCTAATGATCTCCATCTCGAGTATGTATTGCCTGTCTTACAGTTAGTCTGCCATTTTTGAAGCCATCCTTCAGTCTCCTCTTTCTCACACACTATGACAAAACCATTAGCAAATCCTGACTGTTCTAGATTCAAAATACAGCCTTAATACAACAACTTCTCGTGACCTCCACAGTTAATACTCTATTTCAAGCCACCATAATCTCTCTCCTAGCCTACTGCAATCCCCTCCTAACCCATCATCCTATTTCCACTCTCTCCCCCAGTCAGTTCTCTCCTACAACAGCCCAGGTTCTTCTTAAAGTGGGTATCGTATCATGTCATTTTCCTGTTCAAAACTGCCTTACGGCTTTCCATCACATTTAAAATACAACAAAAGTGCTTCGCCTTGGTTTGTAAGGCTTTATATAATTTGATCCCTGGATACGTCCCAATCTCATTAGCTACCAATCTCATTATCTATCATCTCCCACTGCTCCAATAATATTGGCCTTCTTGCTGTTCCTCAAACATTACAAACATACTCTTGCCTCAAAGCTTTTCCACATGCTATTTTGTCTGCCTATAAATGCTCTTACCCCAGATGCTCTCATGGCTCTCACCTTCATGTCATCTAGATTTCTCTCTATTCAACTACAGTCATACCTTGGTATCCTCAAGGGATTGGTTCCAGAACACCCTCAGATACCAAAAAAACCAGGTGCTGAAGTCCCTTAAATAAAATAGTGTAGTATTTGCATATAATCTATGTACATCCTCCCTTACACTTTAAATCATCTCTAGATTACTTATAATACTTAATACAATGTAAATGCCATGTAAATAGTTGCTGAGCATGCAGCAAATTCAGGTTTTACTTTTGGAACTTTCTGGGATTTTTTTCTGAATATTTTCCAGCAGCGGTTGGTTGACTCCAAGGATGTGAAGTCCATGCATATGGAGGGCCAACTGTACCTCCTAAGAGAGGCCTTCCTTGACCACCCTAAAAAAAGGACTCTGTTCCCTTCTCTGATTCATTTTTCTTTCTGGACTTATCACTAACCCAAATAATATTATATAATTATTCTTTATTCATTTCCAGTCTCCCCAAATAGACAGTAAGCCTATGAAGGTAAACTTTTGTTCACTACTGCATCTTCTGCACTTTAGAGCAGTGTCTGGTACATAGTGAATATTCAATATTTGTTTAATGAACTAACTACTTCTTATGATTCAATGTCTGTCTACCTTTCCCTCTACTGACTCTGTTTCTGTTTGTCAAGAATTCAAAACTCCTGAGGGAGACGCTCCTCACTTGGTCTGTTTACCACTCAGTGAGTGTCTATTCCAGTCAGTGTCTATTCCAGGAACAGTGAGCATCTATTCCAGTCAGGTCACCCAATAGACAGCCAGATGGGTGTCTTGGCAATAGTATCAATCCCTGGTCACCAGTCTCTTATGGCCAGAGTATCAAGTCACATGGTATAAAACATGAAGCATTATTCAAGAAATCTTCTGTGGCCATTTCCTTCAGTTTGTATAAAAACATGGATTCCTCTCTAATATAAGAATAACAAAGTAGATCTTTCTCTTTAATTAGTTTCTTTCACTCCTTCTCTTCCCATTAAGGGCAACAAATTTTCATGCCACCTACCTAAGGTAACAAACAGGGCCAGACCTCCTAGGAAATTCCTTTCTTCTCCCCACCAAAAAAACTTAAGCTATCTCTCCCTCCCTCTGACCAAACCCGTAACCTCACCCTCATTACTTCCCTTCAGTTTTTATAGGGTAAATTTTCTAATGTATAAATCTGTGTGCTGTGATGTGTTATAGATAATTTATTACATTTTTATGACTTTTTTCATTTAAATAAGGAATCCTATATAAAGCAGTGCCTTAACCCAACAGCAAGAACCTCAAATATGCAATTTTAGATAATATGATAATAATCATGGGGATAATGAACTGGAGCAGAATGGCCTTCCTAAAATCCCTTAAATGACTTCACTTGCAGGACTCTTGCCAGCCTTTTTACAGGATTACCCATTGTGTGCAATTCTCATTCGTTCACACATTTGTTCAATAAACATGATTGAGTGCCTATTGTGTTAAGGAACCAGGCAGTCCTCTTGGGTACAAATATGCTCCCCATAGGAGAGTGGTCTTTAATTTCAGCAGAAAGCTATCCTTCCTCACATTTTTTTATTAGATGTTTCTGGGAATAAATACATTGCTGAAGCATGTTTTAACAGCAGCAATTAGTGTGGATCACTCAGAATTCTTAATATGGAGCACTTGTTTGTAGGCAGTACAGGTATATTACGAAGTTATTAAATTTACGGGAGAAATTTTCAAATATATAAATCCCTGTGCTATGGTGTCACTGCCAATTTAATCAAGAAAATTGCATTTTCTTCTGCACTCTACCCAACTTGCTCAACAATCTGTTTACTTTTTTTTAGGCCAAGCTATCCCAAGAAATACTTACTAAAAGAGAGGAGTACAAAAAATCTACAAACAATAAATGCTGGAGAGGGTGTGGAGAAAAGGGAACCCTCTTGCACTGTTGGTGGGAATGTAAATTGATACAGCCACTATGGAGAACAGTATGGAGGTTCCTTAAAAAACTAAAAATAGAATTACCATATGACCCAGCAATCTCACTACTGGGCATATACCCTGAGAAAACCGTAATTCAAAGAGAGTCATGTACTTCAATGTTCACTACAGCTCTATTTACAATAGCCAGGACATGGAAGCAACCTAAATGTCCACTGACAGATGAATGGATAAAGAAGATGTGGCACGTATATACAATGGAATATTACTCAGTCATTAAAAGGAACGAAATTGAGTTATTTGTAGTGAGATGGATGGATCTAGAGTCTGTCATACAAAGTGAAGTACATCAGAAAGAGAAAAATAAATACCGTATGCTAATGCATATATATGGAATCTAAAAAACTGGTACTGATGAACCTAGTGGCAGGGCAGGAATAAAGATTCAGACATAGAGAACAGACTTGAGGACACAGAGGGGGAAGGGGAAGCTGGGATGAAGTGAGAGAGTAGCAGGGACATATATACACTACCAAATGTAAAATGGGTGGCCGGTGGGAAGCTGCTGCATAGCACAGGGAGATCAGCTCAATGCTTTTTGATGACCTAGAAGGGTGGGAGGGAGATGCAAGAGGGAGAGGATATGGGGATATATGCATACATATAGCTGATTCACTTTGTAGTACAGCAGAAACTAACACACAATTGTAAAGCAATTATACTCCAATAAAGATGTAAAAAAAAAAGAAAGATGTGGTACATATATACAATGGAATATTAGCCATAAAAAGGAATGAAATTGTGTCATTTGCAGAGACATGGATGGACATAGAGATTGTCATACAAAGTGAAGTAAGTCAGAAAGAGAAAAACAAATATCATATATTAACGCATATATGTGGAACCTAGAAAAATGGTATAGATGATCTTATCTGCAAAGCAGAAATAGAGACACAGACGTAGAGAACAAACATACGGATACCAAGGGGGAAAGGGGGATGGGATGAATTGGGAGATTGGGATTTACATATATACACTACTATGTATAAAATAGACAACTAATGGGAACCTACTGTATAGCACAGGAACTCTACTCGGTGCTCTGTATTGACCTAAATGGGAAGGAAATCCAAAAAGAGGGGATATATGTATACATGTGGCTGATTCACCTTGCTGTACAGCAGAAACTGACACAGCAGTGTAAAGCAAGTATACTCCAATAAAATAAATAAATAAATAAAAGAGAGTACAATGCTTAGGCCTCTACTACTTATACAGATCTACTCAAAACAGGTACAAACACTTCACTTAGGCGTCTATAAATCTCTATTACATCCACTCATTTTTTTAATATGGTCAAGTGTGTTTTATTTCATAAATGAGTCAACAATTCCTAATTTTGATAAAAGGGTAATACCCATTCTTTATAAAGATTATCTGAAAAATGTTCATTTCTACCAGCTTTATAATCATCTCTTTAGCCAGTTTTAATGTGCCCTACAATATAGCCACAATATATTACATTACCATCTGCACTAAAAGCTGTCCTCCCACTCTGCCTTATTATTCTTACACCTAATCCTCTTTGTAACCCTTACACCTCCCACACTATCTATCCTAAATTCATAATTGTCAAAAAGGAAATGATCATTTCATCTCACGCATCATCGTTTTCAGCAAATTTTCTCATCGTGCCGATGTGGCCTGTAATTCCAGCCAGCTGACTGCCTAAGACCTTTCTTCTCATGCCATCAGTGGGACGACATTGATAAACTCTGTACCTCTATTCCTCCAAATAAATGATTGCTGTGTTTTGCTTTAACTCTTAGACATATTGAACACATATATAACATTTTAATAGCCTCATGTTCACAGACTTTTTCATATCTGCACATTTTTATTTTCTCCTGCAATGATATTTTAGGATCAAATATCTAAGCCACTTAAAACATAACTGAGAAACATTATGCTAATTAAGACAAGGATGTGGGTTCAACTGCTATAATAACCAATTAGCTGAAAAAAAAACCCAAATTCTGCTTTAGGGTCACAGACTATATCTCAGTGATGGATAAAAGGCCCACCATTTCATCAACATCAGAAAAGGTGACCAAGGTATATAGATTACCAAATAGTAAGACACCGTATTTGAAAAGCAATTCATTCATAGATATGTCCTATTGACACAAAGTGGGCAAGTATCAACTTATGTTGATAACAATATGTTACATGTATACAATTATTATATAATATTAATTATATAAGCATAATTAATTTGCATAATATTCCTATCCACAGATACTTATATTTGAGGTGATGGGACAGATCTAATTCCATAGAATTGATTTGTAGCATAGCCGAGTGCACCACTGGGCTAGGAGTTATGAGACATAACCTCGTTCTTGACTCTTCTTTTAGTCCCAAATGGTAACAATTTAAACCAGATTGTAAAAGAAGGTGGAAAAGGCAGAAAAGGGGAACAATTCTCCAAAGTACTTCGGTTTAGGGGGATAAAAACCTACTACTTCTAAATAGAGGAGAGAAGAAACATTGGAAAGCCCTCGCAGTCCAAAATAAGCTGACAAAAAATAAGTAGTCTGCCAAGAAAGTTAACAGTCAATGTTAATCAAGAGAGCCATAAAGGGATTTGTTCCTTCATATCTACAGAGCATTTACTATGATTCGGATATTAAGCTAGACCTAGGCTACAGAAATGAGCATAATACTGTCTCTCAAAATGGGTCTAAGGCCCCAGGGAGTCTGCACATGTATTTTCTATGACTTTAAAAAATTTTTTAAACCTCCATTTCCATGTTCTTTTAAATTATTATCAGCATTTTACCTATGATCTAAATGCTTTCCTTCCAATAATACTACAAGGTAATTTTGGTGTCCAGGTTTGTTATTCTCATCACAAATACATTAGCTCCTAGAATCACCTAATACGACAACATTAAATTTGTAATGCACTCTCCAACAAAGAGTGCTTCAAATGTGAATATGAATCAGTTTTTCAAATACATTTACCTTAGAGTGCTTGTCATTCCTTCTCTCCCATTCCACTCAACATATTCGCTGCCTTGAATCTACTTTAAGGGTTTCCAGGTTTTGCTACATTGCTGGTACCCACCATGAAATGACTGCCGTGTCTGTCAAAGGTGCTATTATCCAATGATTCTATACCAATTTTTAAGTTGTCAGAGAATAGACTTGCTCCCACTCTGTGCCATATTTTGACACTTGAGCCCAAATAATGCTACTTGTGCCCATAAACTTAGAGAGTCTCATGAAAGCTTCTTCAGTTACCATATGCGGCCTTTCTCTCCCCAGAACTTGATATGAGTCCATTGAGCCAGGACATGATACCAATACCTGAGACAGACAATGCACTATTCCATTCACATGCTTGCTTTGCACAAATTCAAAACCCTCCTTTCTTCAGGAAAAATTTTTTAAAGCAAAATGACTTCTGGTGTCCCTCCGATCCAGGTCACACGGCATGCTGGAACATATCTGAATCCTGGCTAAAGTTATAGCTGGCATAAATCACCTCATTCTAGTCCCCACTACCCAGAAGCCTATTATGAAGCCATGAGGACCACGCTGCGCGGGAAAAACACAGCCTGGAGGAAGAAATAGAGAGGCACAAAGAACTAAGAAAAACTTAGTGTTCAAAGGAAAAGGGTAAGTCTCAATACAGGTTTCCAAACTTACCCTTCAAAAGTATGAGTGATTTCTGCAGTGAGCAGTGGCCTCTAAGCAAAATTTGAAAAGAACTGTTTCACTTCACTGTAAGACACTGGAACACAGATGGCACTCTTTGAGAGTCTTCTAATAGAATATATCACTAAGGGAATGGAGGGATTATCCACCATTTCACCACAAACTACCATTCAGCTCTGTGGTATGCCAGGAGAGGAGACCTGAATGGACAGCAGCAATGTCCTACATGAGACAGAGGGACCTGGCAAGAAATAGGTTTCTATTTTAAGAATACATATGAAAGATTATCTGGAAAGTTTGAGGGTACCCAGATCCTTCATAAGAAGGTGGGGACAAAAGCCAATGAAATTTTAATCATTAGTCCTAACTTTACCCTTGGAAAAAGTCAGGTTACAATGATAATGGCTGCTATTTATTCAGTGCCTACAAAGCAAGATATGGGACAGACTTATACTTTTAAAAAGTATTAGAAATATTCAAAACTAACAAAGGTAGGAACTTCCCTGGTGGTGCAGTGGTTAAGAATCCACCTGCCAAAGTAGGGGACATGGGTTCGAGCCCTGGTCCGGGAAGATCCCACATGCCGCGGAAGAACTAAGCCTGTGTGCCACAACTACTGAGCCTGCACTCTAGAGCCTGAGAGCCACAACTACTGAGCCCGTGTGCCATAACTACTGAAGCCCGCATGCCTAGAGCCCGGGCTCGGCAACAAGAGAAGCCACCACAGTGAGAAGCCCGTGCGCAGCAACGAAGACCCAACGCAGCCAAAAAATAAATTTAAAACAAATTTTTTAAAATAAATAAATAAAAGAATTAAAAAGTATTCGTTGTTCATCTGAAATTCAGTTTAACTGGGCATCCTATCTTTTTCTTTGCTAAATCTGGCAATCCTACTCCTAGAAGCTTACAAAAAACACAAAATGCATCATCCAGATCCCCCCGATAGGAAAGACCTGCTACCCAGCAACAAGGAGAATGGCCAGCAGACCACCTCTCCAGCTGTCAGCTCCAGCAAGCTCTGCCTTAGCTGCAGAGAACTACCTCTTAAGAAATCACGTTTTCTGGAGTGGCCCACATGCAGTGACTGAGCAAGGCAGGTATTTAAAGGCCCAGCAATTTTGACCTAGGACAACTTTAGACTTCCCCACTGCATTGGCCAAGGTTCTGTCAGGCCTACTTCACAGTTCAACTTCTTCCTCTGCTCAATACTGCCTGCTCTCCTTGCCCTTAATAGGAACTGATAGTTAACAAACGTCTTGCACCCCAAATTCAATCTCAGTGCCAACTTCCAGAAAGCCCAACCTGCAAAAGTTGGTGCTAGGAGTAGTCTCAAAAAATGGGCAATAAGATGGAACTTTGGAGCAAGAGCACTTCACTGCCTGACAATGAGGACCCATCACTGACGATGGGTGGGTGGAATGCAGATAGCACCAAGTGGCGATCCGGTTGTTAAAACTTTCCTAGTGGTGAATTAGGAGGATGTGCTGGTAGAAGGGAATGCAGTAGCATGTAGGAAATAGCAATATCAAGGTAATGGAGTTAGATTAGTAGTCCTAAACCCTACTGATGCTCTACAATAGATAATAGGCAAAAAAGGGTAAGTAATAGTCAACTGAAAGCCAAGTGTGAAAGCCAGATAACCTCTTCAATTGTATACAGAAAATTCTTATCTCCCACAAGGGGAGAGCAGAGAAAGCAAGCACCAAACCCAGGATTTAGTTGTCAGAGTAATTTCATAATTATACGTGCAATCAAAGCAGATCTGTGTGTAAAGGTCAGAAACCTGGCTGTGAAAACCTACGACTGGGACAGATGGAATGTGGGCATCTTGGTGGATATTCCCAAAGATCCCTAGACTCCTCTTAACCTACTGAGTATGTACAAATGACCTCCTCCCCACTAAGAGTTAATATCCCCAACCTCCAACCTCCACCCACATCCCACCCATCATCTCCATCCATCCCACCCGTCCCAGCTCCAGGTGCTAGAAGATAATTCAGAGGCCTCTGCCCTGCAAAACATGTGCTTTCCTCAGGACCTAGCCCCAGGTCCCCTTTTATCTACTAGACCTGTAATTAGGATTAAATGGCATCAGAACCCAGCCAAGGAGGTGCTGGTCCTTATAAGAGAGAGAAGAGCTAAACTTAAAGGAAGCTGCAAAATCTAACCAGTATATAACAACAAAAACCTGGCAAGTACACGTGGGACTAGGTTGTAAAGGTGGTTAATTTAGAGCACCAGACATGAAGTTGGACAAGGAAGAGTTTACTCAGAGAAGCACTCTTCCAAGATTAAGAATTTTTTTCAGTTTTATTAAGATATTATTGACATATAACATATGTAAGTTAAAGGTGTACAACGTGATAATTTGATACATATATATTTGCATATATATTGCAAAATGATTACCACACTAAGGTTAGTTAACACCACTATCCCCTCACATAATTACCATTTCTTTTTTGTGGTGATAACATTTAAGGTCTACTCTCAACATTTTTCAAGTACATAGTAGAGTACTCTTAATTATAGTCACCATGTTGTTTATTATCAATAGATCCCCAGAACTTATTCGTCTTACAGCTAGAAGTTTGTACACTTTGACAAATATCTCCCCACTTCCCACACCCTTATTTGAGATGAAGAATTTAACATCCTGGTAAGAACCCTAGGAGATAACGTCAAATTGTCACTAGGGTGGCTCCTAGAAACATGGAAAAAGTAATGACTCACACTGAGGTTGAAATGCTAGAATGGCTGTGACAGACAGTGAAGGATCGGATTAAAAAGCTCAGGGAAATAGTCAGACTGAAAGATGTGCAACTGGAAGACCCACCAATTTATTAGGTTCCACTGGAAGACTATTTAATTTACCAAGGCCGCAGGGAATATGCAGGTGAGGGGAACACCAGCATCACTAAAATAATTTAGTGATGGTTCTTCTCTATAGGCCTGGGATGACAGTAGGAGAAGCTGGTTCACAAATAACAATGGGGATAACAGGACCCAAAATACAGAAGCCAGGTGAGCACTTTACTGCCAATAGCCAGGGCGTCATAATTATCATTATGACCAGCAAGGCAGGAATGGCAGCCAAGGGGGTCCTGATGTGCAGAGTTATAGAGATGGTTAACAGAACATGGAGTCACTAGGGGAAAATTAGATGGGCATCCTACAGGGGTACTATTCAGCTTGTACCAAGAGACTAAATTAGGGAATTCCCTGGTGGTCCAGTGGTTAAGACTCCGTGCTTCCACTGCAAGGGCCCGGGTTCAATTTCTGGTCAGGGAACTAAGATCTCGCATGCCACACAACACAGCCAAAAAAAAATACAAGAGAATAAATTAAGGAGAGTGGTTATGCACAGAAGAATTAACAAGCCCTAACCCAGTTTCAGGATCTAAACCAGGTTTTCAATAACTGAAGAGGTGGCCAAATCCACAGAATGAAAGAACCTATAACACCATGGCAATTTATTCATGGTAATGATTTCCCCTATCCTTCTGCAAAGGGTCCTATGGGTACTTACTCTGGAAACTTTACATCGAGGAAGGGGGCATACTCAGACACTTTGAGGACTATTAGGTACAGAGTCTGAACTGACACTAATACTCGGAGGTCTAAAACATCATCATGTCTCCTCTCTTAGAGTAGGAGCATATGGCGATAAAATCAGTCCTGGACAAGGTCCAACTTCCAGTGGATCCACTAGGTGGACAGGCATAACCCCATGCACCGGTCTTTCTCCTGGTGTCTAAACGTATAATTAAAATTAACGGGACTTCCCTGGTGGCACAGTGGTTGAGAATCCGCCTGCCAATTCAGGGGACACGGGTTCGATCCCCGGTCCAGGAAGATCCCACATGCCGCGGAGCAACTAAGCCCGTGCGCCACAACTACTGAGCCTGCGCTCTAGAGCCCGCAAGCCACAACTACTGAAGTCCGTGTACCTAGAGACTGTGCTCTGCAACAAGAGAAGCCACCGCAATGAGAAGCCCGCGCACCGCAACAAAGAGTAGCCCCCACTCGCCATGACTAGAGAAAGTCCATGGGGCAGCAACGAAGACCCAACGTAGCCAAAAATAAATAAATAAATAAATAAATACAGAATTAACATATTTAGCAGCTGACCAAACCCCTGCATGGGTTCTTAGTGTTGCAACTAGTATAGAAAGGAAAACCAAGTGGAAGTCTCTGAAACTGCTCCTCACCCTCATAGCCAAGATAGTAAAACTGAAAACCATATCACACCCCAAAGGTATAACACCTTTAGGGATGTAAAAGAATGTCGGCCCCGTCATATCCCATTTAATTCACCAGTCTAGCCCCTGGGGTAAATGAATGGATCCTAGACGATGACTGTAAACTATTACAAACTCAACCAATGAACTGCCCCAATTACAGCTTCTGTGCCAGATGTGGTGTCTTTGCTAGAAATTATTCAGCCTGAGACACATGGTATAAGCCACTGATAAGGTGAATGTGTTCTTTTCTAACCCAATGAGAAATAGTTTGCATTCACATGAACTAAATGACACCATACATTTATAGTTTTGTACTAAGGCTATGTTAACTCATGCTGTCTATCATAATATAGTACAAAGAGATCTGGACCATTTTAATATCCCAAAGACTATCACATTGGTCCATTACATCAATGACATTATATTGACTGGGACAAATGAGCAAGAGGTAGCTAGGATGCTGGAGGTCTTGCTAAAATACATACACTCCAAAGTGGGAGATTAACCTAGGAAGATTTAGGAGTCTGCAACATCAGTATATTTTTAGGAGTCCAGCAGTTAGGGGGAGGGCCAAAGTAAAAGACAAATTGGTGTATTTTACACCTTCCACCAGGAAGAAGAAATCACAACAGTTGGTGGGTCTCTTCATGTTCTGGAGCTAACATATTCCACACTTTAGGAATACTGCTTCTACCCATATGCTTCCTGACAGTTTTGAGTGGGCCCAGAGCAAGAAAGGGCTGCAGTTCAAGCAGCTCTGCTGTTTGGTGCATACAATCCAACACATCCCATGGTATTAGAAGTATCAGTGGTAGGAAAAGATGCCATATGGCATTTGTGGTAGTCTCAAGTGGGAGAAATTGAAGTCCCTTGGAATAATGGAGGAAGTCCTTACCAAGTGCCTTAAAGAATTATACGTCTTTGAAAATCAACACCTGTGTACTACTTGGCCCTGGTAGGGATGAAATGCCTGTTTATGGAACACCAAATGATTATGTGGCTAAATGTGCCAGCATGCACTGAGTCCAATCAGACCTAAGATCGTTGCAGGTGAGTCCAGCAACAATCCATCATAAGATGGAAGTGGTACTTTTAGAATAAAGCACAAGCAGAACCAGAGGGCATAAGCAGGCTTCATGAACAAGTAGTCCAGACCCCCATGGCATTTACTACTCTTGTATCAGCGCCCCTCCCTCAACTCACAGGTATGAGTTTGTGCCCATAAGGGAGATCCCGTAAAACCAGTTAAAGGAAGAGGGAAAAGCCTCTTAGTTTATGGATGGAACAGCTCAATATGCAAAAATAGATGGCAGCTGTGCTACAGCACCACTCAAGGACTGTCTACAAAGACAGCAGTGTGGAAAAATCCTCACAATCAGCAGAGATTTAGGCAGTGCAACTGTTTATCTACTTTGTGTGGAAAAAGAAGCCCAAAGTTGAAATATATACAAATTTATGAGCATGGGTGAATGGACTAGCTGGCTGGTCAGGTGCCTAAAAGTAAAACGATTGGAAGTTCAACAATAAGGAGGTCTGAGGAACAGAAATATGGATGGATATATGGGAGTGGGTACAAAATATGAAGATCTTTGTATCACATGTTAATAATCATCATCTACCACAGAAGAGGCACAAAACAACCAAGTATACAAAATGACTTTGTCAGTTGATGTCATCAAGTCTCTGTTACCAACCACCCTAGATCTGGCACAAAGGTCACATTAATGCCACATAGCTAGTACAACCACTAAATATCCAACCTGCCAACAACAAAGAACAATGCCAAGTCCCTGTTACAACAACATTCCTCTAGGAGAGCAACCAGTCTCTTCAAAGCAAGTTAACTACATTGGGCCCTTTCCAACCTTGAAGGGGGCCAGTAGTTCATTTTCACTGAAATAGATACATATTCCAGGTATAGCTTTGCCTTTCCTGCATGCAGGGCCTTGTCCAGCATACTAACTAGGGCCTATGGCATGTTTGATCCACTGGCACAGGATCCCAGGTAATATGATATCACACCATGGGACCCAATTTTCAGCAAAGGGGTGCAGGAATGTGCCTATGACCATGGGACCCCATAGTCATATCACATGGCATACTGTCAAAGAGTAACCAGCCTGATAGAGCACTGAAATGGCCTGGTGAAGCCACAGCTAGAACATCAGAGACAGTACTTTTCAAGAATGGAGTGTCACGCTTCAGGCACGATACTTACTAGGTCAAAGACCATTATACAGAACAATGTCCCGAAAAGAAAAAGTATATGGCCTGGAAACTAAAAGGCAGAAAGGAAGCATGGCTCTATTTACCATTGCTACTAATGGCCCACAGGAGGACTTTGTGTTTCCCATCACTTCAGCTTTGGAATCTGAAGACCTAGAGGTCCTGATCCTCAAAGCAGTCTTTCACCACGAAATACAGCAAGAATCCCACTGTATTATAAGCTGTGGTTGTAACCTGGGTATCTTTGGGATCCTTATTCCAGTAGGCAAGAAGAAAAATCATCATCTTGGAAGGGGTAATGATCCTGGTCATCAGAAGGAGGTAGGACTACTGTTACATACTGCGGCAGGGAGAAACACCAGTGGAGCACAGACAATGCTCTTGGGAACCTCTTAGTACTCCCTTGCCAGATTCTCACTATAAATAGACAGTTACAGCAACCTTGACCTAAGAAGGGCATGGTGATCAGGGTCTCAGACCCATCAAGGCCTGGCTCATGACACTAAATGAGCCCTCGAGGCCAACAGAGTAGCCAGTGAGGGTTAGAGAAATCTAAACTGGGTAATGGAGGACGGAAACAATGAGTATCATTCGCAGCACAGAGACCAACTGCAGTGACAGATACTGTAGCTTGTCCTCCTAACCTCCCTCTTCTAAGTTTCTCCTCAGGAAGAAAGGACCATCAGAATCCTAATGGAGCTACTTCCCAAACATATATGGGGAAGTGAATCTGAATAGTGTTAAGGGTGAACTGTGGTAGATATAGGTCTCCAATGAGATAAGGCTTTATTTGATCTCCATAAGCAGTTGGACTTCTTACTCTGCACAATCTCACTTCCTCCCCTTTACCTTCATGGGTGTTAACCCCTAATAAGCATTTTATTCTCCAAACTCTGCCTACTTCCAGAGAGCTCAACCTGCAACAAAGCTCAGCCTAGAATCTACTATTTCTGCTCTCCCACTAATTTTGTGAGCTTAATAATTCTTTCCTACTTAAAGTGGATTCCATTGCCAGAAATTATGAACTTTGACCAATACAAGAGTCAAGATGTCATTCAAATACAAAGATAACAGACATCTTCAACTGTTAAAGAACACAGAGATTACAAAAGCTGTAACTCTATCTTGCTAATCAGCGACCTAAGAGATTAACCAAATTAAAAATTAAAAAATAGGGGCTTCCCTGGTGGCGCAGTGGTTGCGCGTCCGCCTGCCGATGCAGGGGAACCGGGTTCGCGCCCCGGTCTGGGAGGATCCCACGTGCCGCGGAGCAGCTGGGCCCGTGAGCCATGGCCGCTGAGCCTGCGCGTCCGGAGCCTGTGCTCCGCAACGGGAGAGGCCGCAGCGGAGGGAGGCCCGCATACCACCAAAAAAAAAAAAAAAAAAAAAAAAAAAAAAACCACAAGGCTGGTGGTAAACAGTGAATTCATTTATATATAGAACTAATAAAGAAAAACAGAATAACTGCAGGAGTTATAGTTAATAGATTGTGGATACTATAAACATAGACAATGTAGTAATAATAATATAACATAAAAGTTGGAGGGTGGTAAGCCACAAGGATGTAAAAGAAACCTATTATTCTCACTTTTCATAGCAGAGTGTCAATCAACTCTGTCTAAAATTAAAACATTCATTTAATGAAACAAAATTCTCCAACTTCTTAGTTTTTCACCATACTTTTTAATCGTAAGAGAATCTTAAAAGAAATAAATCCTGTGGTAAACAGGCATTTTAGCTGAAGTTCAGAATAGCTTAACTTTAAACTCAGTCTCTTTTACTTCTAATAAATTCACATAAAGTGAAATTTAATAGTTTTTTAAAAATAGAATCTACAAAATGATCCACTCTTATTAAACTATTTTTTATACCTACCAACCTACATTATTTCTTTATATCTACAGTTTTGCCTATATATACATATATGTGTAAATATATGTATGTGTGTGTGTGTATATATATATATCTATACAGTTTTGCATTTAGAAAGAAAGATATCCGCACAAAGTTCTACACAAAGAAAGCTATCTGGAATAATATTTGCCTAATGTTAGTGATGATAATTTCTGAATAGTGGAATTTAGGCTACTTTTTACTTTAATTTTTATACTTTCCCATAGTTTTAAAATTATTTACAGTGAGCATATATAATTTTTCCAAAAGCAATGAAAAGATGAAAAGGCCAGATATTTAAAATTTTGTATGCTATGCTAAAGCTGTAGATTTTTTATAAATTTGTGAAGATCAAAGGCCTTGAGCTATTTTAAGATGGAAATTAAAGCCATAGGGATAGGTGAGCTCTCCCAAGAAGATTACAAAAGAAGATAACTAAATATATATAATTTTTATTCCTGAGGAGCAGGAACAAAGAGAAGAGAAATCACGAAGAAAATTCAGAAGTCAGAGTGGTGAGAAGAAAATCAGGATGCTAAACTATCATGAAAACCAAGACAAGACACAGTAGTCAGCATTGTCAAAAGCACAGAGAGGCCACGTAAGACATTAACTGAAAATAATAATTAAGAATTACTAGTAATCATAATAAGAGTGCGATTAAAGCTGGAAGCCAGACTGTAGTGGTTCGTGAGTGAATGACAGTTAAGGAAGCATATACTATTCACTTCAGGAGTTTCGATAAGGAGCAAAAAAAAGATCTCAAGCTGCTGTAGTTTAGAGAGAAAATATAGCTAATATCTGGCTTTATAGATGATATCTGGATTGTCATAAATGCTTTTACATTCTATCTATAAATTCCAGAAAACAGAAATAAAACAGGCAACAGTCTGATCACTATGTAATACCATTGGAAATTAACAAAATCAGAAAATAAAGAGACTCTTCCACCTGGAAATTTTTTAACTCTCTGCACAATAACTGTTAGGTCAAAGAAAAAAAACTAAAATAGCAAAATTTTTAGAGAACTATAATGATAACACTATGTATTCAAATATAATTTACCGAAACTGAACCTAAAAATATAGAAAATCTTAGCAGACCAACTTCTATAGAAGCAATTGGGGAAACTACTAAAGAGCAAGCCACCCATCCAAACTCCCAAAAAAGAACAATAGTTTCCAAGAAGTTTATAAAAATTTTAAAGAAAGATGTTCCCAATGCTACTTAAACTGCCCAGCTGCATTTCCATATATTTGTAGGAAACAATAACAGTAATACTAAGCCTGACAAAGATTTCACAAAAAAAAGAAAACCACAAATCAATATCATTTTTTAAAATTTATGCAAAAATCTTAAGTAAAATGTTGCTAAACATAATCTAACAGCACACTGAAAGATGAATACATAAAACTTAGTAAAATTTGCTCCAGAAGTGCAGGGATGATTGGAAATGACCAAGTGGGATTTATTTCATAAATGCAATAATAGTTCAAAACTATTAATATATAAATTTTATTAGTAGTTCTCCTAACAAAAAAATTTATCTCCAAGGTGCTTAAGAGGATTTAAAAACTCTATTGTTTGATTAAAGAAAAACACTGGACAAAATATAAATAGATAGATACTTCCTGAATATGATAAAATATTTCTATTGTGGCCCCAAATCCCTAATCATGTTTTATAGGAAACATTAAAAGTATTGACATTATAGTCATGAAGAAGTAAGCTACTATCACCACTGTTCTTTAACATGGACTGAATGTGCTAGCCAATGCAATCATATAAAAATGCAAATGATTTAAACTGAATACTTAGAAAAAACATATATATATGCACTTGGAAATTGAATACTTGGGAAATATAAGCTCTGAATAGAGGAAAGCCAAACACTGACCAGAGCTAACTTTACTGAACTGTTACAAGAGTGAGATACAGACTTCTACTGTGTAAAACTACTTTAATTGAGTTTTATTCAATATAGCTATTAGCATTACCCAAATAAAATACCTCAATAATTTTAAAAAGACAGTGCATAAAAAGACAAAAAAGTCAATGAAATAGAATGAAAATTCCAGACATAAATCCATAAAAATAGAATAATTTAGTATATTTTACTAAATATACTAATTTTTAGTATAATATTAGTTAATGTAATAACTTAGTATATTTCAAATGTGGCATCTAAAGCTAGAAGGGACAAGATGGACTATTCAACAGTCTTGGGAGAAGCTGATCACCTGGAAAAAATGTAACCATACATCACACTGTTTGCCAGCATAAATTTAAAATTGATCAATAATGGATGTAACTAAGATGGAAGAGTAGGAAGACCATGAACTTAACTCTTCCCACAGACACACCAAAATTACAACTACTTACAGAGCAACTAACTATCTATGAGAACAACCTGAAGACTAGCAGAAAAGATTTTCTACAGCTAAAGCCATAAAGAAGGAACCACAATGAGATAGGTAGGAGGGGACAGTATAGTCAGGACCTATACCCCCAGGTTGGTGATCCACAAGCAGGAGGAATATCATAATAGTAGAGGTCCACCCCAAGGAGCAAGAGGTCCAAGCCCAACATCAGGCTCCCCTGCCCAGAAGTCCTTCACCGAGAAGATGACGCTCCAGAATGTCTGGCTTCAAAAACCAGAGGAGCTTACACTCAGGAGAGCCAGGGGGCTACAGGAAACAGAGACTCAAGATTTAAAGGGTGTGCACAAAATTTCACATGCTCCAAGTTCCCAAGTCCCAGTGCAGAGGCAGTAATTTGAAAAGTGCCTGGATCAGACCTACTTGCTGATCTTGGAGAGCCTCCTAGAGGAGGCAGGAGCCAACTGGGACATCCCCTAAGGATGGAGATGCTGGTGGCAGCTATTTGGGGGAGCTTGTTCTACTGCAATGACACTAACATGGGTGCTGACAAGTCCCATGTTAGTATGGGGGGCTTACCCACCCACCAGTGGGCTGGCACCAGCCCCAAGCTCTCCTGCCCTGGCCCATGCAGAGAGAATTCAGGGACCCTGCCCCATCTACCAGCAGGCCAGCAGCAGCCCTGTGTCAGCCTGGGTTATGCAGCCCACCACACAGGAAACTTATCCCACCCTCCAGAGGGCCTGTAGTCACCACATGAGGCAGGACCTCACTGCCAAGTGGGCCAAGGGCCAGCCTTGCCTACCAGCATGCCCACAGTAGTGAGCCCCGCCACAACAGAAGGGTGCACATAGCCCACAGAAATACAAAGGATCATAAGAGATTACTACAAACAATTATATGTCAATAAAATGAACAACCTACAAGAAGTGGATAAATCCCCTGCAACATACAACATCCCAAACTGCATCAGTAAGAAATAGACAATCTGAAGAGACCTGTTACCAGTGATGAAACTGAATCAGTAATTTTAAAAACTCCCAGAAAATAAAAGCCCAAGACCAGAGCACATGACAGGTGAATTCTACAAAACAATTCTAGAAGAGTTAATACCTAACCTTCTTGAACTAGTCCAAAAAATTGAAGAAGAAGGAACACTTCCAAACTCATTTTACTAGGCCAACATCACCCTGATTCCAGAATCAGATGAAGACACCACCAAAAAAGAAAAATCACAGGCTGATATCACTGATAGACATAGATGTAAACATCCTCAACAAA
The DNA here is from genome assembly GCF_002837175.3 of Physeter macrocephalus. Taxonomy (NCBI): domain Eukaryota; kingdom Metazoa; phylum Chordata; class Mammalia; order Artiodactyla; family Physeteridae; genus Physeter; species Physeter macrocephalus. The sequence continues at coordinate 67,493,241 of NC_041215.1, read as the reverse complement.
ACATTAGCAAACCAAATTCAACAATACATTACAAGGATCATACACCATGATCAAGAGGGATTTACCCATGAATGCAAAGATGGTTCAAAATCCACAAATCAATCAATGCGATACACCACATTAATAAACCAAAGAATAAAAATCATATGATCATCTCAATAGATGCAGAAAAGCTTTCGACAAAATTACAAAATTCAACATCTATTTATGATAAAAACCCTCAACAAAGTGGATATAGAGGAAGTATACCTCAATATAATAAAGGCTATATATGACAAACCCACAACCAACATCATACTCAATGATGAAAAGCTGAAAGAATTTCCTCTAAGATCAGGAGCAAGATAAGGATGCCCACTTTCACCACTTTTAGTCAGCACAGTATTGGAAGTCCTAGCCACAGCAATCAAAGGAAGAAAAAAAAGATATGAACCCAAGCTGGAAAGGAAGAAATAAAACTGTCACCATATGTAGATGACATGATACTATACATAGAAACCCTAAAGTCTCCACCAAAAAACTATTAGTTCTAACAAATGAATTCAGTAAAGTTGCAGGATACAAAATTAATATTTAGAAATCTGTTGCATTTTTATACACTAATAACAAATTCGGAGAAAGAGAAATTAAGAAACTATCTCATTTACAATTACATCGAAAAGAATAAAATACCTAGGAATAAATCTAACCAAAGAGGTAAAAGAATTGTACTCTGAAAATAATAAGACATTGATGAAAGCAACTGAAGACAACAGAAATAAGTGGAAAGATATACCATGCTCATGGATTAGAAGAAATGATCATACAACACAAAGTAATCTACAGATTCAATGCAATCCCTATCAAAATACCAAAGGCATTTTTTCAGAGAACTAGAACAAATAAATCTAAAATTTGTATGGGAACACAAAAGACCCCGAATTGTCAAAGCAATCTTGAGAAAGAACAAGAAAGCTGAAGGTATCATGCTTCCTGATTTTAAACTATACTATACAAATACAAAGCAACAGCAATCAAAACATTATGGTATTGACACAAAAACAAACACATAGATCAATGGAACAGAATAGAGAGCCCAGAAATGAACCCACATTTATATGGGCAGTTAATCCATGACAAAGGAGGCAAGAATACACAATAGGGAAAAGATAGTCTCTTCAATAAATTGTGCTGGGAAAACTGGACAGCTACATGCAAAAGAATCAACTGTACTACTTTCTCATGCCATATACAAAAAAAAATTCAAAATAGTTTAAAAACATAAGTGTAGGGCTTCCCTGGGGGCGCAGTGGTTGAGAATCCACCTGCCAACGCAGGGGACACGGGTTCGAGCCCTAGTCTGGGAAGATCCCACATGCCGCGGAGCAACTGGGCCAGTGAGCCACAACTACTGAGCCTGCGCGTCTGGAGCCTGTGCTCCGCAACAAGAGAGGCCACGATAGTGAGAGGCCCGTGCACCACGATGAAGAGTGGCTCCCGCTCGCCACAACTAGAGAAAGCCCTCGCACAGAAACGAAGACCCAACACAGCCAAAAATAAATTAATTAATTAATTTAAAATATTTAACAAAAAAATTAAAAATAAAAATAAAAACATAAGTGTAAGACCTGAAACCATAAAAATCCTAGAAGAAAACATAGGCAGTATACTCTTTGACACTGGTATTAGCAATATTTGTTTTGGATCTGTCTCCTCAGGTAAGGGGAACAAAAGCAAAAATAAACAGTTGGGACTACATCAAACTAAAAAGGTTTTGCACAGTGACAAAAACTAACAACAAACTAAAAAGGTAGCCTACTGAATGGGAGAATGTATTTACAAACAATATATCCAACAATGGGTTAATATTCAAAATATATAAAGAACTCATACAACTTAACATCAAAAACAAACAACTCAATTAAAAGATAGGCAGAGGACCTGAAAAGACATTTTTCAAAAGAACACATACAGATGGCCAACAGATACCTTAAGAGAGGCTCAACCTCACTAATCATCAGGGAAATGCAAATCAAAACCACAATGAGATACCACCTCACATCTGTCAGAATGGCAATCACTAAAAAGACAACAACAAATGTTGGCAAGAATGTGGAGAAAACGGAATCCTCACGCACTGTTAGTGGAACTGTAAATTGGTGCTGCCACTATGGAGAACATTATGAAGTTTCCTCCAACAATTAAAATAGAAGTGCCATATGATCCAGCAATTTCACTTTTAGGCATTTACTAAAGAAAACAAAACACTATTTCAAGAAGATACATGCACCTCAATGTTCACTGCAGCATTATTTACAATAGCAGAGATAGGGAGGCAACCTGTGTCCATCAATAGATGAATAGATAAAGAAGATGTAGTGTATATATACAATGAAATATTAGCCATAAAAAATGAAATCTTACCACTTATCACAACATGGATGGATCTAGAGGATATTATGCTAAGTGAAATAAGTCAAACAAATACCATGTAATCTTACTTATTTGTGGAATCTAAAAAACCAAACAAAATGAAAACAGATTTCTATATATACAGAACGAATGGGTGGTTGCCAGAGGGGAGAGGGTGGGGGTAGGGCAAAACAGGTGAAGGAGATTAATAGGTACAAACCTCCAATATAAAATAAGTAAGCCATGGGGATGTAATAACAGCACAAGGAATATGGTCAATTATATTGTAAAAACTTTGCATGGGAACATATGGTTACTAGATTTATGGTGATCATTTCACAATGTACACAAGTGTCAAATCACCATGTGGTACACCTGAAACTAATATAAAATTATATGTCAACTATATTTCAATTAAAAATAAATAAAATAAAATTGAGCGTGATTCAAATCCACAAGCCATAATAGTACCATGACTCATAATCCAGAAACCATAGGAGAAATTAAAATAAAAAGTCAATCTTCCAAATAGTGCAAAAAACACCATAGGTAAAGTCATTAAGCAATTACAAACCAGTTAAAAAATACTTGCAACTCATATCATAAACAAAGTGTTAATCTCAGAAATTCATAAAGAGTTCATAAAAATTGAAAAAAACCAATACTGAATAGCAAAAAGAGCAAAAGATCAATTGCATCCAAGGAAAGGAAATATAAATACTTTTCAAATATAGGAGAGATTCTCAACCACACTCAAAGCAAAATGAACCAATTAAGTAAACTAAAACTATACTCAGATACCATTTTCACTATCAGATTTTTTTTAATTTCAAAAGTGTAATAAAACCACTGTTAGACTGTAGGAAAACAGGTAATCTCAGGTAACACTGGTAGAAGAACAAAGCGGTATGACTCATCAATATTTATCAGAGTTACAAATGCATATACCCTTTGACCCAACAATTCCACTTCTGGGTATATAGCCTACATATAAACTTAAACATGTGCAAAATAATTTATGTACAAGTTAACTCATTATAGCATTGTATGTAACAGCAAATGATAGGGAACAACTCAAATCTCCTTCAATAAAGGACTAGTTTTTAAAAATTATGGTACATCTACATAATGGAATATTATCTAACAGAAAAAAGAATGAGAAAGTTTTCTACTTCTATAGAAAGATTTCAATATCTACTTTTTTTTTAAGTACAGAAAAGTGAATATAGTATGTTACTTGTGTTTTTTTCTTTTTTAGACGGCAAACTTTTTTTTTTTTTTTTTTGTCTGCACTGGGTCTTCATTGCTGCACACGGGCTTTTCTCTAGTTGCAGTGAGCAGGGCCTACTCTTTGTTAAGGTGCACGGGCTTCTCATTGCGGTGGCTTCTCTTGTTGCAGAGCACGGGCTCTAGGCTCACAGGCTCAGTAGTTGTGGCACACAGGCTTAGTTATTACGCAGCATGTGGGATCTTCCTGGACCAGAGCTCAAACCCATGTCCCCTGCATTGGCAGGCAGATTCTTAACCACTGCGCCACCACGGAAGCCCACTTGTGTGTTTTTTAAATGAGGGTAAACGAGACTACGCAAACATATTGCTTGTATTTGTATAAAAGTAACTCTGGAAGGAAATACAAAAACCAATTTAAGTGGTTAAAAATGATGGGGAGAGATCACTGGACAAATGGGGTAGAAGGAGATTTTACACTCCATACCATTTTTGAACCACATGACCACGTTATCTCTTCAAATTAAATTTTAACATAAATTTTTTTTCATATCCACATTTTTCAAAAGAAAAAATGCCATGAAAGTTTCCTTTTTCAGTTATCCTCAAGTACATTTCTCAAATATCTTTTTTGGTTAAAAATGTACCAGATAGTAGCAATACTCAGTAGCAATTTTCAAAGCTAGGTATTCTGTTCTATGGGACCTTACTGAATTTATATTTATGGCTAAGGAGGCATCGGTTATAATTTCTTAAAATTTTCCAGGCTAATATTATTATGGTTTTGCTACATGGGGCATAAATGTTCCCTTTGTCTGTACATTGGAGAAAATCATAATCATTTTTAAAAGCGGATTCTTGGCCATGCCTATGAGTACTCCCACAGCTTGCCTTGCACCGGGGGTGGCCTTCTAGTCAGCCGAGTGTCTATATTAGGCAACTCAAATTTCACAAGAGGATATCAATCCTACTCCCAATTCAACTGTCTGTTAAAGCATATGGGTCTTTATTTAATTGGCAACATAGCTAGCAGCACTCCAGGTAGTTGTCAGCAAATACAATCTTGAACTCATGCTGTCCAATACCGATCAAAATCTTGGCCAAGATAAACAATATTTAAGGAGAACTGCTTGAAAGATAGAGTGGACATTTGCTATTTTTGTCAGCTTAACATATAAATACCCCTCTTATAATGAGGAAATCCCAAGATAGAGAAGAGGCAGGGTCCTGCTTCCCCCTACAAACACCAAAGAGCACGCTCTAGAAGCTGGAAGTATACATGTGATCTAGGCTTGATTGATTGGACAATCTATTACCCTGGGACTTTGATATGACATCGTGACAAAGGGAAGCAAAGATGCAGAGACAATCAGATCTTTTGCCACAGTGGTGGCAGCGGAAGTGAGAATCACGGAATGGGGGCAAGAGTCTACCTAAGTGAAGCAACATAATTTTCCTTAGCAGATTACTCTTATGATAGGATCTTTTCTGGGCCTTGCCTTTCTTGATTCCCACCCTTTTTTCAAGACTTGTTCTCCGAACTTTTATTAATTCTTTGTGATACCTTTCCAACAGATACTTTTTTTTGCTTCCAAGTTAGACAGAGCTGCTCTTCTCATTTGCAACCAAGAATGCTGAATGATATAAAGACTGTTCCATGGATTAAATTAGATAAACTGACTACCCTAATGTGACTAAATCATACTATGCTGGCCCCCTTTAATTATCTTTATGGAGATAAACTTTCATATGATATTGTTGATTGTATGTTGTGATACAGCTCTAAAACACTCTTATTTTTTACAATATTTTCAATACATTATAAACTATTCCCTATGTGAACTTTGGGAGTAACTTTTGTCTTGGTATAGTATCATGAAAACTTGGGTTTCACTAAAGAATTGGTTGGCTCTATATTATAAATAAAAATAAGTGTGTGATATTATTGTTAATAACAACATGCACTATTCTTTTTAATACTAATATTTGTTGTTGTGATTTTTTTCCAGAAACCCATTTGTTGGAATAGAGAAGACAGGTTGTTGGATTGTTTCTGATTTGAGGTTGTGAAGACTGGATACAGTGAAATGACAAATACTAAGAGAGTTGAAAGTATTGACAAGAGGGTTGAATTCACATACCCTGATGTCTAGGCTGGACAATAATATAACGAGAAGGGTGCTGCTACTTTGAAAGAAAATGGAGTGCCAAAAATTCTTAACTATCAACAAGAGCCAAAAGAAGCATAATATGTAGAAATGCATAAGAACTAGTAAAACAGGAAATTATTGTAAAAGAATAAGATTGGAAGTTTAAGATTTCAGATATGTGCAGTCCAAGTTTCACATATGACCAGAGGAAATGTTTTTGGATCTGGAGGGCAGATAAACACCACTGAAGTTGAGAATATTTGGAAGGGACTTTGACACTCAAGTTTCCCAACTGATGACAAGGCTTGGAATATAGAGAAAACTCTAAGTCAGGTATCGAAAATCCTAAATTGTACTGAGGTGGGGAACCAGGACTGTAGGAAGAACCATTTTCTCTTTCTCTTCCATGTTCCTGCCTTGGCCTAGGAAATGAAACATTTGGCCTCTCAGAAGTATTGGGAAAGAAGCCTCTGTCCTTTCTCCATTTCTCATTAGTATTCACCTGGAAATATGATAAGAGACCTACATCCCAGGCCCTATATTTGTCTTTTGAGCATGATTAGTATGATACATATATATAGCACAGACACTATTTAGCTCTCTACTTCAGAATTACCTGCCCAATGAGTGTTCTCTCTGATCCTGCCTTGTCAATGTGATCAGCCTACTCAGGCATGCCTTACTCCTCTTGGGGTGAAATCCCTACTCAGCTGAATCTCAAAATATAAATACGAGAGAATATACTGGGAGGACAAGAGTGGAGAAAAGTATACCAGGCAGAAGAAATAGTAGTTACAAAAGCAGAGATGCTTAAGAAATTAGTTTGTATGTGGAATTCCAAGTAGAGTGCCTTGAACACAGGAGGCATTTGTGAAGATGAAAAGAGGAGTTAGTGAAACGACAGGGACATTAAATACCATGCTAAAAATTCTGGTCTTTATCTTGGCAAGACAAAAGTCTGACAGATTACCAGTTAATACACCAATAACCCACAGGAGGAAACACTGTTGTCCCTCCTTCTACTCATGGGTTTACTACTACTACTCTAAGTACCTCAAAAGCTGTGAGCCCTGACAGTAAATATGAGTAAATTTTTTTTAAGTAACAATGCACTTAAGGGGATTCAAACACCTCATGAAGAAATAAAAACAAAAAAATAAGAAAAAGAAGCTGTTAATGAAATAGAAATACTGAAGAAGATAAATGACACAAATAAAAAGAATACATGAGATTCAATTACAGCATTAAAAAAGACTTTTTAGAATTAATCATGATTTTCCAATTCCAAAATTCAGCAGCTGAATTGAAAAGAAGCATGATCATTAATACAAATTAAATGAGAAGCCCAAGAAGAAATAATCTCAAAGCCAAAGCAACATATAAAGAGATAGACTTCTGCTTCTATCCACAAGGAGTAACTGCTCTGGGACTTACCCTTATACCATAAACAACTAGAAGGACAAAATACATAAAACAACTAATTTCAGACATCAGACAATAGGTAGCACAAGACAATAATCCCTGAGAGAAGAAAGACAATCCAACTGACCCCCAGCAGCAGCATCCCTGTGGTACAGGGAAGTAAAATCAAAACAGAGCCCAGCAGTGCCACTGAGTTGAGGAGGCAGAGCCTGGAGTTCAGGCAAACTGAGATGAATAGAAGTTGTGGGGTAATACCATAGAGGAGGAAGCTACACAAAGAAGGAGTTCCAGAAGACTTTAGACAGTCCCTTTTGAGTTTCTGGCTGAATACGAATTTGTGTGCCTCATGGGTGAAACTCCACAATGTTAAAGAACAGCTGCCAAGAAAAGAACAACTTCCAGAAAACTGTAAGCTAAATGATTCCCAGAGTTCACTCATGGCTGGGAACTTTCAAGTTCCATCAAACAGAGTGGAGAGATTGTGCTGAAAACATGGAGCATTCAGTATAGATGCTGAGAAGGGTATGCCTTAGTACTGAGGCTAAACTAGCCCTAGAGTAAAGGCTACTCAAGATTAACCCTACAAAGGTTTAAAAACAAGCGTCCAAGGGCAAGATGATCTCTCAAATATTTAACGGACTTCCAGAACAAGGTCCAACACTTTTTAAAGAAATACAATCAAATCCATCACTCAAAACAAAAAATTCACAATTAAAAATAATTAGTTCTAGTTCTGCTGTGGCAAGGTTACTCCTTAAAGCTTATCTCGCCCACTGATTACAGACAAAATATCAAAAAAAAAAAAAACTAGACAAAATACACCCAAAAAATCTGCCAACTATGAAAAATGAACAAAGGTAGACAGATTGTCATTAGGGAAATGCAAATCACCTCACACCCATTAGAATGGGATGGATACCACCCAAAAAAAACTAAAAGTGTTGGTGAGGACATGCAAAAACTGGAATCATTTTACACTGTTGGTAGAAATATAAAATGCTACAGCCTCTATGGAAAACAGTATGGTGATTTCTCAAAAAATTAAAAATAGAATTACCATATGACCCAGCAATTCCACTTCTGGAGATATATATATATATAATATATTTAAAGATATATCTTTTATATAGATATAGATATAAAAGAATTAAAAGCATGATCCATGTGCACACCAATGTTCATAGCAGCACTATTCACAATAGCCAAGTGGTGGAAGCAACCCAAGCATCCTTCAGTGGATGAATGGATAAACAAATGTGGTATTACATACAATGGAATACTACTCAGCCTTAGAAAGGGAGGAAATTCTAACACATGCTACAACATGGATGAAACTTGAGGACATTATGCTAAATGAAATAAGACAGTCACAAGAAGGCAAATACTGCTGGGTTCCACTTATATGACCTACCTAGAGTAGTCAAAGTCATAGAAATGAAGTATAATGATGGTTGACAAGATGGAGAGAGGGAGAAATAGGGAGTTGTTTCATGGGTATAGAATTTCAATTTTCCAAGATAAAAAAGTTGGGAGATTTGTTAACCAACAATGTGAATATACTTAACACTACTAAACTGTACATTTAGAAACAGTTAAGATGGTAAATTTTATGTTATGTGTTTTTCTTTTTTTTTTTCCCACTGCTGCCACCCCCCCAGCCCCCGCCTCTGCCCCTCAGCCTGGCCTGACAGCAGTGCACTCTGCCACTCTCCCACATGCTCCTGTTATGTGTTTTACTACCACAATAATTTTTTTTTTAATTTTAAAGAAAGTAGTAAGATTGTAAAAAGTGATCAAAACTGGGACAGGCAACCTGCAAAAGGGTGAGCTACTTGACTACAACTCCAAAATAAATTCCATCTTTCTGACCAGAATAATAAGGAACAGGAACCCCTTTAGGGAAAAGAGAGTAAGGAGACTTCCAGAGAAGACAGAGGTAGAGAAGGTGATCCTCAAATATTGTATATGAAACTCAAAATCATGGATTTACCTTTGAAATGTTCATATATGGGACAAATCCAAAGGTAGCCTAGAAAGGCTTTGAGAACTGAACTAAGATTTAGACCACCACCCAAATTTCCAACTAATCCTTTGATGATTCATGTGCAAGACAGACTAAGTCAGCATTTGAAAACTAAACTTAAATTGGAACTATAGCCCACAGAGGCTGTAGAGGGCCATACTTACAGGGGAACAACAATTTGAATATTTACAAGTTTTTCATCAGAAACTATGGAAACTGGAAGGCAGTAGAGCAATGTCTTTAAAGTGATGAAGGAAAAGAACTGTGAACTCAAAATTCTATAACCAGCAAAACTATCCTTTAGAAGTGAAGATGAAAAGACATTCTGAGATGAAGAAAAACTAAAAGAATTTTTTTACCAGCAGACCTGCTGTAAAAGAGATACCAAAAAAAAACCATTCTTCAGGCTGAAAGGGAAACTCAAATTTTAAAAATAAAGGAACAAAAAAATAAATAAAGGAACAACAACCATCTGAGAAAATATAAAAGATATCTACATTTTACTCGAAGTGGTACAGTGCTAAATAGACTATGAAAGGTTAGATATGTACACTGTGATCCTAAGAGAAACCACTAAAAATTTAACAAAAACAAATATAATGAAAGGTCAACAGATGAATTAAAATGGAACACTGAAAAATATCCAAACAACTGAAAAGATGGCAGAGAAAGGGAACACAGGAACAAAAAAAGAGGCGGCAAACTGAAAACACATAATAAAATGGCAGACCTAAATCTAAACATATCAATAATTGCATTATATATAAATGGTATAAACCTACCAATTAAAAGACATAGATCATCTTATCACACTTGTGGGAAAAAAAGGAAGACCCAGCTTTTGTACTATTGAAAAAAAAATCCACTTTAAATATAAACAGGTAGATAGATTAAAAGTAAAAGGGTAGAAAAAGACAATGTTAATCCAAAGATAGCTAAAGTGGCTATATTAATATCATATAAATTAGAATTCAGAACAAGAAATATTACCAAGGACAAAGAGGGACACTATATAATGATAAAAGTGTGAATTCACTAAGACATAAAAATCCTAGATGAGTATTTAGCAACAACAGAGCTTCAAAATAGATGAAGCAAAAACTGACAGAACTCAAAGGAAAAACAGACAAATTTAAAACAATAAAGATTGCAATGCTCCTCTTAACAATCAATAGAAAAAGTAGAAATAAAATTAGTATATAGAAGACGTTATTAACCACCTTATTCTAATTGACATTTATAGAATTCTCTACTCAACATTCCTGTAACATTTACCAAGATAGACCATATCCTGGGCCATAAAACAAATCTTCAAAAATTAGAAAGAACTGAAATCATTCAAAGTATGATCTCTGACCATAACAGAATTAATCTAGAAAAAAATAACAAAAAGATAAATAGGAAATTCCTAAGTATTTCAAAATTAAACAACACACTTCTAAGTAAGTGTATAAAAAGGCAGTCACAGGGGAAATTATAAATTATTTTGAGTTGAATAAAAGTGACAGAAAAAAATTGAGTAGATATGCCTGAAATTTTTCCAAAATTGATGGAAAATATAAACTGTTAGATCCTAAAAGCTCAATGAACCCTAAGTAGAATAAACACAAAGAAAACCACCAAGCACATCATAATGAAATTGTTGAAAACAAATGATAAAGAAAAAAATCTTAAAAACATCCAGAAAAAAAGGACATTATTTACAGAGGAACCATCATAAGAAATTCATACCTCTTGTCAGAAACTATGCAAGCTAGAAAAGAACAGAATCACATCTCTTATATGCTGGAAAAAAATTCAACCAGGAATTCTGCAGACAGAAAATAAAATTCAAAGTACAAAAAAGTAAATAGTAATGTAATGAAACAGAAAATGGGAAAATAATATAAAAAGTCAATGAAATGAAAAGCTGATTTTTTGAAAGGTTAATTAAATTGATAAATCCCTGCCAAGACAGAAGAAGAGAAAAAACACAAATTACCAATATCAGAAATGAAAGGAGGGACATTATTATGGATATTACAGATATTAAAAATAATAACGGGATATCATGAACAACTTCATGACAACAAATTTAACAACTTAACTGAAGAGGAAAAAGTCCTTGAAAGACACAAATTACCAAAACTGACACAAGAATAAATTTTAAAATCTAAATAGCCCTGTGTGTATTTTAAAATTTTTATTTATAACTAAAAACCTCCTAGAAAGATAATTCCAGGCCCACATTGCTTCACTGGTAAATACTATGAAACATTTGAGGAGAAAAAATACCAATCTTAACACAAACTTTTTCAGAAAATAGAGAGGAAAGGAGTATTTCTCAAGTTGTTTCAGGAGGCCAGCATTCCTCCAGTACCAAAAGCAGATAAAAACATTACAAGAAAAGAAAAATAATAACAATAATTTTATATTACAAAAAATAATATTTTACATTACTTTATAAAATTCATAAATAATATAAATGTTTTGAATATACAGGAAAGTAGAAAAACCCTATATTCCTAATAACCAAAGACAGCCACTATCATTGTGTTTCCTTTATTATTTCATCTACGTTTTCTATGGTATTTTCCTATGTAGTTGGACATCACAGCCATTTAAAAATATTACAAGAAAACTACAAACTAATATCATTTATGAAAATAGACACAAAAATACACTAGCAAAATATTAGCAAATTGAACCCAGAACTATGAAATAAAAATAATAAAGCATGATTATCATTTGGAGTTTATCCCAGGGACATAAGGTTGGTTCAATATTTGAAAATCAATATTGAATGGATGTAATGCAAAATTTAGCAGAATAAAGAAGAAAAAGTATTTAATCTTAGAATTTGTAGGGCAATTATTTGACAAAATTCAAATCTCAGCCAACCAGAAGAGGAAAACTTTGTCATGTAACTGATAAAGAGCATCTACAAAATGCCTACCACTAATATCATATTTAGTGATGAAAGACTGGATGCTCCTCCCCTAAGATGAGGAACAAAGCAAGGCTATCTACTTGCAACACTTTTTGACATAGTACTAAGATCCCAGCAAGTACAATAGACATGAAAAAGAAGTAAAAGGCAAACAGATTGTAAAGGAAGAAGCAAAAGTGTGGTTTTTGCCACTGAAATCATCTACACAGAAAATCCTAAGTAATCTTTTTTTTTTTCTTTTTTTTCGCTGCATTGGGTCTTCATTGCTGCACGCGCGCTTCCTCTAGTTGTGGCAAGCAGGGGCTACTCTTCATTGCGTGCACAGTCTTCTCATTGTGGTGGCTTCTCTTACGGAGCACGGGCTCTAGGCACACAGGCTTCAGCAGTTGCGGCACACAGGCCCTAGAGCACACGGGCTTCAACAGTTGCAGCGCATAGGCTCAGTAGTTGGGGTGCACAGGCTCTAGGGCACTCGGGCTTCAGTAGTTGCAGTGCACGGGCTCAGTAGTTGTGGCTCGCAGGCTCCAGAGTGCAGGCTCAGTAGCTGTGGTGCACGGGCTTAGCTGCTCCGCAGCGTGTGGGATCTTCCTGGACCAGGGATCAATCCCATGTCTCCTGCACTGGTAGGTGGATTCTTAACCACTGCACCACCAGGGAAGTCCCCCTAAGTAATCTTTTTAAAAAGTCTATTAGAGCTCATTAATGGATTTAGCAAGAATGCAAAATACACGGTCAGTGGTTATCGTTTTCTATCTGCTAGAAATAAATGATTAGAAAAAGAAATTTTAGGCAAGAAGTAACAACTGTTGGCAAGGATATGGAGAAAAAGGAACCCACATACACTGTTGCTGGGAATGTAAACTGATGCAGCCACTATGGAAAACATCATGGAGATTCCTCAAAAAATTAAGAATAGAACTACCATGTATGACCCAGCTATCCCACTTCAGGGTATTTAACCAAAGAATAAGAAAACACTAATTTGAAAAAATATATGCACCCTTATGTTCATCATAGCATTATTTATAATAGCCAAGATATGGAAACAACCTAAGTGCCCATCAATGGACAAATGGATAAAGAAGTTGTTTCATATATTTATATATATATATATTTATACAATATAAATTTATAATTTTATTTGTATAATATACATTTTATAAATATATAAAATATCTTTATCCATAAACTTATATATATATGTACATACAATGGAATACTACTCAGCCATAAAAAAAATTATGAAATCTTGCCATTTGTGACAATGATAGACCTTGAGGGTATTATGCTAAGTGAAAAAAGTCAGATGAATAAAGAAAAATACTGCATGATTTCACTCATATGTGGAATATTAAAAAAAAACAAACAAAATAAATGAACAAACAAACACAAAGATAACAGAGAACAAAGCAGCAGTTACCAGAGGAGAAAAGGGGAGAGTGAAATGTGTAAAGGGGATCAACTGTACGGTGACAGATGGAAACAAATTTTTGGTAGTGAGCATGCTGTAGGGTCAGAAGTAGAAATATAATATTGTACACATGAAACATATAATGCTATAAACCAATGTTACTTCAATTAAAAAATAAATCTAAAAAAACCACAGAAATTTAAAAATCAATGACATTTACAATAGAAAAAGTATGTAAGGATAAATTTAACAAAATATGCAGAAGACTTCTACTCTGAAAACTATAAAACATATCTGATAGAAATTAAAGGAGGCCAATAAATAGAGACATATACATCATCATTGATTGAAAGACTGAATATTGTTATATTAATATATATTCATCTATAGATTCACAGGAGGCTTTTCTACAGAAATTGACAAGCTGGTTCTAAAATTCAAGTGGAAATGTAAAGAACCTAAAAGAGTCACACAATCTTGAAAAAGAACAAAGCTGGAGGACTTACCCTCCTGACTTCAAGACTTATTATAGAGCTACAGTAATTAAAACAGTGTGGAGTTGATGTAAAGATATAGAAAAAAAATTAAAGATAAATAGATTAATGAAACAAAATAGTGAGTTCTGAATACAGCTATGATGATATGACCAATTGATTTTTCAATAAAGTTGCCAAGGCAATTTCCAAAGTGATTGTACCATCTTATATTCCCACTAACTATTTTGGAAATTGGTCTGGAAGTTTTTCATAAAGTTAAACATGTGCTTACCCTATGACCTAACAATTCTACTTCTACATATTTACCCAAGAGAAATGAAAACATGTACACAAAAATCTTTCACAGTAATGTTCATAGGAACCTTATTTATAACAGTACAAAATGGAAATAAACTAAATCTCCAACATCAGGAGAAATTATAACAAAAATTGTGGTATATCCATACAGAATACTACTAAGCAATAAAAAGAAACAAACTACTGATACATGCAACACCCATAGATGAACCTCAAAACACATCTTGCTCAGTTAAAGAAGCCAGACAGTGTGATTCTATTTACATTCCATTCTAGTACAGGCAAAACTAATCTAAGGTGAAGGAAATCAGAAGAGTGGTTGCCTGGCAGGGTGCCTCGGAAATGTCTGGGAAGGGAGATGAGGGATGTTTCTAGGATGATAAAAATGTTCTGTATCTTGAGAAGATGTGGGTTACATGTGTGTATACATATGTCAAAACTTACACATCTGAGCACTTAAAATCTGTATATTTCACTGTATGTAAATTATATCTCAATTTATTTTTAAAAATTTAAAAAGAGCTTATTGTTTGACTTAGAGAAAAAATACAAAAAAAACAAAAATCTTGAGAGAAAAGTTTAGAAAGTTGGAGAACAGATCCTAAAATATGAATAAAAGAAACCCCAGAAGAAGAAACTGGAGAATGGAAGAGGAGTAATAATTCAAGAAATTAAAGAAGAAACTTACCCTGGAATTAAAAAAAAAAAAGAAATCAAGCCTACAACTGAAAGAGTTCACTGATTAAGGAAGGAAAGGAGGGAGGGAGGGAGGAAAAGAGGGAATATACCTAGGCATATCCTAGTAAAAATCTCAAGTTTCACAGATAAAAAGAACTATACAACAAGCCTCAGAACTAAATGCTATTTATAATGGAAAAAAGTCCGGGCTTCCCTGGTGGCGCAGTGGTTGGGGGTCCACCTGGCGATGCAGGGGATACGGGTTCGTGCCCCAGTCCAGGAGGATCCCATGTGCCACAGAGCGGCTGGGCCCGTGAGCCATGGCCGCTGGGCCTGCGCGTCCGGAGCCTGTGCTCCACAGCGGGAGAGGCCATGGCAGGGAGAGGCCACGGCAGTTAGATACCCGCATACAGCAAAAAAATAAATAAAAAATAAAAATAAAAATAAAAATCAGATTGGCATCAACAACATTGGGAAACAAAAAATACAACATTAACAGAATGCTGAAAGGGAATGCAATTCAAAAATCCTATACCTAGCCAAGATATCATTCAAAAACAAGTTATTTACAATGTAAAAAAATTATATCATTCACTTGCCAAGCAAAATAAAGATGTTTGCAGATATATAAGAATGCAGAGAATATTTCATCAACATAAGCCATTCAAGAGAAAAAAAATGAAGATAGTAATCTAAAAACAACACATGCATCAGAATAATGACCTTAAGGTATAAGAAAATGAAGAGAACAGAAACAGAGGTAGGCAATGAACCTTATAATACTCTCGGGGTTTCTCAGTTTTGGCACATGGACCAGATCATTATTTGTTTCAGGGGTGAGAGGGTGACCTGTGCATTGTGGGATGTTTAGCATGACTCTGGCTTCTGCCCTCTAGATGCCAGTAGCATCTCCCTTCCCTAGTCGTGAAAATCAATGTCTCCAGACATGGCCAAATGTTCCCTATGGGTGCAAAATTGGCCCCAGGTTGAAAATCAATAAAGTTTATAATTATTCATTTAGATAATAACAAATTGACAAAAAATTGTAATGTAAGTGCTAAATAAGAGTTTTGGAATAGAAGAGGCACACTACTATGAAAAATCTAATAATAATATGAAACTAAAGTAGAAAATGCCCAGCAAGACCTGGGCATTAGGTGAAGACTGTGAATACAATAAGAAAAAAAATAAATTAAATCATTGGTAAGGACAAGATAAAACCATCCTTTTGCTGATGATATAATTATATACCTATAAAGCATATGAGATTCTAGTGAAAATAAAACACTAGAATTAATAAGGAAATGTGGTATGGCTTTCTAATTCCACATATAAGTAGGAACATATAAAAATTAATGACTCTTCTCTATACCCCCATAACCATCTAGAAATGGAAATGGGGAAAAAAGCTATTTATTTATAATTGTGAAAATAAAATACAGAATAGTTAAAACACATTTAACAAGGACCCTATAGGATCTGTATGAAGAAAACTTACTAAAGGACAGAGACAGATTTACTATGAAACTAAAAAAAAAACAAAAACAAAAACAACAACACTTCCTTAGTTTCAGGGCTCTGCACCTGCCCTGTGGTAGGCTGAATAATGGCTCCCCAAAGATGTCCATGCCCTAATTCCCAGAACCTATGACTATGCTACCTTACATGGTAAAAGGAACTTTGCAAGTGTGATTAAGGATCTTGAGATAGTAAGTTGTCTTGGGGCCTGATGTAACTACAAGGACTCTTATAAATGGGAGGCAGGAGGATGACAGTCAAAAAGAAAGACTTGAATGCTATGTCACTGGCTTTGAAGATGGAAGAAGGGGACCAGGAGTCAAGAATACAGCCCACCTCTAGAAGCTGAAAAGGGCAAAGAAATCGATTCTGCCACAGAGCCTCCAGAAGAAACGCAATCCAGCTGACACCTTGATTCTAAACCAGTGAAACCCATTTCAAACTTCTGACCTCCAGAACTGTAAGATAATAAATTTGTGTTGGTTTAAGTAACCAAGTTTGTGGTAATTTGTTACTGCAGCAGTAGGAAACTAATACAAACCCCTTCCAAATTCCTGGAGGAGGTTTTAGCAATGCGTTCGCATGGAAATAAGATTTTGTAAAATGCGCAAAAGTAATATATTTTAACCACAATTAGTTAAGATCACTGTCTCTTTTCACTCCAAATTCTCCACCACATGTTGGGTAATGTTGGAGTGGCTGCAGGCATACTGAGGATTCTGCTAAAGGGAAGTTGCATCAAGAACACATTACTTTTAATTGGATATACCTGTGGTAATTTCCACAATTTATTGCTAGCCACACCACTATAGGAATGGTTTTTCAGAAATACTTCTACCCCACGTTGTTCTGACTCACTCAATGAAGGCACAGACACAGAAGTCACATTGCATGATACTTCCTACACTGGAAGTATCTGGAGAATAGAGGGAGAAAACGTCTGAAGCCATGTATGGAGCCTGAAGCTAGTCTAACGGAAAAATCCCTCCAATTGACAGACATGAAGTTTCAAGGGAAGAGTCCGTAACCATTGATTACCAGTCAAAACTATCAATAATTGTTTTCAATGTTCAATTAACCATGCTAAAAGTGAAGAGTCAGATGCCACCTTCAAATGAACAATCAATCCTCCCTTGTACCAAAACCTGGAATTATAAGCATGGTTACAATATTTTGCAATTACACTAACTCCCTTGTACCAAAACCTGCAATTACATATACTTGCAACAAGCAAAATGCTCACACCTTCAAGCCTTTGGTTACCAGACCTGGGTATTCTAGTTATGAGAAAACAATACCACATATTGTTACTGGCCCCCTTCTGTCTTCAAGCCAGCAAGGGTATGTTGATTCCTTCTCACATCACATCACTCCAGCCTCCTGTTCTGCTTCTTGCATTTTTAAGGACCCCTGTAATTACACTGGGCCCACCCAGAAAATGCAAGAAAATCTCCCCATCTCAAGCTCTTAAAATCACATCTGTAACATCTCTTTTGCCATGTAAGATAACATATTCATAGGTTCCAGAGTTTAGGACATAGATATCTTAGGAAGG
Organism: Physeter macrocephalus; assembly: GCF_002837175.3. Lineage (NCBI taxonomy): Eukaryota > Metazoa > Chordata > Mammalia > Artiodactyla > Physeteridae > Physeter > Physeter macrocephalus. Next base: position 67,475,143 of record NC_041215.1, on the reverse strand, counting down.
ACATTGCTCTGCCTACCACATCACTTGATGGTACAACCATCAAGAAAGGAACATTCCACACTACTTTAAAACATAGTGATTTGACATACCTAATGGGATATATTCTAAGGATGGAAAGAACTGTAATAAAATCTTAAACTGTTTTCAGTGACCATATTGTTAGTAGTGCTGTTGGTATTTTTATTATGAGACCCTTGTGAGTACTTTGTGAGGGGGAAGCAAATAATTAGGTTAATAAGGTAGGGAACAGAGATTTCACTAGGAGAGGGAATAGAGGTTTTCAGTATAAGGGAAAGCCATTACAAATCTAAGACTAAAGATTGTTAAATAAAAATGCTACAGTCCTTCACTGAAATTGGAAGTATTAGTACAAACCCATGATGTGTTTTATTTTATACTCTTTTTATGTGTGTGTGTGTGTGTGTGTGCATGTATGTATAAAATTCCCTAGCACAGACTCCTGAAAGGACCAATCCAGTAGCAATGAGCACCTTTAGCATCCAGTCTGTGGTTTCTAATTCCCAATTCACACTAAAATGAACTATAGCTCATTAGGGAACTAACTGACTCCATGTAAGGGGAGGGAAATGGAATTTAGATGAACCATTTAGAATTGAAGATAAGACTAAAATATCTTGTTATACAAGGAAGGAAAAGATGTTATCAAAGGCTATAGGAGTTCTTTCAAAAGCACTCAAGATTTACACTGAACAAGCCATTCATGGGCCAAAGATGGGACAAACTGATAATAACTACAATAGATTGTAACACATCAACAAGTTTAAATCCATGTGTTTATAATGATAAAAGAAAACAACTCACTGGTCACCTATGGAAAATATTGATGAACCAACTTATTATTTTGAAAACTGGCAAATAAAGGGAGAGGATTCATTTACCTTGTTGTAACCAAACAAGGGACTGTAATACTTTATATAAGTATTCTAGGTAATAAATGAAGCAATGATAGAATTTTAAAATCCCATTTTGTAAACTCTAATGAATTAATGGCTCTAGGCAATAATCATCTTGGCGGATAAAAGGAGACAAAAGAGACATCTCTTTTGACTGACAAAAGAGAGACAAACAGGTATTACAGAAGTACACAATATCACATTTAAAGTACTAGTCTTATCACAAAACTCCAACCTGAATCTGTTAAAGCCCCTAGATCTATCAATAGATGCATAAATGGGAATTCATTATATACTATTATGAAATATTTGAAATTTTCTATAACAATAAGATTTCAAAATGTTTAGAATACTTTTTTAAAGGAGAAGAAAGAAGGAAAAATAAATTATTTCATAATCAATGAATATGTGTTTCTTTCCTTTTAAGCCTTTTGGGGATCTTTAAAACACAATTTTCTTTTTTTACCATATGAGAAAGGTTCCTGCAAAATCTCTAAAATAAGCATTAAGCATTGCTATACAGAATCAAAACAGAACACCCTTACTATATAGAGTACTGGAGAAGCCTCCCTGTCTGCCAAAAAATCACGAGTTCAAAGCAGGACCTTTGTTTTCAGCATACCATTATGGTTCTCATACTATATCGATCTTTAGGATCAGAAAAGAAAAATGTGTATTTCAGTAGGTAGACAGGGAAGTGGAGCTGACTATAAAGAGGTGACAGAATAGACATGGAAGAATGCTTAAAACTTTTCTAGTTTCTAACCCTTTACTATAACTAACTAAAATAGATGAGAACTAGGGTATCTAGCTCTTCTGATACAATGTCTGGACAAAAGTCGTCCTGCATCTTTAGGTTTCTGCAGTGCTTGCTTTAATTTTACAGAAAGGATAAGATGGTATAAAAGAAAAGGAATGAAATAATGATGAACTCTCTGGAGTTTCTTAAAAACATAAGAGGTAGGCAGCTAAAATGCAATAAAAGGATATGAGTGGGAAGTTTGTGACCCATGAAGTTGATACTGCTGGAAGCTTGAATGAAAAGTTGAAAGGCTTTATGATTAGGCCAGACTAGATAGATAGTGAGGTAATTAGAATTATTCATTGCTGCCAAGGCATCAGGCCAACGTGAATTACAACCCAAACTGAATGAAGCAGAATAGAAAATAGAAAAGCCTTTAATGAAAATGTTGGAGAACTCACAAGGGATGGGGAAAGTGCCAAATAACTGGAAGATGGCTAAGTAAACTAAAAGGTCTATTCTCCCATCAGTGCATAAGGGATTTACAAGTTTAACTCTCATTGCTGTTAATAGGAATTCTATGTGTGATCCAAGGGTGTACTCATGGAGAAAATGCATCTATTAGTGTCTCGATTGGCCTCTCTTGAGCCAACACTGGCAAATGCTCCAAATTGTGTGGTAGTTTGGTGACAGGGACTAACAGAGGCTAGAATGAAAACCACCAGCTTAGCTTCACCTTGTAATCCTCTTGATAGTACAAGATCCCTTAAGAGCAAGGAGTAAAATATATTCTATGCAATCTTTCACAATGTTTAATTTTCAAATATTTGGAAATTAACTTCCAGCAAATTAAAGTAAAAGAAAAAGTAAAAAGGCAGAAATTCCTATTCAATTGAAAAGTCTGTCTTTGGAAAAGAAAAGCCCATCTCTTTAAATCATTTTCTACCTGAAAAGAATCCTTTTGCTAGCTTATCTAATAATAACAGCTATCATAGCCCCTACTATGTCCAGACATTATATCAGATGCTTTACTAAGGATTCTACTTACTTATAACAAATAGTCCATGAAGTAAATAGTATTACCCTTTTTCACAGATAAGGAAATTGAAGCTGAGACATTAAGAAATTTCCCCAGAATCACCTATCTTGAAAGTGGCAGATTCAAATCCAGCTCTGTCTAGCTTCAAAGCCCATGATCTTTCCTTGACACCTCATTGCCCACCTACTATACACAGTAACTAGTGCTCTATTAGGTCACTCCAACTTAACATAATTCACTTCCCAGTCCAATGTGAATTTTCAAAAGCACTGAATCTCCTCTTACATGTATATGTGCATACCTTCAGAGATAGTAAAATTATGTTTTCTAATAGTATCCTCCCAAAAAGAAAAAAAGTGATATAATGATTTTAATTTAATTAACACTTTTATCCTAGATATATAAGAAAAATACTTCTTGAGGAAACATTTGTTGAATCTATTATGTGCCAAGGTCTATATTAGACTCAGTACAAAGACAAATACAGTGCCTGCCCTCAAGATCAGTTAAGCGTAATAGGAGAAATAGATATAAGCAACTCATTATACAGAATTATACAGAAAAGGTAATACAAAGCGCTGTTGGGGGCAAAATACACCATTTGTGACTGCTGATTTTTATTGCTCTAATTCACTATCTTTACAACACATTTTATTAACAGAATTCAACAAAGCTTTACTGAATTTTAATATATTTATAGCAAAATCTTCCACCTCCAAATCCCTCTAAAGTATGTACAGAGCAATCGTAATTATAGCTGAATTGCTGGTGGAGAAATAGTGGCTCAACAAAATTAAATGACTTACAGAACTCAGAAGTAACTCCCAATACCACACCCTACTTCCCCAATATAAAATTAATTTTTCTACAAAAATCTTACTTAATCCAAAGTAATACAGACTTTAAAGACACCTCAAATGAGTTTAGTTCCTCAAGAATCAGTCTGAAAAGGTTCCATCAAATAGTCTGAACGATCCTAATTCAACCAAACAGCAAAACAATTTCCAAATCCATAGGTAGGTGCTGGATACTGCTTTCATTTCAGTTAATTAAAAGTATTTGATCCACTATGGTGCATCTCAGTGTAAGATCTTTAAAAGACAAAAATCGATTAATCTATGCAAGTTTCAGACAACACCTAGTCTAAATGCTAGAGCTTGAGACCAGATTTAATCAAGCTCTGGATGTCATTTATTGACCTATCCAAAAAAGGTGTTTTTTTAAAAATTTATTCTACAAAGGTACTTGACTAATGGATAAGCTATCAAAACTAGCATCAATTCCCATTATGTAATGTATTGAATTTTTTGTGAACACTAGGTAGGAACACGCTAAGTCAGAATAATTTGTTATTCAAAATGTCAAATTAAGATAATTAGCAATGCAGGCTCTTAGGAGAAGATATAGATAAATTTTACTTCTTGTTTTCTTAACACCAGCTACTTGGGGATGCTAAACACAAATGAATCAAATTCTACAGATACACACTTCTACTCAGCCTATTCTCACTGGGATACCAGCTATACTATGGTTAGCCTTATGAATACGCCAATGAGGCACTCTCTATGTAATGTGAGTTTAAGCATACAGGAAGGGCACTCAGGCCCAAAATGTCTTCTTTCCATCCTGTCTGCTGACTCCTGAAACAAATATTTCATCATTTAATGTAATGGTTAATCCCTGAGCAAAACAAATAATTTTTATTTTTCAAAAGAGAATTAAGATTTTATTTCAGGTATATAATATTCATTATTTATTCCAAATGGAATAATAGGATAGTATATTCTTCATGAATCTGCCTGGCTAATCATTAGAATTATCTGGGACACTTCTTAAAAACATCAATGCCCTGGGGAACTGTTTTTGTTTGTTTGTTTGTAAGCATGACAGAGATTCTTTTTTTTTTCCCCTTTTAAAGTCTTTTATTGAATTTCTTACAATATCACTTCTGTTTTATGTTTTGGTTTCTTGGCCACGAAGCATGTGGGATCTTAGCTCCCCGACCAGGGACTGAACCCGCACCCCCTGCATTGGAAGGCGAAGTCCCAACCACTGGACCGCTAGGGAAGTCCCCCAGAGATTCTTATTTTAGCCTGGGCATTTGGTTTTTTAGGGGGAAGGGTAGGGTGTGGAGGAAGTAGTGAAGAATGATAGGTGATTCTAATGAGTAGCCGTGATTGAGAACCACTGGTAGAGTATTTGAGCAAATCTGAATAGATACAGGAGAAAGCAAGAGGATATGAGGTAACTGAGGAAGGAGAAAAGCAATATATAAAATAGAGACACAGTTACAGAGACACAAAAACAAGGGTTCTTCTGGAGGAAAAAGTGTATAAAGATCTAGTTGTAGATCATTTTACCACCACAGACATAGAAATGAGTTTTGTAGAGTCTGTCTTCACAAACAGGCTCAATGAGTTTTTCCATAATAAGGTATGGATTAAATTATTAAAAATAATTTCTAATTCAGAAGTATTCACTCACTTTTATAGCCTTCTTATTTGAAAGTTTAGACCATAAAATAAAAGTCCATTCATAAAAACACACAATGTAAACATTTTTAAAGTAGAAGGGAAAAAACATTTCTCAATTTGCACATAGATATGTTTAACTGAAACTCAAAATAAGCCACATAGGTAAAAAAGAAATACTACCATTACTATTTTTCTCTTTTACATGTCCTCTTTCCTTTTTTGTATAAATTGCTCCTTTTTAAAGAAAAAGACAAAAAGATTTACATTGTGAAATTAGTAATATAAAGCTTATAAAATAGAGGATGTCCAACTTTAGAACAAAAACTGTTACAGAAAAAAAAAAAAAAAACTTGATCTCTAAGTGTAAATACCCTATGATTAGGCCTACCATGTGCTCTATATAAGGATTTTAGTAAATCTTGTGTTTCAAAAAACATCAAAAAAACAATTAAAACTTTTCATTTTAGCAATCTCATTCAAAGGTTCTGACCATTACTTTTGGCCAAATGAGGGACTAGATGATTCTGCATAAATTTAACAAGCTTCTAATAATTCTACAAATACTCTCTTTTCTTTTTAAATGTGAATTTTATTGGTGAAAATGTTTTTTAATTCAAAATAATAACTATTTTAACAGATATATTTTATTTCTGTTGTACAAAGGAAGCCATATAACAAAAATATCACTGAGACACTGATAATTTTGAACAAAAGCTGAAATCCTTTCAGTTCATGATGTATAGAACAAGCTTACATAGCTTAAACTGTCTTTAATTTTACTTATTAGAAATCATTCTACTTATTAGAAACTATAAAGAATCATGAGAGACCAATAAAGAGGAAAATTTTGGCCGATTCACAAATAACATACTATGCTATTATTCCATTTGGAATAAAAAATGAATACTGTATTCCTGAAATAAAATATTATTTTCTGAAAAAGGAAAATTGTTTGTTTTGCTCATATTTACATCCTTAAATAAACTAAAGTTTGAAAGGACCCAATGCAGATTTACTTTCTTTCTTGAGTTCTTAACTCCTACTTGATCCAATTTTCTTTCTTCATACTGCTTTTGTAGTAGTAGTAGTACTGAAAGAGAGATCAGTTACCATCTCATTTATTTTAATAACACTGGTAATACTAGTCATTATTCTGAAACCAGATTACCTGAGTTCAAATCCTGACTCAACTACTGTTTACTATGTCTTTAGGCAAATGACTCTACTCTTCATCTGAAAAATGGGAATAAGTATCTATCTCACTGGATTGTTATGAGAATTGAATTAGTTAATATACATTATACATTAGTTAATATACCTTAAAACAAATGTCATAAAGTAAGTACTCAGTAAGTCCTTATTGTTATTATTATCACTATAATATTTTTAGTATTTTTTAAAATCATTTTTCTTCCAGAGTTGCCATGGTGTCTGAAATACTATTTTTGCTTGTTTTTTAAAAATCTGAATATTAGTTGATCCTTAAACACTTGATTTGAATTTCTAATCCATCTTATAACAAACTGAATCCAAGTGCATTGATTTGACGTAAGGGTTGGAGGCATGATAATAATAATTTGAACAGAGGCAGATTTTAGAAGTATAAAATCAAAGTGCTGAAAGGATTCTAGAAGGTCATCTGCATTTCTTCCCTTCTCTTCCCAATCTCCACCCCTACCATCTTACGCTGATATCAGGTACCTTTATCCTTCCAAGACCAAATGACTCTATGTTGGACCTTTAAATACTTCAATAAAAGTAGATTCTATGTCTTCCTGATTAAAAGTTTGAGGGAATAATGTATTGAAGAGAACATGGCTTCAGGCAAGGCAAATCTGGGGTTAAATTCTTGCTCTAACATTTACTTGTTGTATACCCATGGGAAAGATACCTTAAACTTTTTGTCCTCAATCTATCTGTAAAATGAAGCCAATGCCCATCTTGCAGGGTTGTTGCAGAGAGTCATTTACAAGCTTTATAAAGTATTAGGAATAATGTAGCTTAACATCATAGCTGTAAATAAAGATGAACACAGATAACAATATTTCTCAGAATTATGTTACATAATCATAAAAGGGAAATATGCATTCTATGAGGAAACATAATAAAGGCAACTACCAATAATCTGAGGAGTTTAAAATGCAATAAGTTTAGATAAATTAAAAAATAATTGGTGGGACTTCCTTGGTGACGCAGTGGTTACGAATCTGCCTGCCAATGCAGGGGACACGGGTTCGATCCCTGGTCCGGGAAGATCCCACATGCCACAGAGCAACTAAACCCATGCGCCACAACTACTGAGCCTGTGCTCTAGAGCCTGCGTGCCGCAACTACTGAGCCCACACGCTGCAACTACTGAAGCCTGGGCGCTCCAGGGCCTGTGTGCCACAACTACTGAGCCCACGTGCTGCAACTACTGAAGCCAGTGCGCCTAGAGCCCCTGCTCCACAAGAGAAGCCACTGCAATGAGAAGCCTGAGCACCGCAATGAAGAGTAGCCCCCGCTCGCCGCAACTAGAGAAAGCCCGCGTGCAGCAACAAAGACCCAACACAGCCAAAAAACAAACAAACAAAAAGTAACTGGTTCAAGATACACCTGTACATTGATTTCTAAATCTAGTAGATAAAAATGTGGTTTTGAGTTTTATTTTTTTCAAATTAAAGATTTTGTGATGAGGAATCTATCTGTTAAAGCCAAAATCTGCAATTTGCTTATCAAACCTCTTTATTATAGGTGGGCAGATGGTAATTAGTATGTAGAGGTAGTCCATGAAATTTTACAAAGGTTTTTAGATTATTACCAGCTAAGAAAGAGTGCATTAAAACAAAACTAAATAGGGAATTATCTACTTGCTTGTTTTGTGTTAAATCCCTGAGATTTATTCCAGTGAGACCAATAAACAGAGAGAATGAAATAAAAAAGGCGGAAGGCCAAAGTGTCATAAATGCTGTTCAAGTATTCGATAAAAGCTATCCACTTGAGGTTCACTGCAACACATTGGAAAAAATGATATTCTCATATTTAGACACAAGCGATAGCAAGCCAAACACTCTGAAAAAGATGTGATACTGTTATACAACAACACACAGAACTATATTTACTTTATTATTGCTACCTATGTGGCCTATAGTGTTAGCAGGAAAACTGATTTGATGTACATGATATGTTTGGAAGCTGCTCTGCTTATTCTACCCTAATTAGCAGGATGTCTGGTAAAAGTCAGCAAACAACACAATCCCTCAGTTTGGTACTAAAAACTAAGTCTTAAATCTCCATAATATTTTTAAAACAAACAAACTAGGACATGAATTTTTTTTCCTGGATTCATCTTTTTCGAAAAGTTTCAAGATCCTTCCAGTCAATACATAAGATAGGGCACATATTGTCAAGAATAAGTTGTTAAAGTGAATATGAAATGTGCTTCTCAAAATATCATTTACACATTTACCAGATGGTAAAATAAACATGTAAATTGTTATCAAGTATACACTGTTTGTATTAAAATTTTATGCACTGTAGGAAGGGTGTAAAAGTTATCACATATTGTATTACCTGTTCACTTAATAGTTGATTAGCGTTTCATAAATATTTTCTTTAAGAAAAGTGTTATTTAAATAGTCAGATGATTCTGACCAGAACTGAAAAAGCTATGAACCCCATTAGAGAATGCAGAACAATCAATTTTCTCTTATTCATTCATTATTCAAAGGTAAAAAGAACATTTTTTAAAATTTCAAATAAATCCATAAGTTAATACAGTTAATACCTTTGCAAGCTATGGCATTAACTAAGAAAACTGGTTTGATGGCCATGTACAGTACACTATTATACTGAGGGTCATCTAGAATATTCCAGATTATATAGAGTCCTCTGCTCATTGTCGTTAACTACCATAATAATCTAAAGTATTTATCAAAGAATGTTGACAAAAAAGAAAACGAAAATTAAATCTCTGTAAAGTTTCTATCTTTTCAGTTCAATCTGTGTTCATACTTCATAGACAAAGTTTTTGAATGTCAACAGGAGCATTTTATGACACCTCCAATCTCCTTTTGGGTTTAATCACAAGTTTTAATGTACAGCGCTGGCATTAGTGGCTTTAGTTATCTGCCACACGTCACAGATCTCCTGCTATGTGCAGCATGTTGATAAAGAAGTGGTATTACGGACTTCCCTGGTGGCGCAGTGGTTAAGAATCCGCCTGCCAATGCAGAGGACACAGCTTCGAGCCCTGGTCTGGGAAGATGCCACATGCCACGGAACAACTAAGCCCATGTGCCACAACTACTGAGCCTGCGCTCTAGAGCCCACAAGCCACAACTACTGAGCCCATGTGCCACAACTGCTGAAGCCCGCACGCCTAGAGCCTGTGCTCTGCAACAAGAGAGGCCATCGCAATGAGAAGCCCGTGCACCGCGATGAAGAGTAGCCCCCGCTCACCACAACTAGAGAAAGCCCGCGCACAGCAACAGACTCAATGCAGCCAAAAGCTAATTAATTAATTAATAAAAAGAAAGAAGTGGTATTATTATAATACAATATTTAAGGCAGAATTTGTGGAGTAAATCTACCTTTAGAATGAATCAACGAGCCAATCATCAAAGCTTACTTAACATACCTCAGAAATATATGATTATTTAAAAGGAGACTGTTATCATAAAATTTTAAGGAGTCCTTTTTTAACTTTTCCACCAAAATATTTTGGTTTAGGAGAGCCTAGAAGTCAGGAGCAGAGCCCAAAGCATCCAGCCCAAGTATAAAATTTCCCTGAAGATTCACGTTTTAAAAGAAATCCAGGGGGCTTCCCTGGTGGCGCAGTGGTTGAGAATCCGCCTGCCGATGCAGGGGACACGGCTTCGTGCCCCGGTCCGGGAAGATTAGATCCCACATGCCGCGGAGCGGCTGGGCCCGTGAGCCATAGCCACTGAGCCTGTGCGTCCGGAGCCTGTGCTCCGCAACGGGAGAGGCCACAGCAGTGAGAGGCCCGCGTACCACAAAAAAAATAAATAAATAAATAAATAAAAGAAAAGAAATCCATAGAGAAAGGATAAATGAATCACAATAAGAAAGTTCTTTGAGGGTCACAGAGGTAGCTTAATTTATTGCTATCATTACCTGGTTCATGCAAATAAACAATATGATAAAATGAAATTCAAAGACCTGTCTGCTTCAGCCAAGAAACCTGGACCTTTAGAGTTTCATATAGCAAATTCAGGACCTATTATCTTCCAAAAATAGAGTAGAGAATAATCCATTGAGTAATCTGGGGGCTTTCACCTAGTGGCTCCTAAAAAGAAAGGGCACCAAAATCGCCTAGGAGAGTATTGTTCCTGCACTGTGTTCCCGACAACCTAGATAGGTTGGAGCTACCCTCAGGAGTCACTGGAGGAACTGAGGGAGAGAGGCCTGGTCACCAGAAATCCTGGGATTCAGGTGTTCTGCTTCAACAGAACACCTCCACTTTTACATCTATATTCTGCACTTTAAAAAAGAGTTGTGTTGCTAAAGAATTTTTAAGTATGAAGACGACCGTCCTCCTTGAGAACCTTAGAGACACTGAAAAGTCAGCATCTTTTGTTAGTACTTCTATTAAATGTGTTACCTTAAATATGAATTAGCCTCTGTGCCCTTCAGTTCATCTACCAGTCAAGAGAGTTGTGTACATTATGCGGTGACTATAAAAAATTATTTGCTATCTGCAAGTTTAAAAAGTGACTTTTTTATTAAAAGTAAAATAAATAAGAAATAAGTAAAATTAGTTAAGGCAATGTAATAGTTTGCTTACAAACTGAAAGGGAAAAAGAGAGAGAAGTAGGTGTTTATAACTAAATTCTACTCTATGACACTTTTTGATTTGTGTATGCAACTATTCTATCAGAACATTTGAAGAAATAAACAATTTGCCATCACTTTTTCTTGTATACTGATGGCTTGGTGGAGCAATGAAAGGAGATTTTATGTCCTGTAATAGGTTGTTGACTAACACAGTAATAAAATTAGTATAGCACTCCAATATGCAAAGTCCTATCATAAACAATATTTAATAATGAAACATTATAAATATTCATTTTTGTTAATAAAAATCATATAAACACCAAATTCTACCTTTAAATTTTTCAGCTTGTTTTAAAATGAAAATAGCATGTTTTCTTCCCAAATCTTTAAATAAAACTAACAACCTAGAAAGGTACGTAAGATAATTCCTGTAAGTCTTCTCTTCTACTGTCATACCATCCCCTACCCCAGGCCTACACATCCTCCAAAATTATTGATACATGTTCTCTAGCTAGTGGATATCTTCCTATTTTAGATGTCAATTTCTAATTTCATCAATACAATCAAATTTTTAGTTATGTCAAGACTGACACAGTTGGAACTGGTAAGTGGGTAAGGAAACAAATTCTCATATACCTATGGAGTAACTGTAAATTGACAACAGCCTTTAGCCCAGAAATTCCACTTTTAGAAACTTACCCAATAGATATCTAACACAAGAACACAGAGATAAATGTATAATGTAGCATTTTTACAATAGAAAAACCTAGTAACGACTACATGTATATCAGTAAGGACTAGTTAAGTTAGGTATAATTTACCCATGTACTATTAATAGTAAAGATGTTAAAAAGAATGCAATCAATAGGTACTGATTTAGAAATACAGCCTTAATATATTATTAAATGAAAAATATAAGTTGCACAACAGTACACATGGTTTCTTCTACTGGAATTCATAGTAAAAGTCAGTTAAATTTAATCAGATCAAGTTATTTTCATTTAAGAAGCCCAGTTTGTCTTAACCTAACACTCAAGGTGTTCCATCAAGGTGTTCCATTTTATGGCAACCAGCCTTTCCAAACTTACCATCCTATTACCTCCTCTACACATGCTATTTCCTAGGCATCAAATCTATTACCTATTTCTCTAACAGGCCTCTGCTTCTCTACCTCCTACACTTGGCTTAAGACATTTTTTTTTCCTATCCAAAATGCCTTTCCAACCTCTGGCTTCTGAAAATCCAGGCTCAACAAGTAACACATCCATAAAGACTTCCATGATTCCCTTAGCTAGGTGTAATCACACCTTCTCCTGTGGTCCCAAAGGATTTTTACCTGTGCTTCTCTTCTAGAATTCATCACTCACCACTTTGTATCATGCAATATAGTCTTTCACAAGTCACAGAGAATCCATATTTAATTCATCCTACAGTTTCCATGGTGCCTTATCTAAGCCTCCATCATAGTCAGCAATCAACAAGGGCTTGCTATATTAAAATAATCAGATTGGGACTTCCCCGGTGGCACAGTGGTTAAGACCCCGTGCTCCCAACGCAGGAGACCCGGGTTCAATCCCTGGTCAGGAAACTAAATCCCACATGCATGCCACAACTAAGGAGCCCAGCTGCCGCAACTAAGGAGCACACCACAACTAAGACCTGGCACAACCAAATAAATAAATAATATTAAAATAATCAGATGAACATAGAAAGTTCTTATTGTTATCAGTTTTATCTTAGACAAAGAATCCCCGATCTTTCTGTGAAGAGGAGCTTAATAGGAGCTCATACTTTTCTCAAAGTTGTGAACACAAAAGAGTGGTAGAAGAGAAAGGAAATTTATCTAAACTACTGTAACCCTAAACAGAGACATGAGTGGGGGGGTGGCACCACTGTCCATTATAACTCTTCTTTCAACTGGCAATCCGCAGGAAAAATGAGGACTAGTCAGACAGCCAGTTTGCAGATCTACCAGGGAGGCTTTTGAAATAATGGCAGAGAAATCCTGAGCTCTGGTTCAGGTATTAGAGAGTTCACCTTGGAAATACATATTCACTAGGATTTCTAGGAAATGAACTATGACAATGTTGTTTTCAGTTTGCAATAAAAATAAACTAAAATCTTTCATTTAATTGTAGTTTAAGACTGCAAAAGAACAAGGATAAATAAAATCCATTGGTCTAAAGATTTCATTTTAGAAATATCTGTATCCTCCTTCTTGCCAAATTGCATTCACTGATAAACAGACTTCATTTTTATCAAAAACTTCCCTTTTTTGTTATCTAGGAAATAAAAGGAGTAAAAAAAATAATCAAAAGATTGGCAGATGGAAGCAAGTGAAAATCAATGTACACAGATAATTCAGAAATAGGAAATTGAATTTTTTTCAATTGACTGTATATCATTTCTAGAAAGTATGCTAATTGGACAAACAAAAGAAATATAATTTATACAAATAAAATCTGCAGATCTCAAAAAATTCTAACACAATCTTACTTCACTCTCTTAAAAGGCTCAATACAGTATGATTAGGATAAAAAATCTAGTTTCAAAAAATACATAAAATCCAAAACCAGGAGTAAACTAAAAGATGTGCCTTTGCTCTCTATTCCCTTCACCATTTTTCAATCTGGAAACACTTTTAAATTTAGGAGTGAGCTATAATAAGCCATGGTCAGATGACTGCCTAGTTTCTTGAACATTAATAAATACTTAATTCCAGCACAGATGAAATACTGCATTTGGAGAGGTGGGTGGTAGGCAGTGAAAAATAAGTAGAATCAATAACTTTAACTTTTCTCATTGTTGTGGTTCTCTTTTATTTTTAAATCCCAGAGGCTGCAGACTTCTAAAGATTGAACAAACTGAATTGTCTGTATATAACAAAAACTTTATAACTCTTCTAATACTTTAAGCTTAGGAAATCCCAAAATATACTCAACCAAGTTTTTTTCCTTTTAACCTTTTGAGTTTTAGCCATTTTGAGTCCTAGAGCTGATGAATTTGCACATCCTAAATTATATTTCTCAGCAAATGAACAGATTTCATTTCATCCTATCCTTTAGTTATGATATAATGCTTCACTATATAAATATTATGTAAAACACAAACAACTCAATTCAAACTAACTTATTATTCCTAGAGATAACAGAAAATAATAACTTTAACATAATTTAGTGGATTCCAAATCTGAATGAAACAAAAAGCAAAATTTCTATGATATTTCTATTGCAATACACTGAATACAACAACTTCTCAAATATGTAAATTAATCTGTGACTCAGTTTGCTGGGTGATATTCACATCATGACTCAAATGGATGCAACCACTTAAAAATGAATGAATTGGGAGGTTGCCATGGACTATGAAGCTATCTGAGTAAGCTGCTTGTATCTAGCCTATATTAAGGGTAAGAAATTTTTCCATCTAACACATTTTGGAGGTAATCCCTCTATAACCGAATAGAAATATGATACATGGCTGGCATGGCTATACTGACTTCCTACCCTAGAATTCTGTATTTGTTCCATGGATTAGAACTATTCTAGATACTCTGGCATTTATTCTTTTGAGAATGACATCAGATAGATGTCAGACATGCAATACTTCCAGACAACCGTCCAACTTCCGTGTATGTAGATAAGGGCTACCTTATGGATGTCTGTAGAGTTTCCAGAGACAGCACTAATCACCACATTTTAATCATGATAAGCTTGAGTACAAATGCTTCTTCTATACAGAAAGTGAGAAGACAGTGTTCTTCAGGTTGCTCTTCTCTTAGAGTCAAGGTGATAAACTGCCTGTTCTAAAACATGACCATACTGTCACAATGTTTTAAAAAAATAGAAAGGGGGCTTCCCTGGTGGCGCAGTGGTTGAGAGTCCGCCTGCCGATGCAGGGGACGTGGGTTCGTGCCCCGGTCCGGGAAGATCCCACATGCCGCGGAGCGGCTGGGCCCGTGAGCCATGGCCGCTGAGCCTGCGCGTCCGGAGCCTGTGCTCCGCAACGGGAGAGGCCACAGCAGAGAGAGGCCCGCGTACTGCTAAAAAAAATAAATAAATAAATAAATAAAAAATAAAGGTATTTGAAAATAGTTATTTTTAAATCTGTGAACTTATTTCTATTTTTAAGAAAGTTAGCATTATCAGAGTCCCTAGGCATGAAATTATAATGGATAGTTTGCCACCATGGTTAATAGCTGCTAAACTAAAAAAAAACAAAACACTCTACCTTTTCTTTCATTACAAAAACAAACAAATAAACAAAAAACCTAGAGGAGTGGTTCCCAGATTTTGCTACACACTGGAATCACCAAGCAATCTTTTAAAAACACTGATGCCTAGCTCTCACCACCAAACAGTCATATTCTGATTTATTTGGAATGGGGTGCAAATCCAGATAACAGAATTTCTAAAAGCTCCCTTGGGGATTCTACTGCTAAGCCACTGACCTAAAGGATCTGAGATGCTGATAGCCTCTTCCTGCATCCAGCTGTGTGTCAAGAAAGGGCAAGAGGCAGTTCATACAAAGAACCACACCAGCAAGTATGGGCCTGCTTACCTCAAAGACTAGAAGTGACCTCGATTTCAATAAATCAATATGCTTAGAGTAAGTATGTTTGCGTGTTAGAGAGAGAAATGTTAAATGCCAAAAAAAAAAATAAAGTCTTAAATAAAATTTAGCAATCTCAAAGAGAAAGAACTTTAAAAGATCTTTAAATTGCAGCTCATAATGGAAAGAATACTGTAAATGACAGTGTCTCGATTTTTATATCAAAACATGCTTTATACCATACATTCAAGTAGATTATTAAACAAGAAGTGATTCACTCTATTTCACTAATACGTACATTCTACGATTCTAGAAAAGAAATATTAAAATGCAGAGATATAAGAGGAAACTGAGGATGTTACAGGCTAGTCAAGTTAATACTATCACTATGGCAATGTTTCTCAAACTTCAAGTCACTGTCAAATTTACTAGGTCGTAACCAAAATTTTCTTTTCAATAAAGTTGAACATAAAAGAAAAATTATCAGAGTGTATCGAATGTGATAAAGGTAAATGTGTTGCGACACTTGTATGTGTCTATGTGTATTTATTACTGCGGGTCTCAATTTAAAAACTTTAAAAGACACTCTGCCCTAGAGGTCGTTCTACTGCAGCTCAGAACATCTGAACTCAAACTGCATAGAAAATCAGAGGTCCAAAAAAAACAAAGTTCTTTAAAGCTGGAAGATACTTAAAAGATTTGCTTATCATTTCATTTTACGAATGAGGAGACTGAAAATCACAGAAATAAAATGTTCTGTGTCCAATTTTTTCTACTATACCTTAGGAGTCAGGTTCCTTTGAGACCTATACTTACAAAACAAATTTAAGGCAGTATCATGCATACTACATTGGCTTTGGCACCAACTACAGATTTTCAGTCATATCATGTGAACATTCCTTTGACATGGTGGCATTTTCACCAACTTATTATTCAAGTGGAAAGTATACTGTGTGCAAATTAAGTAATAAATTTAAAGGCTCTTGACTCTAGTGCTCAGAGGTATAGAATTCTTTTCATAGATAGGAGATTATTAAACGGGTACGTATTCAGGCTCCAGTAAGAGATCCTCATAAAGCACACAATTATGACAATGCCTAAGATGCAGGATACAAGGAGTGTCAGAAATTCCCCACTCATTATTCTTGATTTTACGTTCTTGTTCTCTAGTTTCATTACGGTGTTATACACAAACACGCACACACCCATTTATATTCTGAAAGATTACTGCAGAGAATCTGTAAAAAGAATTGAAAATGAAATTAAAAGTCTGTGTAACTTTAAACTCCAGAGCAAAGAGTTTCCTAAAAAGTTTTGACGCAGGTAGAACTGTTTGTCATAATCTACAAGGCCTGAATCTCTTAGGTTTGGTACTTTATTTTTTGTAACTATGTAGAGAAAGGGCTGATAGTGATGTCATTAAACATATATACACGACCAAATGTAAAATAGATAGCTAGTGGGAAGCAGCCGCATAGCATAGGGAGATCAGCTCGGTGCTTTGTGACCACATAGAGGGGTGGGATAGGGAGGGTGGGAGGGAGGGAGACGCAAGAGGGAAGAGATATGGGAACATATGTATATGTATAACTGATTCATTTTGTTATAAAGCAGAAACTAACACACCATTGTAAAG
>NC_041215.1:67330700-67456744 GCF_002837175.3 Physeter macrocephalus | reverse complement strand
TGTGTGTGTGTGTGTGTGTGTGTGTGTGTGTGTAGCAAATTAAAACAGAGGTAGGAAAAAAAGATTTCATTTGAACATAATGCACAGCATTCAGTGGTAGGTAAACTGTGAAAGGATAAGTCCTCATTACAGCTTCTGTTGTTTTAGGAAGGTGCTGAGTAGTAAACATTGTTATTATTTGGTAAAATTATATCCAAAATTATACAATTCAAACTAAAAAACAAATCAGGTTATAAAAGTACTAACCACCTTTGAAACATTTTTTATTAGAAATAATGGTTTGGCCTTTTGTAAATTCCCAACTGAGCGAGCCATTCAAAATAACAAATCTATATGCTAACTGAGACGTTCTCATAAAATATCATTGTTGATTGCAGATGGCCTAAACTGAACCTATATAACATTTATGTGTATTTCATCCATTGAAGTTCAAGGATGTTAAACTTAAATATATATGTGATAGTTTCATACCGTAAATAGAAAGATTAAACTATTGAGAAAGTTATAATTACACAGAATAGCCTATAATTTGACTATATTACAAAGGGGGAGAGATGATTTTGCTAATTCATGTTTTAGATACAAAGAAAAGAGCTTCCAATGCAGAGTGAGAAAAACACATCCCAGAGCCTAAAAAGAATAACCTTTTGTTGATAGAAGACGGCAAATATTTGAATGCTCACAAGTATGCTTATCACTATTCAAAAAGGATATTTAAAACACACACACACACACACAATTCAAACACACATATCGGAAACGGTAGTGCCTTCTATCCACTTTCAAAGGAGGCCTTACTTGTGCCCACAAATGGCAGCCCAGTAGGCAGTGACATCAGACCTAGAAATGATGTGGCCTGTATAGTATGCAGTGAAGTGCAGTGCTCTACTTGTTTGCAATAGTTTTATTTTTCGACTAGTTTTTATCACACTTGGCATGAACAAGGGAACATGTGCTTTGCTAAATTTGAACTTTTAAGATGAGACTGAATTAACTGAGAACCAAAAAATTGCTTCTGAATTATCCTAAGATTGAAAAATGCCTTCCCCTTCATACTAGGAATGACAAAATAAAAGAGAGATACACCTTAAAAGTTGAAAATTGAGCTAGGAATATCCTTTCAACCAGAAAGTTCAATTAATTTGCCATTTCTTGAAACTTAGTGTATATGTATATACACATATAATGCATATATACAACATATATATACTAAGTAAGTATAACTCTTGTCCCAAAACTTAAAGTTAACCTTATATTCTTTTTTTTCTACTAGTATTGAAACAAAATAACTATATTAGCCAAAATAACCAGAGGCATATCCCTAGAGATGCTCTCCCTTCATAAATTCCGTCTTCCTCCTCATAAAAGGTTGGCCAAGATACATAAGTATAAATGCTTTGTATATAAAATGAGTGCCTTGTCATGCAGATATTTTTAGAGTTGAAATCCAAAATAATTTTAATATAAAATTCAAGTTATAAATCACAGGATATGTTTATAAGGAATCTAGTGATAAGTAATAGGTCAAACAACCTGAAAGAATCAGCTTGTGGTACAAGTTTCATTGCATTAATAATGTCACAGTTAGTATGGTTATTAAATTAAATATTACCAGCAAGGGTCTTCTAAACGCCATGTTCCTAATACTAGACCACATATTTATTTCAGAGTTAGCATAGGAAGACAGGGATCTATCACTAGAAGGTCTATTAAGCCATGTTTTCTTTTTTCCATTGCTTTAATGGAACTATTCAAATCAAATTTTTCACACTATGCCTTGAACACCACTGCAAACCATACTGTGGGTGTAAAATACATGCAAGGCGGATATAATCAGCTCAGATGAGACCAGTGACTTGTACACCATCAAGTTTACTTTATTGTGAAAGCAGTGGGGTTTTCTTTCAAGTGAATATATTTTTAAATACATTGCAACCTAACTTACAAGCTGAAGACCAGAACCAGGAAGACATACAAATCTCAAAGCAACTGAATTAAATCAAGTATAATGCAATGCCTAAAATCCTACTTTGTAGGATTTTGTCTCTGTCTTCCTACTGCCTACTTTGTCTCTGTCTTCCTTGACTCATCTTGTTCTGGCAAAAGAAAAACTGACTGACTGTCCAAAAGTAAATCTTGCACTCAAATTGTAAATTCAATAAATCACAGAGATTCAACTTGCTTAAAAATTCTCAGCTACCTTTTCAAAGATTGATTCTACTGATATTAGGATGAACATTTACTCTTTAAAATATTAAAATTAACCAAGCAATTGCCCACATACCAGAATAAATTAAATATTTTTAAAACTGAATGCTTATCACTGGTCTTTAAAGTTGCTGACTTCTTCAAAGTAAGTTTGCCTAAAAATGAGAATAATTGTTACTGTTTCCTATGGAGGAATCTAGATTGTTTTGTTTTCATACAGGATCATAAGCTCTGCGATTTTTCCTATCTCCATGGCTAAAATGCATACATGATAAAATAACTCATATACGCATAGAAAAGGTGCTGCACCAGAGGACAGGCAGAACATTTTATAAAAATCTCTTATGTACACAAATACGTTGCCCAAATACTGCTAGAGTGCATTTTAAATTCCCCGAGAATGTAAATAGCCTCTACTCAACAAGGCTTTTGTTCCTAGCCTGCACCCTAAACAGAAAGTACAACATCCTTGAAAGCTCACTCCTAAAAAGATAAATACTTAGCATGACAAAAAAAAAAAGGTGGGTCACAGTGAGTTTTAGCAGCAGGATTTATAAGAAAATGTAACTGCAGGAGGTAAGATGGTTCATAAAGTTCTCCGTAGCCCCTAAATTACAACATTTTAAGAGCTCGGGGGATGTTAAGTCGGTCCTAAAGAGACAGAAACGACCTGATTTTTGAAACAAACCCAGTAAGTTTCTGCTAGGCCTACAAAGGCTTTCACGCCCTAAATCCTAGTGGGTTGCCCGGCGTGGGAGGGCCGCACCCAAGGCCAGAGTCAAGGCCGCGAGCCACGCTGGACCGGACTCTTGAAGGGACAGGAGAACCGCCATGGACTCCAGGTCTGGACCTACGCTGGGCCCCCTGTCTAGACGCGCGGCCTGGATCCCTGCCTGTGTTCCTCGCCTGGACTCCCGGCCTGGATCCACGGCGGGCACAGCCAGGACGCAGCCGCCCCCCACCGCCACCCAACGGCGAAGCCAGAGAGCCTGGGCCCAGGCTCAGCGGCACAGACCAGGCCTTCGGAGCCGCCCCACTGCCGGCCGAACTCGTGCGGATATCCGTCCCCGCCGGCCTGGGCTCCCGGACGCCCTCGACCGCAGCGCGCTCTGTGCCCGCCCGTCGGCCACCCTGACCCGCGGCACCGGCTCGAAGGTGAAGAACGCACGGCGCAGTGTCTCTGGGCTCGAGCGGCGCCTGCCCGCCGCGCTCGGCCCCAAGCGGCTGGTGGGCAAGGAGCTAAGATGGCGAGGGATGCGAGAGGCGGGAAGGCTGGAGCCAGAATAGAATGCTAGCCGAACGCTCGCCTTTTTTTTCTTTCTCTTTTTGAAAAGACACTTTGGAGAACTGGGGGAATCTGCAGTTTACGGGGAGGATTCGTCATCCTTCTCCGTCCCTCCCCTGACTCCTACCCTCACGGAGATAAAAAGGCAACTCGAAATCTAACCCGGGACGCGAACTCTGGTTCCCGCAGGCCCTCCCAAAACGAACTCTGATTTCCTTGGAATAGCAGCAGTTTCTCTGACACATTGACAATGTCACTTCACTAGACACCCAAGACTCCTTGGAAGCCAGGAGAAATGATCATGCTTGCAAAGGACAGGAAAGCACACTGCCTCCGAGAGGAGCGCGGAGCTGCAAATTTACCTCACGCTGACTCAGTCCACACAGCAGATGGTGCAGAGCTGCAAGGGAAACGACCTCCCCAATTTTTTTAAGTACTTCCTAATAGCAGCTAAGTGCGTCTTTTAGTACCGGGCACTACGTTCCTGTGAAATCTATCCTCGGCTTCTAAGAGCTTCGTTTCCGCACATGACACCGACTCCTTTGCTCGCGGTGACTCTGGCCCGAGGGCGGCAGGCCTGGCCGGGCGCCGCGTTCCGACCGCCAGGCTCACACCCGGGAGCCCAGCGCGGCCCCCGCTACCCTCGCTCTCGGCCTGGGCGCCCCCGGGCCTCCCGGCTGCACGTGCGCCTCCTGCTCGGCGGCACCGAGGTCGCAAGAGCGCAGGGCCAGTGGGTGATTGCAGGAACACACTGCTGCACTTCACTCGCCACGCAGGCCCCCTGTTTTGTGCTTTTTGTCCTCTTGTTTAGTTCTTAGGTGTGGGAACGGAGAAACACAAAGGAAACTCAGTCTTCGCTTTTCTATGTGGCAGACAAAACTCCGCGGAACGCCGTCTAGTGGCGAAATCGCCCAGGAAAGGCAAATCGGTCTTGTTCCCCCCACCAATTTTCATTTTAATTGGAACTTTGAAGCCTCTTTGCATCTGTCAAATTGCAAAGGGGATACAAGACCATGTCTGGGTGGTGGTAAATTTCGTCCCATAACCTGAGACTGGCCCAGACTAAGCAAGAAAGTTGAACCATTCTCCACCTCTTTCTTGGATCTCGTTTCTCTGGACACAAAAGTACAAAAATCGCTTCTCCAGGAGGTAAAGGCAGAGCTCTGCGGACACCTTGACTAAGACGCAGCGACCCCCCAGCTGGAATATCCACATTTCTGCATTTTTTTTTCTCAAGGGTTGGGGATCTGGCTTGGGCAGGACTGGCACAGGAGTTCCGTTGTAGAAAAGACGGAGTGGTGCCCCCCAGATACCTCCTAAAGCAAGTTTTAAGCTCAGTGGTTAAACACCGACCTTTCACGAGTTTGCTCTATGAGTCCTTCCCCCCCCCCCGCAACCCCTCCCAATCCCCCAAAAACAATCCACTCAAGACGTGTAGGCCATCCTGTGTATTCATTTACGGATTCACCACTCAACTCCAAGGCCTCGTATTTAAGGACCGGAATTTTCGACATCTGCCTAGAGCTGCGGTCAACAGCCTATTTTGACAAGCATTTAAATCACACCCTTCTCTTGCCCAAAGCCTCCCTCCTTTGTGAAATTTAAAGAAATTCTAAATTTCGTCTAAATTTAAAGACCCTCCTTTTCCTGCTAACGTTATTTCCTACTTAAAGATATAAGGAAGTGTCTACATTTTCCTGAAAAAAAACAAGAGTGCAACAAAGTGAAACGACTCACAGGGAACTAAGTAGTTATCAATAAGAGGAAAAAAGTAATTACTGGTAGTGCTATAAAACAAATTTAAGAGGAAAACGGGAGGTAGTTCCCACTAAACAGACTGCCCCATATTGAAGTAGGGACAGGCTATTCTTCCTTAACCCTTAAAAATAATCATCTATAATTAAATTATTTTCAAACTGTAAACTGCTTTCAAACACCATAGCATTTTACCAGATTTATTTTACTTGTTATACACAGACGATACAAACGAGCAAAAAACAAAACGTTTCTCAATGGAGTGTGTACTTGTATAAATTATTCAGTTCACAGACAAAACGAAACAAATATAAAAATCACAACATTAGATTTACAGAAGAGCCAAAATATACACACGTTTAGACCCTGAATTCCTATCAGGAAAAAAAATCCCCCCAATGGACTGGAATCTAGATTGAATATTGTGTATGATGCATATTTCACATTAATTTTAAAATACAAAAAAAAGTATAGATTTGCTACACAACATTAGAAATCCTACTAATCTATTTTCAGGGGGATTAGTGCTCCTTATCAAATATAACAAGACTTAGTGGGAGGGGGAAAAACAGTCTTACTTGCATTAATGCTAGTGTTTTCCCAAGGAAGTCAAATTGCAGCTGTTTCTAGGTGGCGGGGAAATCATTTTCAAAACTAAAATGCAGTAAAATATACAACTCACACAATTCATCTTCACTAGACTACACTATAGTTACCAACAATTCAGTCATCTATATCATTAGTAGAATATTCATTACAAAGATTTACAGCATATAAAGGTGGAGGGGGGAACTGAAAAGATACTCAGAAACAGTTTGTCAGCATATGTGGCACCTGCACAGACCAGTAATGGATTTGGCACTTGGGGAAAAACAAATAAGGCAAAATAATATTGCTGATGTCGAGCTATTCTATTTAGAAGGAAGGGGTAAAAAACATATAACTCCAGTTAGCTTTGCTTTGCAGGCATCATGCCACTTAATCGACTTGCCTATGAAAAGACACCTATCCTTTACAGGTGTTTGGTCAGATTCTCCTTAGCTATTTGTGTGCAGTAGGGCACAGGGTAATTATTTCATGCAACGGATTGAGGAGAAGTGAGAAACCCATCATTATCTAGTTTTTCAAGTTTCAAGTTTTCAGAGCCTCTTAGAATATTGTTAATTATCCCACCAGAAAAAATGCTAAAGGGGAGGGGGGTGGAGAAAAAGGCAAAGAAAGGAAAAGAAATGAACGAGAAGGTTAAGCATGAACTGTTTTGTGCCTTGACGATGAGAATAAAAACTAGCCATTCGTTACAGTAAATTAACACTATATACAGTCATTTCACAGGCTTTGTTCCACTAAAATTATTAACATCCCTACCATCCATCCATCCATCCACTCGGGGATAAGAAAGGACGCGCTGGGGGGGTCCAGGTTCTAGAGTCAACATCCTACGGTTAATGGGGAGGCCGAGACTTGGCGGGTCGGAATAGCTGCTGCCTGACAGGACTGCCCAGGTCTCCTAAAGGTGAAGAGTTTCATTACCAGAAAGGGAAGGAGAGGGTGAGAAAAAGACGAGGGGGAGGGGAATTGTTGGGAGGATAACTTCACAGAAGGTTCGTAAGTAGGAAAACCAAAAGGTTTACAGCCAAGTTGAAGGTCGGTGCGCTAATTGCGGAAACTGCTGTGCAAAAAAAAAAAAAAGAAAAAAAGGTTAAAATTACACTCGGAGACCTGTACTAATTCGCTGCAGACGGTGTTCGAGGGTCAAACAAACTGAGGGGCGCGCGAGTGGGGCGTGGGCAGGAGGCGCAGGGGGAGAGGCGCGAGGGGCTGGCGGGGGCCCGGCCGCGGCGGGGCGCGGGGCCGAGGCGGGCAGGGGCGGCCTAGCTGTGCGAGTAGAAGCCGTAGTAGCCGCCTATGTCCTTGGCGCAGTTCTTCTCGCAGTCCCGCTGGGCCAGCACCTCGCTCTTGAGCGGGGACGAGCTCTCGGACACGGGCGTGTCAGCGGGCGAGATTCGCCTCCGTTTGGCCTGCTCGTAAATCCCCGAGTCGCTCGAGTCGATGGACTTGATGGAGGAGGGCGTCTCGATCCAGCTGGAGTCGGACAGGTCCTTGGGCTTGGCGTCCTCGGCGCCGGGCGGCAGCGGCGAGCGCTCGGCGGCCAAGCCCTCGGCCTCCTCGCCCAGGTAGGGGTTGGCGCCGGCCATACGCGCGGCGGCCGCGGCGCTGTTGGGCCAGCAGGGCAGCACCGAGCCCGACTTGGCGCCGCAGTACTGCGGGGGGCTGCGTGCGCCCCAGCCCGACGGGTCGGCGTAGTAGCCGAGCGGGCGGCCCGTGCAGCCGGCCGCCTGCAGCGGCAGCGCCTTCACGCCGGCCGCCGCGTACGAGAGCAACGTGGCCGCGTTGCCCGCGAAGTCCGTGGCCGTGTCGTAGGCCGAGGCGGCGAAGTCCAGCCGGTTGTTGGCCGGCGTCACAAACCAGCGCTGCGGCGACGGCGCGCCCGGGTCCTCGGCCTGCTGCGGCGACAGCAGCCCGTTGGTGTGCGGCACGCTGCGGTCCGTGCCCGGCCCGGGGCCCGCGCCCGCGCCCGGGTGGAAGCGGGCCTTGGCGTAGTTGCTCACGAACTGGTCCTGCAGGAAAGAGCCGGCCATGGCGTAGCGGGCCCCGGGCACGATCTGCGAGCGCGGGGAGTCGTTGGGCGAGGGGGTCAGGCGGTCCATGTCGCAGCCAGTGTAGATCCTGCGAGGGAGGGAGAGAGAGAGAACCGAAGGGTGGCGCCAGGTCCCTTCGGGGGGGCAAAAGGGAAGGCCACCCCTGGTCGCCCACCCGCACCATCTCCACGTGTAACCTGCCGTCCAGGATGGAGACAGACAAAAGGTCACAGACCTGCATCCTCTCCAAAATAAATCGTGAAATTATAAAGGAATCAATCTGTCTATTCAGGGACCTAAAAATGATACAGGTGAAGAGGAAGGCTTCCCTCCTCTCTTGCGCTCTCTCGCCAGGTGCACAGGGGGCCCGAGAGAGCAGCACAACAGGGGATTCTCATCCCACTTCTCCACTGTATGTGTACACATTGAGACAGATTTACCCAGGAATTAAGGTGTTATTTGCCAGGTGGGCCTTTCTTCTTCAGTGAGAGTTTCTGAGCGAAATTTCTAAACAAGTCACCCACTTCCACCCTTTTAAGACCAATTTCTTCCATTTGACACACACGCGGGCCCCCCAGGTACTGATAAGCATCGGACTGCTCTTCGACAGTCTGCTGAGACCCGGGAGGGTTACTGCTGGAAGCCTCCGCAGGACTTACTGTCTTGTTTTCCCCGTGTGATCTTTCAACCCCCAGCTCCCGACCACTAATACAAACAAGAATTACTACTTGGAAACAAAGTCATCAATCAGTAAAATTCTTTTGCAGAGAAAAAGCGTTCTTTACCCTGACCTTCTTTCCCCAGCTTTTGATCTGTTACTGGTTAAAAACAACAGCAACAACTTGGGGGGCAAACTCTTAAAGTACAGTTATCAACCTCCGCCAAGCAATCTCCCACTAATAATAGCTCATCCTTATAGAACTTGATTATGTGTACCAGGCACCCTTGTCTAGGACTGTACAGACAGTAATTTATTTAACCATCACAACAATTTTCCAAGTTAGGTACCATTATTATCCCACTTTACAGGTGAAGAAACTGAGGCAAAGGGAAGTTAAATAACTTGCCCAATCACATACAGTAATTGTGTTACTAAGAATTACCTTAAATAAAATAGTCAAAGATTAGCTCTAGGCCCTGGGCCTCGAAAATCCCATTCGAATTGAGAAGGAACCAGAGATTGGATCAAGATTGGTCGAAGTATTTTCTCATACACATACACACATGCCTCCCTTTTTATTTAGCTCACACATAAATGTTTTAATCTTTAATCAACAGACTGTTTTGAAAGAGAGCCTCAGTCTTGTCAGACCTCAATCCTTTGGGGAGGAGATTCCCTGGTGAGTGGCCAAGCAAACCCCCTGGCCCCCCTGAACTCTTTATTGCTCTCCCTGTTTCTCCAGAAGTGAGCCAGGCCCAAATAACCAACATTAACAGTGGAAAGGGAGTGTCATAAACCATTCTACTCTTCTCTAACCCATAAATGTCTAAGATATCCACTTGTATAGTTAAAGAAGCTTTTTATGAGAAATATATAGTGATTTAAGAACCAAATGGAAGTGGTTTTTTCCAACAGAAGTCAGCCAGAAGAGGGGCAAGTGAGGGTTATGCTGTGGCTGCTCAGGTGCAGTTTGCTTACTGCACAAAATTTCCCTCCTGAAATTTAATTCCAGCCTCAAATAAGAACAAGTAGAGGGAGGCAGGAAGGGAACATAACCAGCAAGGTGCAAATATCTTCTCTGTTTACCACCACAATATTTTAAAAAGAAAAAAAAACAATCTGAAAAAGATACAGTTTATATGCCCATCCAGGTCCCAACCCACTTGGGATTACTGAATTGATTTGTGCAAAATAAATGCTTTGGAACAGATGTTCACAGCAGAATTAAAAGCTCAAAATCTACAAGACCCCCTAGTACAGAGACCAATATCTCTGGTCTCATGGGCCACACACTTTCCACTGTGCTGAGCCCACCTTTTTTAGATTGTGAGGAAGGACTAGAGTAGCCAAGTTTTTTTTCTGCGGAATCATACTGATGAGGCTTGCTTCCTTTGGACCACTTTTGAG
Organism: Physeter macrocephalus; assembly: GCF_002837175.3. Lineage (NCBI taxonomy): Eukaryota > Metazoa > Chordata > Mammalia > Artiodactyla > Physeteridae > Physeter > Physeter macrocephalus. The sequence continues at coordinate 67,446,789 of NC_041215.1, read as the reverse complement.
GGATGCACATGACAGTTACAGGCAGGACCATCAATGACTGTCTTTTCAATTTGTTATAAAAATATCAGGAGGGAAGTTTGGTATCTACCTGGAGATAGCCACTTGTCTCCTCCACAAATTTAATCTATTGCTAGTCAAAGACAGATTCAACTTTGTAGTTCTATCCCAAGCACTTAATGCAAGCCATGAAATTAAAATTTATGTATCCTTCCCTTCTATGGTCAGAAAAAAGTGAAGGGATCACCACAATCCAGATTTAGATTTTGCTATATAACTCTATCTGAACTCCTAGGCACTATACCTGGGCTCTGAGGAAGAACGCTAGAACAAGCCCAGGAAGTATTCAGTTTACACCTACTGTTGCTCCCAGAGGACAGCATTTTGATAGAAAAGAAATGGAAATAGGTAAGGGAGGCCTGGAGAAAAGGGAACCAACACATTTAATTAAAACGCACCTAGATACAAACGATAAGAGGAAATATTTTTCTTTCGAAGCATAAATAATACACAGCAGTAGAACCTGGGTCCTTCCCAAAGCCTGAAGTGACTGCAATATCGGCTGTGCTCGTGAACTTGCCTGTAGTGGGTGCACATTTTTATTCAGTCCGTAGTAAACTTGCACAGGAAAAGCTATTACACAAAACTTGGAAATGGGTAAATAAAAGTCACATATGCCAAGGAGACTGTAACAACTGCCAGAGCCACATGCACTTTCAGGCAGACTCGGGCGGTTTTAGACACAGACAATCTGAGCTGAGCATCTGCAGTGCCACACACAACTCGCGCACCCGGGAACCAGGGCGGCTTCCCCAGCCAGCCAGTCCCCGAGCCCCGCCAACAACTTTGTAATTCACGCAAAAGCTAAAAATAGGCGGAGGAAACCTTTCACCAAAACCGCAGAAGTACTAAGCCAGGTCACCAGAGAGAAGGGGAGCCGACAAAAAGGAAAGGAAAACCTCGAAAACAAGCCTGTCTTCACACTTTCTAGCTTCCAAAAGCCTTGTACAAAGCAATCCACCTTTGACCTAAAGCCCAATTCCACAAATTTGAGAAGGTGCAAAACTACTTACGTGTCATAATTGTCCCGAAATCCTTTTGCAAAGGGGTTGTGATCTATTTTCAGTTGTGTAATCTGGAAAAGAGAAAAAAAGATTAATACGATTTTACATTCTATACAGAGGACTGGGTGTTTAAGGATATGTCATCTGCCGCTTTTTACCGGGGCTTACGGCCCACAATTTCATTAAATAGCAAAGTTTCCCTAACTGAAAAATTTGAGGGAATGGGTGGAAAGGAAAAAAAAGGAAGTATGATGAAAGTTATGAGGAACATGTTTAAATTAATGGTGACTAAAACTAAAGAATTGCTTTCAATTAGCTCTCCCATGTGTTCTAAATTGGTTCAAATGCTCATTTTTTAAAATACTTGTTACATAATGCACTTACTCAGGCAAAAATCTTTAAGGGGCACTTGAATTCATCACTAAAAAATGTTGCGTATCTTAAATGTTTCATCATATTTTTTAAAATTGGTCGCTTTTGATACACAACTTGAAGAACCCACAAGCTGCATCTTAAAATCAGTTTTGATTTAAAATAAATGCATATTTTTAACTTCTAATATTTTCATCTAAGTTTTTAAAAAACACCATCACTTCTAGTAGTCAAATCAACAGTAGTAAAATAAGTTTCTGCAAACTTGCAAATGCTTAAGTTCAAACTGCTAGAAAACTCACTTCGTAGCCCCCAGTAATTTATTGTAGTTTTTAAATATATGAATGTGGGTTTCTTTAGATCACCCAGAAAGTGATGCTTGAAAACTAAATAAAAATTCCCAAGAGGCCCGAGAAATTCTGGTCACCTTAAAGGTGGCCCGGGTGACCCGCGACGGAGACGAATAGCAAGCGTTTTCCCACCGGCTAGGTATTTAGGGAAGGTGCCCCTCAGGCCCCTAGTCCTACGCCTAAAAGGCGCAGCAGAGCCAGCTGCGGCTGACGTTAGTGCCAGAGCGGGGGATGGCCGGGGGTAGCGGCGCGGGCCTGGAGAAGCCGGTGCCGACCGCCGCGCGCCCAGCCCCCAGGCCTCCTTACATCGGTGTTCTGGTAGGCGGTGACGGCGATGAACTGAGTCTCGGGAAAAGTGAATGTCTGCACGCGGCCGGGCTGGCTGGTGTCCTCCGTGCCGTCCTCGTTCACTTCCACCACATGCAGGCGGGGCTGGTACTTGTGCAAGGACTGCAAAACCACCATCTGTCCGGCGGAGAGAAAAGGGAGCGCCGGGCGGCGCGTTAACGCGGCCGGCGTGCGCGGAGCTCTGCGCCGCCCGCAGCGCGGAGGCTGCAAGGAGCCCGCCGCCCCTAGTAACTAACAGCGGGCCTCGCCCGGCTGGTCACTGGCTGGCTGGGGCAGACCAGCCCTCGCTGCCCCGGAGCACGGATCGCCCGAGCACGGGAGGAAAACCAAATCCGACCGCCCGATCCTCAGGGCCCTTCTCCCTGTCCTCCTTAAAGGAGAAACAAAGATTTTCACAACCTGCAGATCCTGCGCGTTTCCTTCTCAAAATCAACCAAGTATTTGTACTTGGGAAGGTTGGGAACTCGGGAATTGGGCGAGAGGGGGGGAGAAGAACAACTTTGCAGATTGTTTAATATAATTTCGGAGGATGGAAATAGAATTTTTTAGAAGTCTTTTTAATGAAGCAAAGAAACGTGTCCAGTTTCTCATGTTGATTTAAAGTGATGAACTGGATCTTAGGGAGGGACGAGTATGTATAAGTGAGAGTGTGTGTGTGTGTGTGTGTGTGTGTGTGTGTGTGTGTGAGAGTGAGAGAGAGAGAGAGAGAGAGAAACGAGCGCTTGAGCCACTGACCTGCCCATTGTTGTTTGAAGCTCCTTTGTTGTTTGTAAGTTTTAATTTTCCAAAAGAGATTTCTTGACGCATCCAGTGAGCCCCCGTGTTGGGGGAATCCGGATGCATATAGACCCGATTTCCTAAAGAAAGAAACAAGTTGTTTACATGTGCCCTGGGCACTGCCCAGTCCCAACTCCTCACCACGTAGGACACACACACATAAACACATACGCACACCCCTTTTTCCACTGTGAGGCCCATTAGCTGGGGCTTTTTTAGGCCGCGCTTTCTTCCTATTAACTGGGATGATTAAAATAGCTTTTGCATAATCCTCCCCCTTCTCGCGGCTCAGTCTGTCCCCCTATGCCCCTCGTTTCCTTTTAGAAGTCATTGGCCGATCGTTTTAAAAGTCGCTCGAGCCAGTCCACAAAGGCTTTAATTAATCATTCTCACCTAAATAAGTGTCAGGAAAACGTGTTAATTGGAAGGACTTGCCTTGCACATTGGTGTCCGCTTTGCCGCAAGGAACCCATTTGCCTCCTTGAAACCTCCAGTGATTGGGATCCGCCAAAATCACATCCACAAAAATATTGTAATGAGCCGTGGGATCGAGACCAGAAATGTTAAAACTTAAAAAAGGAAACATGCGCCTATTTAAATTAGGAAGGGGGGAGAAAACAAGGGGGAAAAACATAAATGTTAAAGATTAAATGCAAGAAGCGAGGCGCCAGATAGCAAAGCAAAACTTGTTCTCTCAGCGTCAATGAGCGAATGTTTGCTGGGTTGGAAAAGGGGTGGTGGCGGAGGAAAAGAATTGGGGCTGAAGTCGGGGAGTCGGCAGGTAGCACTGCCCAGCTGGAAAGCGAGATTGGCGACCCGAATCTCCACCTGTCGGTGCATCGGGCGTTGATGCGTCCCTCCCATCTCCCGGCCGCCGGCCAGGGCTCTCCCCCTCTCTCTCGCTCTCCTTTCTCCGGCCACTGGCTGGCTCTCCGACCACCTTTCTAGAGCGGGACCCCCCTCCCCGACATCACCGCGGTGGCTAGACCTTCCACTTTCCGTTTTTCCAACACAGCCAACTCTAGGACGCGCCAGAGCGCCTTCCACTCCGCTCCCGACCCCAAACCTTGGCTGCCGCGGCGGTCACAAGCCGGGTGCACTTGCCCCCGGACCGCGCCTGGAGCAGCGGCAGCCAAGAACGTAGCATTACCTGCCCTGTTTGGTGATGATCATCTCCGTTTGGTGCCGGTGAAATTTCAGCCAAAGGGGCCTGTTGCACAGGTACACCTGCGCTTTGCCGGGCACCAGCCCGGGCTGTGTGGAGGAGAACTGGTAGAACGGGGCTCCTTGGTAGGAGTGGCCGTACTGCTGTGGGTAGGGGTAGCCGGCGGTGGGGTAGCCCTGCGGTGAGGAGTTGGACAGGAGGCTGTTGTAGGCTCCGTTGGTGATGACCGGGTGGTGGGCCATGTAGCGGCTGGGGCTGCCGATGGAGAAGGCGGGGTGCGCAGGTCCGTGCTGGCCGGCGTACGGGAACATGGCACTGGGAGCAGTGGCCGCGGACTGTGGCTGGCTGGACTGAGAGAGGAGGTAGCGATCTGCAGCAGAGCCATCGAAACTGTGACGAAGCTCAGAGACCCCGTCCAAGACAGGAGAGAGTTTACTTCTCTGGACGTCCCCTGGTGAGTCCTTGGAGTCAGGAAAATTGTCTGTATCTGACTGATTCGTCATCCCCCTGGTAATTTTTTTCAAAGGTGAACTTCTCTCCAGGTTGTCAGTGGTCGAGATAATGGGATGATCGTGCAAGACGAGCTCAGATCCGCCTGAATGTGGGTAGCTGCTGCTCACATTGAGAAATTTCTTGGAGAGCATGATAGAAGGAGAAAGGCAGTGCTCCAGCTGCATAGCTCTGGAACCTGAACACTCGCCCTCCTGTCCCTGGTTTTTAAAGTCCTATTTATCATAAACTAGAAATCCACAGACCCCCTCACTAGACAGAAAGCACTTCAACCAGCAAATGCTTCTCAAAGGTTTGATTTACTTTTTTTTTTTCCCTGGGAGAAGAGATTGGCCAATTGACACTATGCAGCAATCAGAAAAGGCTCACTTTTGATCTTGCTGCTTGTGCAGCCGATGAAACGGCTCCTGCCATTGGTTAACTGCTGACAGTAATTTAATTAGATAGACATTAATTAGGATAATCACCTGGCTCCTGGTCGCTGCGATCATGGCAAACTGAAGGGGATGATTTTATTGTTGGCTTGGGGGTGGGGTGGGGAACGTGTGTTAGTTTTACGTGAGCACTGTTGTGTCACCTTTAAGCTTTGTGACCACTGCTTTAGGAAGATTCAAAGATGTGCAATTTACTAAACATTTTCCTACCTTCTCCCCCCACCTCCCTCCTTTGGAGCTGAGGGGCGGAGGAGGGAATTCAACGATGCTAGGAGACTTTTCGGATCTGAATGAGCCAAATATTCAGTTGAATGTAACGATTTCAAGTGCAAAGTATACAAAGCGCGAGCCGGTGGCCTCTTCTCGCCCTGTAAAAGTTCCAGAGTCTGTCTTTTCCAGTTAATACAGAAGCACAAGACACCTGACCCAGTCCTTTGTGAGCAGGTCCTGTGTGTCCTCTACGAACACCCCCACCAACGCACACCTTTTAAACTACATACATAAATAAATAAATCACTGCTGCTGAGAGCCACCTCCATGAAAGAGAGCGGCAAGGGGGAGTAGTGGGGGAGAAAGGCAAGCAACTCAGCCCCCCATCCACCCACCTCGGGAAGGTTCGGTTTCTTGGTTGAGCACAGAAACAGTGACAATCAATGATCTCCTTTTTAAGTTTTGCAATAATCATAAGCTGTCGGGCTGAAGTGCCTTAATGTAGTTGCTGTGATGTTTACGAGGTCTTTCCTAAATATTTTATCAGCGAGCTTGGTTGCAGATTATCTGAAGAGCATCTAACTGGGGGCAGGCGCCATGCATGCCTCGCTTCCCACTGCACTTCCTTCTCTCTGAGGTGCGGCCTTGGCGACAGGTTCAAAAGCCTCGCCAGGAAAAGAGAGGGCCGGGTCCTCGCGCAAATGGGTTCCCTAGAAGCGCTGATCTGGGGAGACAGAGTGGAAGTGGTGTCAACGCAGTGATCGTTACGGAAGACTGTGTGTGTGTGTGTGTGTGTGTGTGTGTGTGTGTGTGTGTGTGTTTAATGTTTATATAATCTGGAGGGGAGAAAAAGAATCCATGCCAGTAATTTTAAAATGAGAAAGAATCTAAAGAGGAATAGAGAAAAGAACCAGTTTTAAAGGATGTTGGCACAAATCAATAGCACGAGGCCCAAAGCGGCGCCGAGGTGTAGGAAGAAATCTCCCAGTACTGGGTCTACAGAGGAGCCCAGCCCTCCGCCCGAACCAGAGGGCCAAGAGGCTTCACCGCTCTAAGCTGCTTCCCGTGGCCGGCACCCGCCAACCTGCCCTCCTGTGGCTTTCCCGGGACGCCGAGCCGCGCGGGAACCAGGAGGAGGAGCGCAGCGCCGGAGCTCAGCTGGGCCCCGCGAGCTGGCTGACTGGCGGGCCGGCTCCACGCGGGGCACTGCGGGGGCAGGCGGCGGGAGAAGCCACCCCCGCGCCCGGCGCTCGGCCCCAGGCCAGCCGCCCCGCTCTGGCTCCATTGTCTAAGGTCCCCGTAGGCTCCCCAGCACCCTGGCGGTCCCGAGAGGGAGCCGCCCGCAGACCCGGGGAGCGCGGGGCAAGCGGCCGCTGGCGCGGACCCCGGGGGCACACACTCTTTCCCTGCCGGAGGCTCGGCCTGGGCGCCTCCGCCCGGTGGAGCTCGTACCTTCCTCCGAGAGAGTGCATCTGCCTTCCTCGGGCCCGGCCGCTCCCTGAGGGAGAGCGGCGCCGGGGACAGTGGGTGGGTCTGGCGCTTCGCAGAGAAGGGCTAACCCTACTCGACCTGCGCCTAGACGGGCGCATTTTGAGAGCGCCGCCTCTGGGGGCCGAGCGGCCAGCGCTGAGCCCGGACTGCGCCTCCGCGGCGGGCGGGCGGGCGCCTTGGCCGCAGAGGGCACCAGCCGTGGCAAGGCCCGGCGAGCGCGGCCCGGGGCCGGAAGGGTTGGTGCCCAGATGTCCCGGACTGGGAAAAAAAAAATACAGCCAGACCCCATTTTCCTTTCGAAAGCAAATCTCAGCCCGTGGCCAGGAAGCTTCACTAACAAGCAGGGCCTTAACTGTTGAGGCGTTGGGGTGTGGGGGGAGGGGACAGTAGCTATGACATTATTGGACGCTTGGTTTTCTTTGCCTTTTACCTTTCACCGCCATTTCTCCCGAGAGCCTTTGGCCTGGTTTTGGCTACTCTTGCTTTCCCCTTTCTTCGATCATTCACTTCTTTGTCCCCGAATGCCTTTCTCTCCAACCCCCTCCTCGGTGGGACAGAGCCTTCAGTGTGTCGCAGAAAGGAGAGACTCTACCTGGGCTCTTTTTCGGGTTTTGTTATTCCCGGTACCCTGAACTGGCTTTTTAAAAAATGAAGAATGCTAAAAATGACATGTTAGAGGAAAGGGAGAGTGCCTCCTCCTCAGAGTTTCTAAGGAATTGGATTAGGAGATAAATGTGCACTCTCACTTAGATTACCAGTACTGATTCAGTGTTTCCTCACATACAGGCTACGTCTTTTAACATATATGCTCAAGAAGGAAAACAGGCTTTTCTCAGAATCAGCACATCAGCTCTTGAATCATACTTCCGTAGAGCTGGTCTTCTCAAACTTTAAAAGTGCTTATGCACCACACCAGGATTCTTGATTTGGATTCAGCAGGTCTGTATTTCTAAGGAGCTCCCACAAGACTCAGGTGCTCCTGGTCCAGGGAGATGGCACTGAATAGTGAGGCTGGAGCTTTTGATGCCCCCATACTAGACTAAGTGGAAAGCAGGAACATCTCTGTATTAGAGGCAAGAGTTTTGGTTCTAGTGCTGCTTTAGTGCTGCAGAGACCGGTAAAGATGCTCACATAAAATACACACACACACACACACACACACCACACACACACCACACCCCCCCCCCCCACACACACACCCTGAAGTGGCTTATTGAGCTTGTGATTAAATAAGTTGTTTCAGTGCCTGCCTGGGCCTGGGTTATCAGGCTGCTGCTAAAATAGCTGTGCATTCCAAGCGAAAGGTTTCACTGAGCCTTCTTAAGACATCATCATTCTGATTGACTCCAAATCTACAAAACTGTAGGTTTTTGCTAGGAGGGATTCTGGTAAGCTTTTGAAATTGGGAACGTCTCCAACATGAACCAAGTGGGAGAACATGGTATGTGACTGTGGGAAGTCCTGGAAGATGAGGTGATCAAATAAGAAGAGCAAAAGGCAGGCCTTGTATAAGCCTTCTCAGTCACTTTACTCACTCAGGAGCTATTTTTCAGGGGACTAAAGTGAAAGAAAAAAAAAAAAGTAGTTTCCAATGGAATGTGGAGAACAACCCTTGTATTATTGAGGCTTTCTTCTGCGGGCATATTGTACAAAAAAAATCTTGACTAGCTTTTCACAGTATCTGTGAAAGAAGTCACAGAACCTGATTTATGTAAAGAGGAAAATCATGTATTTAAAAAAAATGAAACACTTGCACACACGTTTAAATCAGGCAAAAGGAAAATTTCTACAAACTTCAACTCATATTTTAATTGTAAATGGTTAGCTGTTGTAATCCCAACAATTAAATTAATACATATTACAAGTCCTACATAAAATATACCATCACTATATTTAAAAGAAGAAACCACAGGACAATCAAGAATGCTCAGAATACCTTATTCCACCAAAAAACAGAGACTGTGAAACATAGTGGGAATTTAAGCCACTTCCACTTTTAGTTTCTGGTTACTTTTCATTAGGCAACTAAGAACAGCCTAGAATTATTCAAATAGGAGAGTAACTTGGTTCACCACATTATTCATACTACTCTATCAGAGGCTAAATCTCAATTCTAAATCCCCAAGTAAATTCCCTCTTTCATGAAGCCTTAGAAACATTCTTACCATATTTTCACAAAGGGAGAGACAGAATTAAATCTTTATTTGTCTCCATGTATTTTGCACATTCTTTGGTGTACCCAGTATGGTGCTGTACCATGTGTGAGTACTTATGTACATCAGGTTAGAAACAGGTTGAGGGACAAGGTCATCTATGAAAGCTGCCATTAGTCAATTTTTGTCTTTCTCAGAAAACTGGGTACTTCTAAGTTAAGAAAGATGAGAGAAAACAGTAACAAAATTATTGCTTATGTGCTCATGATATTAAATTCACATTATGGCTATGTTTCTCGTTTTGCTTTGAGGACACTGCCCACCTTCTATGGCTGTCTCAGCTGAAAGTCTAGTGAAGTTTTGCAGCAGGCAATTCCCAGACAATCGCAACACTGCTGGTGGAATGTACTCTTTAAAAAAAAAAAAATCTTCCAAGTCTAAATTTAAATTGCCTCCCTTTTCTCCTTATATGTACCCCTCTGAAATACTGAAGGTATAATCTGTTAACAAGGTATTGAGTATTCAATATTAACTTGTGACAAATACTTTTAATAAAATATGTCAACATTTTTCTGGGTTACTCACTAATGAGGTAGCCACTCATTAATGGCAGTCATTTTACATTTGTGAAGTTTTGTTATCACACTGATGTTTTATGTGTTATCTTAAATTACAAAGGAAAACATATCTCTGTGTGAGATTTCTAGTGCACTGTCAAATGTTACTCTGTCAATTCCACCCAGTGCCAAAAAGACCTCAGGAGACATAGACTGTAAATGTATTTTATTTTGTAAGCAACAATCAAAATATATTTGTGTTACTGATTTCTTCAAATATTAAATGGGATCTTAACAAAATTTGTCCACTTTGATGTATTCTTATACAACTTTGGAATCTGCAAAGACCCTGACTAAAGAAACAGAAGTAATTGCACAATGGAGACTGAAGGTGTTACAGTGCTGCAAATGATGCCAGATGTCTTACATTTAACCAAATACACCTTCAGAGGTCCCTTGATTTTGAGCATTAGGAACAAGAGGACTATACACTGAAAGTTATCACTAAGAGCTTTTTGCATTGCTTTATTTAAATACAACAGTGTCCAACATAGCTGCTAAACACTGGACAATATTTGAAGTCATAAGTACATCCACATGTTCCTCCAAATGACGTTTGGGGTCCTAAAAGAAAAAAGGAATAAGGAAAGAAAAAGAAAAAAGAACCATATTACTGGTAGACGAATTACTTATTTTCAATAGCTGATGAAATTGGTAAAGAAAGCCAAAACTAAATTTATATATATTTTACAATTTAACTTTCCCAATATATTGTTACATTTTCAGGATTTCTAAATCTGTTAAAATGTTAAGGAGCTGATAAAATAAAGATCGATTTACACAATCAATGTTATGACTCTGCAGCAGAAATGATAAAGAGTCACAAGGAATTCTATACAGTCCGAAATCATCTGATTTTTTAAAAAAAGCATAAGCATTTTATCTGTGTGTATAAGCCTGATTATGTGTGTATATTTTCTGCCATTCATATATACTGAATGTCTGAGGGGGTACTTTACTCAAAGCAAACATACCAAAGGGAAAGAGTGCAATGTGAATTCTCATCACTTCCTCTGTAATTTTAATTTAATTCCTATATAATTTTAATATTTCAGGAATAGTGCTTTAAGTGATTCAGGAAATATTCTTGGATCAAAAGTCACTGTTAGTAATTTAAAAATTTAAATACAATTTGGATCAATTCTAAAATGTTAAGAATAAATATTTCGTGTAGCTATTTTGAAAAAATGTATCACAGAAAAGAATATAGGTACAACCCGTTAACTTAAACCTGATCAAATCTGTATTTGAAACAGCTGAGTTAAAAACAAGACTTAAAATTGCATTGTAATAAAGGAAGTTAAGTTTAAATGCTTAATATACATTTACGTTTAAGGCTGAGCTGATTGAAATACTTCAGCTAAATTTGAAAGCTTTGAAATAAAGGATAGATATTACACAAAGTAAAAAACTTTCAATTAAACCATTATTCTCTTATCTGTTTTGCTAAAATACCAAGACTCCTAACTTTAAACAAATGTTCACCACTGAAATTACTTCTTGGCTGCTCTTTTCTAAACTACAATTTCAATACACTTGATTTCTTTAAAATACCCAGAGATACAACACGCTACAAATAATTTCAAATAACTACACCACAACATTAAATTTTCTTTATTTCAGAAATAAGCCTTAGGACATTTTAGGTGACAGAGACTAAGAAAGACTGGCAGGAGAAAAAGATATTGGTCTGATTCCATCATAGGCAGTTTTGCTTTTGCCACACAGAAGGCCAAACTAGTGAAGTACTATATTTTTTAAAAATGATTCTGATGATTATTAAACTTTGCCAATTATATATATTTTCAGTTTCACTTTTAATTTCTTTGCTGCTAACTGTTAATTAAAATCTACATCAAGAAACTATAGCATCAGAGTCATTTATTCAAAAAATAGTTACTGAATGCTAGGCTCCAAGTTGGTGATCTAATATTACATATTAGACTAAAATAAGTAGTGGGAAAAGACAACAAGGGTGACTGTATCACACAGGATGAGAGAATAAGATGAATTATATCTCATTTTCGGTTTTGGAGGGTTCCTCTTGTTATTGAAACTGTAATATTCAGAATGCAGTGAGATTTGACTTCACCAATTATGATACTTAAGTCAGACCTTTGCCCCTACTGCTCTATTGGAATAACTGGGTTTGCGGTGAATTGGTAACACACTTCCCTCAGTTATCTACATTACTTCTTGTGGCAGCTGGGTGATTCTTAGAGATTTCCCATCCAAGAATGGTCCTGGCCCAAACCTACATAGCTTGTGAGATGTGATGGGATCAGAGCATATGGTAGGATGGCTGAAAGCAAAGACAGCTTAGTGTCTTGCATCTGAAATATCAAGATTCTGCCAACATCAGCAATATGATAACCATGTTCCATGAAATGAAAAAATGTAATCAACATTCTTTAAAAAACAGTCTAATTAATCTGTAGATTCTTTTAATTGGTTGGTGTGTTCCCCCCAACCTTCAGAAAAATAGGAACTAAAATATATATTTCATCTTAAGAAAAGTGAAAGAGCAAATACTTAAATCCCTTTCTCTTCACTCAGTAGAATCCAACAGGGCTCTCAGCTTTCTCAGGAATATTACCTATATATTGAAGCCTACATATTGATAAACTATATCATTTTTAAAACTGTTACATAGGAAATAAACCTACCATTCTATTATCTTCATGGACAATATTATTTCAAGTAAAAATAGTGCTTGGAAAATGAACTCAGGACACAAGTTTCCTACTTTATTTCTACAAAATTGTTTTCACTAAAGATAGTATCTCACAGGTATATTTGTGATTTACTTCTCTATAGATGGCAAAAAGAATCTGACATCAAATAATTCAGGGACCTTTAAAATTAGCATCACATTTACATGACAGAAGAAAAATGTACAGTGAACAGACAGGGAAAAAAAATCACACAGGCTCCAAAATACTTTTAACTCTACAAGAGCATGTTATTATGTGAATGCATAACCTATTACAGTACACCTCACCTGCTTGCCAACATTCTTTATTGCCAGCTGTTCAGGTGTCATCTTATCTTCTTCTTCTACAGCCTGTGAATGGAACACAAAGGACAGAGTTTCAAATTCTAAATGTACTTTTCCCACTGCAGAATAATCATCAAAGATAATGATGATCTTAATTTTCATTCACAGAACCTTTTATTCAAGTAATTTATTGCACAAAAGAGCAACTTTGCTAATCTTCAGAACAGCCTTCAGGGTAATAAAAACTATAACCACCATCATTTTGAAAACAGACTTAAGAAATTTGTAAAAGACATTGAAAATATCAAATTGGACCACCAAATGGAAGTGGTAACCATTTGAAAACTGGTATGGAATTATCTGAGGGATGGCTAAACTGGAGGATGGAAGAACCTAAGGGAGCTGCTTGTGGCACTGGGGTACTAACTACTCCTATTCTGTCTCCTTTTTCTTTTCCTACTTTCACTATGGTTCTCCCCCAACTTCCTATTATCTTTGTCTCCTTTTTCTTGTCAACCAAACTGTGCATACCCAGTATCTAACTATCAGTAACACTTAGGTTCAAAGGACCTCCTACTGACTTTTGATCCACAGTTAACAAATCATATAATGTAACCCCTTAATACCTTCACGTATTTAAATCTGTAAAAGTAATAGATGTACTCAGAAAAAATTCTCACTTCTCCACATGAATGATCTTTAATAATCATGAAGAAATAGAGTAATCTGAAGTTTTCAACATCAAAAAAATTACTTGAAATAAATGCCAAATCAAATAAAAATTAAATAAACCAAACCATATATACAAACCACTTTCTACTATTTTCAAAGCCAGCTACAAACTTTTATGTGTATGACCATAAATTTTCTAGCAGAATAATTCTGAAGTAATTATAGCATTTAGATTAGCTACCAATATTGCCCTCTACCCTAATAATGGCACCACTGTGTAACCTTTTTATTGAGAATTCTAAGTTTAAGCAACCTCCTTCGTAACAGTTTTGGGTATGTTACTGCCTAAAGCTAGGACTCTGCATCAGGTGAACTCCTGGTCTATGATTTATTCACAGCATTTGATAAATGGAAAATGAAGAAAATTTAAGTATCACCAATCTTAAGAAGTAATACCATAGCACTTAATATGGTTACAAAGGGGGTGAGAAGACAGGGGCAGAAAGCAGGAAACCAAAATCCCAGTGAGGGTTAGATTTGGATACTCGCAGCTGCCAAATTTCTTCATGTGTGAACAATGAACACGTAGGAAATGCAATCATCAGACATTTCCCATAAACTGGGAAGTTTGGCTGCATTTCACACCTTCTTAATAGTTTTATAAACAGAGAACTTGAAAATGAGCAGAGATGGCAAGTATCTAATTTTATAAATGGACAAACTATCTGGAGAATTTTCCACAGTAGAATCTGCCTAAAGAGAAAAGACAGTGAATAAGTATTGTATCTACTGATTATTACAAGATACTTATTTACAACACATCATTAGGAAATACATTTATGACTCATAAAACTAAAAAAGGGAAAATAAGTTAATAACACTCCAAATCTAGAATTCCCTAGACAGAGAATATATTCATTTTCAGAGTCAGATGTCACTCCTATTATTCGCAGCTAGTTAAAAAAGTATCTTCTAACTGGGAAATTGCTTCTCCTACTATCTCAGTGCTTTACACATACGGAAACACTGGCAACACATAAAAAGTTTGTCTTTCTAAATTACTTTTACAAATCATGACACTATACCTTACCAACCTGAAAACATATTAGATAAATGGAACAATTCACGTTAAGTCTGTACTCTATATCCATTCAGTGTTAGTTGTTCTATGCACAAGCCAACAATAGTACTTTACGGTATTGGAAGGAGGTAAGGGTTTTGGAATTTGGCTCAAAATACCAATCCATGTACAAAATAGTTATTATGGAGTATTTTGGAGTGTTGCAAATATCAAAGATGGCAGACATGCAAAGATGAAAGTAAAAAAGCACTTAAAGCATTGATCTTATTTGAAAGGTTAAACAGAATATAAAAAGCTCTAACTCAATTTTTAAAAATCTTTTATATCATTTAACCACTTTACCAATTAGTTTTTCCATTTCCTATAATTAAAAGAGAGAGTTCACAAACTCTTTGAGAAGTGCAGATGGTAAAAAGTACTCCCAGCCATGGATGCCATCTGGAAAATGAGGAGCAGCTGTAGATTTAGGCATATACGAAGGTTGCAAACCCCCATGACAAAAGAGTAAGCACATCTCTTACATTCTGAGATAGACCAGATCATCACATTAAACCTCTAAATATTTTCTCCATCTACCTAAGTTACCTTTATCTCATCTATCATCTGGGCAAGACCAGTCTGCCTTCATTCATAGCTCTAATCTGGCTAGTCACCAGGAAAAATTAAGAAATGGTAGCAGCAGAAACAAATGAAATTCAGGCACAGGCAGTGTCCTTACTAGGGGAACTTCTGTGTTTATGGCAACTTCTGTGATTTGGCATCAAATTTTGCTTTTGCATTCGTGCTCTTCGGTTTACTCAACCAACAAAAAAGCACTGAAAATGTTTGTGGCTATTCACACTAGAAACGTTTTTAACAGTTTATCAACAAAGACCCCCAGATGGCTATCCCATCATGCACGGTCTGCACAGTTCTAAGAAATTCCTGGAGTTTGGTCTGTTATGTTATCATAATCCCCTCAGATGTACCCCCTATCTTAAAGAGGCTTTTACTAAAGCCATTAACCTCATTATCTTTTTCCTAGTAAGGGTCAAATTTCTCAAATGGAAAACCTGTGTTTCAAATTCTACCATTTTATTTACCTTCTAACAAACATGGATTGGACCCTTAGCACTTCATGAATATTCTTTTAAGGAGCTCCACCTGGCAAATTCCAATGGACTCAGTTTACCTGAACTTCTGAACACCTTTTCCAATACCCCTTTTCTCTTCTAATCCTTTAACCTCTGCTTTCATGACACCATGTCTCTTATTTCATTTTATATGTCATATCTATTCCATTCCTTGGGCTTCTTTTTTTCCCTTTGATATGTTTGCAGTGCTCACTCTTAACATGTCATGCTTCCATTTAAGCACATGCTTTGTAAAATCACCTATATGGTATATTTTTTCACCATTAAACAATCTCTGCATAAACTGCTAGTGAATGTAATATAGGCATTTTAGTTCCTTCTTGATTTTCATAAAAAGTCAATGCATTGACTATATAACTGAAAATCACATTATGGGTTATGGGGATAGAGAATAAGTTTAAAGACATGGCTTTTATAAAACATACTTAGGAAAGCAAAATTAACCAATATGAAACAATTAGAAAACTATCTGAGAAAGTATTACAGGTGTGAATATGGAGAACAAAAAAATGGGTTCCCTACAACCGTTAGTAATTAAACATTAACATGTACATATTAATTTAATGAATCCTTAAAACATCCCAGTGAAGTAATCTACATTTTACATAAAGAAATTAGGCCCTATCTCCTATATGTTAATTCCAGCAATACTTCTACTATAATTTTTTTTCTAACTCTCCTTTTGAAAGTGCTTATAACACTCTAGTATATTCTATGTATGTCCTCAACAGTAGAATTTTCATCATTTTATACATTCAGTAAATAACTATTAAGTACTCACTCTGAGTTAAGACAGTTCTTGCTCTTCAAGAAGCTTGCATTTGGGTTTTACTTTACCTGCCTGTAAATCTCAAATTATAATGCAATATGAAATATACAAAAAAGGAGTGTGCCCAACGAATGATGGGGACACACATAGCCATACAGCCAATAAGCAATGAAACTGTGACTTAAATATAGTCTTATCTATCTCCAAAGACCTCAAAGCAACATTCATGGCAATTCGGGAAATCATTACTTTTTAATGACACATCCTGAATGAAGCCAAACCCATGATTTATTAAGTGACCCAGAATACATAAATTCTTTCTAAAAGTATTATAAGGAATCCAATTTTAAAATGTAATTATATAAAATAGAGATATAAAATAAAGATCATGTGTGTGCCCATACAAGTGTGTGTATGTATAATAGAAACTGTAGTTTAGACTGTTGAAAAAAATTTCTATGGCAGAGTCTACTGCTAGTTGCCTACCTAATACACATCTTCTCTTTCTTCTTTTATAATATAGCTAATTTTATTAAAGGCAGTAATACTCCCAGGTAAAAGACTATATAGCCTTTCTCAAAGCAAAGTATGTCCACTTGATTAAGTTCTGCCAATGAGATATAATCAGAAGTGCTGGGTGGGACTTATAGAAAGGATCCTGAAAAGGAATTGATTTAGCTGAGAGGTCTCTCTCTTTTGCCCTTGCATTTCTTCCTGTTGTTTGGAACTCAGATGGGATGGCTAAAGCTTTAGCAATCACCATGAATCATGAGGAGATCTAAATGATGGAAGCAAATACAAGGAAAGTGGAGCAAAAGATGGAGATATCTGGGTATGTGGATGTAATAACTTCAAAGTTTCATATGGCCTTGAATTGCAAGAGATGTACATTCCTATCCTGTTTAAGCCTTTGCTACCTCAAGCTAACACAATCTTAGATATAAATAACACCTGCTTAGTGCAAAAACTAAAAAGAATCCAGGATTTACATAAAGTATAAAATTCCCCTACCTTCCACCTGAGAGTTGACACTGTTAACAGCATAATATGTTGAGATATATGTGAGTCAGAGAGGTATCATTGAAAAATGGAGGGAAGGTAACATAGTAGGGACTTTTCATATTGTTACACAATTTCATTTTATACACATAACATCAAGTTTTAAATATTTCTCTAAGCTGGTACTTGTAGAATTTCATTCTTCATAATAAATCCTTAAAAGAGAACATGTTGGCTTAAAGAGTTATACGCACTTAAAATTTAAAGATAAAATGGGAGACGGCCTTCAAAAATGTCATATATCACTTTTTTATTTTCCCACTAGTGGCACATTCTCCCAAACCATTTTTTTAATTTGAAAAGAAAAAAAAATCTACTTATACTTTTAACTTTTTTCTTTGAATACTTAATAAGGTTGAACTCTTTTTCATGTTTATATGCCATTCATCTTCAGTGAATTTTCCAGCTCTGTTGTCCAATTTATTATTGTTTCTTTATATTTTACAGGAATTCTTTGTCTGTTATGTACTTTTTGGATACTAGCCTTTTCTGTGTTATAGGTACAAATATTTTCTGCCAGTCTGACTCCTAATAAGCATTCAATAAATGTTATTTTTATTGCAGGTAAACTTTACTGTCAAGTTATCAAAATTTAAAAGCTCACTGATATTCTTACTAGCACTAAAGTAACCTTTGGGAAGCTTGACCACAGCTTTACAAATACTGAGTCTTCCATTTTGGAAACAGGAATTTATTCACAAAAGTTTTTAGTATTTTTCAAAGAAGTCATATATACATATTTATACATGTACATTTTTTATGGTAGTTATTCCTAAATACTTTGTAATTTTGGATGCTTCAGTGAACTGATTTGCCTTTTATATTTTTCAACTGGTTTCAGCCTATGTAACTGAATGGCTACGTAATTCTCAATCATAATAGTTCTAATAGTATTCTAGTCTAGTTTCATGTATTTCTATGCTTGATTGCAAACATATCCTATCATACTTAAATAATGATAATCTGGCCTGGTTTCCCAATATTTATATCTTATTTTGTTTTTCTTATCTTATTGCACTAGCACAAAACAAGACCTTCTTATTTAATACAGCTACTTTGATAAACCAAATGTAATCATATAATTACACATTTTATATGTAATTACATAAAAGTTGCATCCAAACCTTCTTTCAGGTTACTAAGTAGGCAGTTTTTCCACCTGAAAAGTAAACTGTCAGATCTCTGAATTTATAGGGCTACATGCTTGAAAACAAAGCAAATTTTTATGTGTCTATGCTATTCTTAAAAAAGTCTTTTACAATTCATTTTTTCACTGGCAGATTCATTTACAAATATCCAATCAAATGTTATCAATATTAAAATATTGATGCATCTTGGCACGAATAAACTAGGAGATTTGGAATAAAAGAGTTGTGTGTGCTAAAGTTCAGTAACTAGAGAAATCAATGACTAATAATCAAGCAGAACGTCTGCGTGGACTTCAGACTTGAAATCAAAAAGTTGGTACAAAGGAATTTAATTATTTTCTAACCTTCTTTCACGTTAGGAGCTAACTGGCGCCTAACAGTAATTACCTTAGTTTAAAACACCAACCAATTAAAAAGAATACTATGAAGAACTGGTTGTATGGGCCTTTCTTTTTATATTTTAAGTGTTACTAAAAACTCCACCACATTCTCTTTCAATCACAGAGGGAATTACAGCCCCAAATTTGGACTCCTTCATATCACAGCTTATACATTGTTTTCACTTTATAACCAAACCTTACAAATTTTTGAGTACTTCAGAGATTTTTTAAAACTGTAAAATAGCAAAAACTTCTGTGGATGGGCAGCAGTAACCATAAATAGGTTATTTCCTGGCAGTAGTACCAATAAGAATTTACTTAAACTTGTAATGTTACAGAGAAATGAAAACCATACAGTCTGCTGAATAATAACTTAAATTTCTTTAAAGGTTAATTTATAAAAGGTTAACTGTTTTAAATATGATAAACTATTTTTTTCTCTTTAATCTCCACAGCATGAAAACATACACTAGAAAGATTAAATACATACACTTTTTTTCCCTACAATCTAGAAGCAATGGGAATTTCCAGCTGGAACACTACATATAAATCAGGGCATGCTCTTCAAAGCCAAACCTAATTCTGCTGGAATTTAGCTTGTATGGGCCCATCAACATTTTTTCAAAGCTCAATTCTCTCAAAAGACTTGTTGTTAACACTTGGCAAATCTTATACACTGTCTCTTGGTTAATATTTATTTTGTAAGATGTGTTTAATTTAAAAAGTAAAATATTACTTCTTTGGTGTGACAACCAATATCAACTTTAGCTGTCTCCAAAAGCTCTAGCCCCCACCATTAATTTTTAGTCCCACATAGTAAACTGCTTGTTTAAACTCTTTTTTTGGCCGAGCCATGATTTGTGGGATCTTAGTTCCCCGACCAGGGGTTGAACCTGCACCCTCAGCAGTGAAAGTGCAAAGTCCTAACCACTGGACCGCCAGGGAATTCCCTGCTTGTTTAATCTCTTTATCTTCTTTCTCAATCATTCCACTTCTACCTAAATTGGAAATGTTAATGGTACCAACATACTTCTAGTCACCTAGGCAGGAGACCTTTAACTCATCTTTGATTCCTTCTTCTTTTACTTTATCTATCCAACTGGCACCAAGTTTTATTTTACTAGTCTATTGATACCTCCCTTCCCACTGCCACTACAGTAATTCACTTAGTACCTTTTGTTTGGGTAATAGCAAGCTCCTCCTAAATACAGAATCTCCATTTCAAATCTCCTCTTACAACACTCTTTCTTCTATAGCCTTGTCAAATTATCTTTCTAAAGTCAGGTTCTGGGTATACCATGCCCCTGATCAAAAATAACTCTATCCTGATTTTCCAAACTCTGTTACTTGACTTCAGTAACTTTAAAAATCTTTATTCCCCACTATTCACCCTTTTATGTACACCCTTCTCATGTACTCTAGCCAAACACAGTTTCCTAAAGATGCCCTTGCTTTTCTGTCTCCTAGTCTTGCTCATGATGTTCAGTTGGCCTAGGGTAACATTTCTTTGTACGTCCAAATTTTATTCATGCTTTAAGGTCTAGTTCAAATGTTATTCTCTAAAGACAGCATCGTGGGTCTGTACCAGCTGAAAGCAAAAGCCTTTGAACTTCTACAGGACTTCACATGGACTTCTCTATGGCAGTGTTCTCTAACTTCTAACTTGAATGAGTACAAAAATCTCTTGGAAATCTTGTTAAAATGTTGATTCTGATTTAGTAGGTCGAAGACCTGCATTTCTAACAAGAACTCAAGTGATACTGATGCAGCTGGTCTGTGGACAATCTGAATACTAAGTTGTTATCAAACACACGAATTTTGGTCAAGTACTCTAGTTGTGAACTTTTGTTAATGCCCCTGTTTTCCTAAAAATGAAGGAAGGATCCCTGTTTTCCACGGCAAATTGTACAGAAGATGTTCGATAAATATCTGTGAGCATAACACTGTATAGTATGTATACATGTTTTACAAACTGCAGGTTTTCAACCCATTAATAGGTTGCAAACTATATGTCGATGTATATAATATGTATGTATATAACTGAAACAGTGTGAAATTCAGTCAAATGAGAAAGAAAATAGAATATAACCACTTGTAATAAGGGTAAATATTGCTTCATAAAACTTTTGTTGCAATATATATACACACATACATATACATTTGCAGGTACTGGGTCAAATGTAAAATCTATTCTTTATATGGGTTTTGGTCAAAAAAGTTGAAAAATACATGTTATGAGTTGAATCATGTCCCCCCTAAAAGGATACACTGAAATCATAACCCTGGTTAGAGGTTAGAGTTATGCTGCCACAAGCCAAGGAATGCCTGGGGACCAAGAGAAGCTAGAAAAGGAAAAGAAGAAGCCTCCCCACTAGAGGCTTCACAGGGAGCATGGCCCTACCAAGACCCTGATTTTGGATTTCTAGCTTCAGAATTGTGAGGGAATAAATTTGTTGTTTTAAGTCACCCATTGTATGGTAGTTTGTGATGGCAATGCTAGGAAACTGATATAATACAGAAGATACATTTTAGTCTTGATCAAGTATTCTCTTAATTTCAGAATTGTAAAAGAACATAAATCTATGAACAAAATGTTATCATGGCTGCATATACTTTAGCATACAAAAATACTTTCAGGAAATTGTGAAAAATATAACTTTTTTTACATCCTCATATGAAGTGGCCTCCCTTTGCTACTCTTTACATCATCCTGTTTATTGTCTTCACAGCACTAATTACAATGTATTATGTTGTGTTTATTTGTTTACTTTGTTTCCCCTACCAGAAAATAAATTCCATGAGGATAGGTCTTATTTTTTACCATATCCCCAGCACCTAGCACATAGCAGGTTTTAAATAAATATGTATTAAATGAAAAACAGAGAAGTTCATAAAATAAGTTATATGTTATTAAGTATTAAATACTGTTGTTGTTGTTCACATCTCCTTGTTCCTCCTTCCCTTCCAAGAAAAAGTCCTCTGAATAATGAAGAGATTTCAACTGTAAAGCTATTTACAACAGGGGCTGGCAAACTATAGGCCATGGGTCAAATCTAGCCAACTGCCTGTTTTAGTAAATAATGTTTTACTAGGACATAGCCTCACTCATCCCTTTACGTATTGTCTGTGGCTACTTTTACACTATAACGGCAGAGTTGAGTAGCTGCAACAGACTGGATGGCTTATAAAGCCTAAAGTATTTACTATCTGGTCTACAAAATAGGCCACTCTACTCTTAACTATTTATATTTATACAATGCCTGATATCTAATCATATATATTCCAAAGATTACAAGAAATAAATGTTGAAAGTAAGTTTTTACCTTATTGTAATTTTTGGCTAATTCCAACATCTCTTTTACCACTGATTCATTGTGTTTACAGTGTTCACTGTAGTCCTGAAGTGTCAAACCTTCCATCCAACTCTTCTTATGCAAATTTAACAACATCTAAAAAATATAAAGAAAAATTAATTATTTTCCTGTATTGAGGAAATTTCCTTTATCTGTCTTGAGAAACAACTTTACAAACAACTTTTGGAACTAATGAATTTAAGTTTAATTTTATTAATTTAAATAAACTCTAATAAGTATCCTCCTAAATTTATATTAATAAAATCTAAGGAATAGTCCAACTCATGGCCTTTGCATTTGCTGTCCCTTTGCCTCAAAGGCTACTTTTCTTATCTTTGTATGGCTTACATTTCTCACTTCCTTAGAGATAGCTGCCATTCCTCACCACTATATAATAAAGCCACCCCATACTATCGAAACATCTTTCTTTCCTTAACTTGCTTTATTATTTTTATAACACTATAAACAGCTGAAATTTTTGTTTTCTTGTTTAGTGCATTTCTCTCCCATTAAAGAGAAATCAAGGCAAGGACTCTGCTCTGTTTATTTCAAGATCACCAAGGTCTAGATTCTAGACTCTAGATCATAATCTAATCATAGCAAATACTAAATAAGCATATGTTGAATGAATGAAACTACTATGTTACACACAGGATTTCTAATAGTTCATATAGCCCAGCTCTCAAATGCCAAGATAAGAAGGTAAATGCCTCCATTTACTGAATGACTGTGTCAATCTTTCTGAGTCCCTGTTTACATATCTATGAATTGAAGGCTTGTATTAGATAAGTTTTCTTCAAATTCTAATATTCCATCTATAATTTAAAAAATTTAAACTTCTTTATACCAGAATGAAAAGTCGTAAAACTGGGAAGGAAATCACAGATCCATCCACTTTGCAATCACATCAGCAAACTGGGATCAGACCCTATTAGTAGTGATCATGGAACTAAACACCTTAGTTCATTATTTCTCAAACTGGACTCCTAATTCTGAATACATATTCTTCGAAGTTCGTAAGTTTTCAAGTTCAGAATCTTAAGGCAGTTTTTCTTAAAAGTCCTACTCTATAAATAATGTCCTTCAGTTGAGGATAATCATTGAATACGAAGAGTTTTCTAAATGACTGATAAAATTATGCAATGTGAAAAAAAAAATGGTACCTACAGAATGACTATTGCTCTTTTGCTATGAGAACCAGTATACTTTAAGTGAGATCCACAAGCTATGAGGATCTAAAGACATAGTCGGAAGTGTATGAGTTTAGTTTAGAACAATTATTTGTTTAGAAGTTTGCAGCTAAAAGCGGTACAAAGTTTTCCTTATGCTGGAGAATAAGCTGCATGTCAAAATCACCTATGAGAATTTTCAAGACACAAAAGATCCATATTCCTCCATGCCCCTCCTAGGGCCCATGGAGGCAAGAGTAGTTTGGGAAAAAACTGGAAAACTCCTGCACATGTAACCCGAATTTCTTGGATTGCTTCCCATCTTCGCCAGTGACAGTGTTTTAGGAAATACCATCCTTAGGAAATTTTGGTGCAGCTGCAACTACCTATGCTATAAAGCTACCCATAATTCAGTGTTGAGAATTGAATTTTTCTACACTTCAAAAGCAAACAAAGGGCTTCCCTGGTGGCGCAGTGGTTGCGCGTCCGCCTGCCGATGCAGGGGAACCGGGTTCGCGCCCCGGTCTGGGAGGATCCCACGTGCCGCGGAGCGGCTGGGCCCGAAAGCCATGGCCGCTGAGCCTGCGCGTCCGGAGCCTGTGCTCCGCAACGGGAGAGGCCACAACAGAGGGAGGCCCGCATACCACAAAAAAAAAAAAAAAAAAAAAAAAAAAAAAGCAAACAAAGAAGTTCCCACAGAGCAGCAGAATAATTCTACCATGCCTGGACAAGGATTGGATTGGGCCCCTGGGGTAACACTTGGAGTTAAGTATACAGGTTGGTGAGATAAGAGTAAAGGCAGGGCTTTGGGTGAAAGCACCTGAACTGAGCTATACTAGGAACATAAATATAATATTAATTAATTTATGTAAGTATTTATTTGTGTGTTTTTTATACCAAGGATGGTGGCTAAGTTTATGGGGTACCATAAAGGAAAAAAGGAAAAAAAGAAAAAGAAAATTTGATGTAATTAGATGGATATTTCCAAATAGTTGGGTGTCAGACTGATAAAATATTTATGTATCTGAATGAATTTTTCAGTTTATGTCTGAGTGGTACCCTTTTATCCCACAGCCTGTACCTATTCTACATAAAATTAAAATAAGTGTTGAAAATGTACTTCAAGCTATCAGCTAAATCTACCACAGCTGATATGAACTTTGGGATGAAAGCAAGCAGACGGAAGAGAGCTTTATGGCTCTGTGTCTCCCCTCAGGTCAAGGAAGAACTGGTCCCCTGCAGCTCCTCACTCAAAACCATGCTCAAGCACCTAGGTAGGACCTTTGAATGAGTTTACTGGTGGCTTTGAACTTTTAAAACAATTGTTTATCAAACTTCAGAAAATCTTATACAGCACATTCTGCCCACAATATATAAATAAGACTGAAAATGGAGATGATCTGTTTGAAAGAGGGAGTAGTATGGAGAGCCCTCTTACTCCACTCCCATACACCATATGCACTAGAATCCCTTCTAGGGTAACTTTGTGGGGAACACTTTCAACTAGTAAGAAAGGTCTTGTTTACTACTGATTACTTATTACTTATGTTTGGACTTCAGAGTGCATGTAGAAGTTAAAACTTAGGGGCTGTCAACTAGTACTCATGGTCTTTCAAATTTTTTTAAGTCTTTCTCAGAAAAACAAGAAGCTTATTTGGAGGATGACTAATTGTAATAATAAAGAAAAAAAGCAGTTCAGATTGTAATTTCAAAAAGCAATAGGCAGACAAATATTTCGAATTAGTTGAGAGAAAAAACTGTTCTTGAGATAATCCTAAAATAGTAGAAACTAAAGAATGCTAATCTACCAAGACGCTAGGTAATTTTTAAAGTAATCAAATTTGATTACTATAAAAAGGTATAAAAATTTAGATCTAAATATCTGAAAACCCTTAAAATGCATTTCCCTTTTGACTCACCTTTAGTTTATCCTAAGTAACCATGGTATTTTTTAAAAAAGCACTATACAATTACAATCTAATTTATTCCTTTCAAATCTGGAAAGCTATTTATTTAGCAATTTAGTAACAAAAGGCCATTTTATTGGAGAAGATAAATTAATCAGAAAAATCGCAGAACCAGAAGAAAGATTTTTATAATTTATCATAAAACCAAACTGGAATGCTTGTTTCTTACTTCCTCTCCTGTCTTAGCACCTACCAATAAGGTAAAATGTCTCTCAATTTGTCCAATAAAATATTCCTTTATTTTATGCTACAATTCATGAGGAATGAAAAAATATTTGAACGCATCAATGAAAGAGGTCAACAATTTAAATTCAAATATACCAGGTAATAGTTTAAATTGTTTGAAATAGATTTTTTTCCACCTCTAAGATAAAAATTTAAGCTTACCTTCTGTTCCAGTTCATTTTTCCGATAGTTAATAGTAATGGAGTAATAATGTCTGTTTAGTCCATGAATTAATGCCTATATAGATAAATGATTAGAAGAAGGACAAATTAGTATTTTTCATCTAATAAAATAAATACAACTGTTTGAAACTGTTGACATATCCTGTAGACAATACCTTTACCATCTTCTAAAAAATAGCTTTTTTTCCTAAATAAATATTAAAATATTTTTTTCTCAGCTACGAGTTTAGAAGTGAGATTTAGAGGTACAGGGCACACATTCTTAAAAACATGACATAGAGCCGCACAAATTCAACAGTTTTAGTAGCCTTGCTCAGAGTCAGAGATATGATTTGACCTCATCATCATCTAACCTATAAATTATTCATAATGTATAAATAATACATAATTTATTAAGTCTGATTTTATGATTATCTACACAGGGGGCTCTTTCTTATTTCAAAAGAAAAGCCTAAAAAGCCATAATAATATAATTATTCCTTCACCCACAACATTAATCTGCAGTTTCCGTTTTTCTTAATTCAGTTCTAATATATTAAAAATAACTGTGTCTGCATATGTCTCCAAATTAACGAAATGGAGTTTGTTTTTTAGTGGGTCCAGTGACAGGCAATCTCAGTAAGCAGAATTTTTTCCACTGTACTTGATGGCCAAGACAAACAGTCAAATCATCATAAAAACTGAAGCTAATGGCATGGCTTTATTAAGAAACAATAATCCTGCATGTGCTATAATCCATTCACAGCTGCACAAATGTCTAACTCTAGCTACATAGGTTCAAATGAGGTCCAGAACAGTTTCTGTGGACCCCTCTATCAGCCTTCTAAAACATTAAAGTACAGAAATACACCTTGGACATATCTTCAAGTACAAAAACAAAAAGGGCTTTGGGGTTAACTCTCAGGAATCTAAAGATAAAGCTAACTAAAACAACCACCACACTAATAACTGGATTTTTACAATGTCGTCTTAAGGTGTTGAGGTAGAAGAAGAAGGGGGGGTGAAAAGGAAACATTTGATGAGCACCTGCACCTGCTTTACACAATAAGTCTTCTAATCTTCACAACAACCCAGTAAGGTAGGCTGGTTCCATTTGTATTTTGACAGATGAGGAAATAAGACACAAATCTCAATTTGTCCTAGTTTATACCTAATAAAAGGCAAAGCTGGGATTTGAACTCAAGTTTTTCTGACTCCAAAGCCCATGTTTTTTCTATCATACTATGCTACAATGTATCTTAGGAAATTCTTAAGTCTTCGTACTTCAGGGATCAGAATGAAAACAAAGCATAGTCTTATTTTTAAACTTTGCTAGCAAAAATCGCCCCACCAAATACTAACCCATTTTAGGTATGTACTATAACAATCCATTCTTATATTCCTAACATCTGCTATAATAAAATGGTTGCTATATGAAATTAAAGTACTAGGAGTACCTATTAAATCCTTATTCATTTCAATAATCAGGAATAGTGAAATTTCAAAGCCTAGATATGCTGTACTGTGTGGATCAAAAAGTGGAGCTAATCAGTGCCTCCCTTAATCTGTACTCACCTTTATGCAAATTAGGAAGTGCATCCTCTGGGTGGAAGAATTAGAAAAAGGTGCCCAGTGCTCCAAGCAAACTCATCCTGGCTGGAGAGCAAAGTTTAGGCTAGATTTCAGGTGCCAACTGCCCTCTCATCCAAGCACCTTTATGCAGTGCTCCAACTATATAATTCTACATAGTGGCCATAAAGCTAATAACAGGTATGGCCAAGAGATACAGAAGTCAGACAAATGGGCACACAGATAGGTCCACATTTTGGAGATTAACTGTACTGCTGAAATATACAGTTTGGAACTTGAAGGCACTACCTACTTGATTTTCAATTACATTATTTAGACGAAAGTAGTACAACTAACAGGCAGCATGAAAGATTAGCAGGGACAATAATAAAACAAATATAAATGTAAATCAAATAATATCCTCAAGCCATTCCCCAATTTCACTTACTCACTTGCTGTGTGCCCCCAAGTACATTCATCCCAAATCATAGGTAAACTGGCCATGTACAGTCCTCCTTCCATATAAACCCAAAGGCACAGGCTCTTTTATTTAGCTCAGTGAAAAATAAATTCTCTCAAATTCCCCATTCTAGTTGACATTGAATTACAAGTTGTGACAGCATACACCAAATATAAGATTAGCTTTACCAAGGGGAGACTAGCCTTTTGACAGGGTCAAATTGCAAATTAAACATAACATACTAGCAAATGCCATAGTATGTCAGGCAGACAAAGAAGTTACATAATCAGGAAATTTCTCAAAACATCAATACTTAACTTTTAAATTTACACCTGACAAACATATGATGAATTTAGGAAAATTTAGGCAATTCTTCATTAAAACAGGATACTGTCCTGAAGCTCATTCATTAATTATTTGAAATCTGCAACAGTTTCTCATAGAAGCACTGTTAAAAAGCATGGTTCTATTCTACAGTGTTTATATCGTGGGCTAAATAATATTTCAGTGGCTGACCTTGGAAGCTAGCCACCTTTTAGAGCACTGTTTCTGGGACAATACTTTTTGGAATTACTAACAGGACTTAGCTTATTTGCTTCTTGGATATCCTGACCCTTGTTTTCTTTGCTCAAAGGCTGCCAACCTCTCAAAGAAGGAAGTTCTTCCTAGGTTGGTACTATCAGTCTAAGATGCTATTTATTCTAGACAAAGAGTGGTTTGGAGGAGGAACTAGACAAAGCAGAGTTTTTTGGGTTTTTTTTGCGGTACACGGGCCTCTCACTGCTGTGGCCTCTCCGCTGCGGAGCACAGGCTCCGGACGCGCAGGCTCAGCGGCCATGGCTCACGGGCCCAGCCGCTCCGCGGCATGTGGGATCTTCCCGGACCGGGGCATGAACCCGCGTCCCCTGCATCGGCAGGCAGACTCCCAACCACTGCGCCACCAGGGAAGCCCCAAAGCAGAGTTTTGAGATCCCACTGATTAACTTCCAGGTTACTTCTATGTTTCTTTAAGCTAATCTTTAGAGTAGAGCTTTATAATTTTGTTGGTATGACAAGTTCAAAGAAAAGCACACAAATAATCATTACGGTGAAATAATACTTCATTGGCATTGTCCAGACTACTGAGAAAAGGTTAGAAGTTATAACTCCATTTGCTCACTGCTGTGGAAAAGCAGGCATATTATAAAATACACAGCTTATGAACTATGTAATAACCTATTTATAGGTTCTTGATAGGTTAAAAAAGTTTCATGCTCTTAAAAAAGGCATATTTACTTAGATCTAAAGATATATGTTTGCCTTAAATTATTTTACATTGATAAACTGAAAATGTGGTGCTAAATATAATCCAGTAAATCATACTTTAAAATGAATCTTTCTTTATATAAATATAATAGCTCTGAAAAGAAACAAAACATGTGCTTTGTTCCCTTTAGGGTGGAGAACTGGGTCACAAATGGCAAAAGAAGAAAAGAATTTTTGCTAAATATCTTTTCATACCTTTTGAATTTTGAGCTGTATATATACATTATCTATGCCAAAATTAATGAATTAATGAAACTTCCAAATACAGTATAAAAGAACGAGGAGCTCTGGTTATGTAATAGTTCCTACAGTAACTCAGTGGATAACCTAGGCAAATCACAAACTTGCTGGGCCTCAGTTTCCTCACCTACAAAATCATCACAATGGTTCCTTCTAGTACAACTATTTTATAACTGTTTAACAGCTACCAAAAACAGTGTTTTTCAAATAGTTTAACTGTGTTAAGACAATGCAGTTGTATTCAGGGCTACACTTAGAGGCTCATAAACCTAGTATAATGCATCTATGCATCAACAATTACTAAATTTCCATTCAGTTGACAACCAGTCTTCATATACACTGTGGCCCTTAAGCATCTGAAATGTTGTTGAACAATTTTTAGTGGAATAGTTTTACATTTTTAGTTACTAAAATAAATGCTTGCTAACTCTCAATTCTATACATCTGCAATAATGGTCAAATGTTCTAAGTACAAAATAATAAAAAGTCACATATATTAATAGAAAAGTCTATAGTACAGGCATTATACTCTTCCCTCTCTATCAGGATTATTAATGATTTCTCATTTAAAACATGAAAGTTCACATAAACTTTGTCTATTAGCTTTGTCTTGTGGCAGATACTTCAACATTGTTATTAGTGCTTTAAAAATAAATTTTCTAAAAGCAATATACGCTTAATTGTAGAAAGTTTAAGAAATATGGAGAAGGAAAAACAAGAAAAAAAATTCAATAATCCTACAACCCAAAGGTAATCAATACTAATATCATATTGTAAACATATAGGCACAGTTTATAAAATATATATTTTCAAAAAGGAGAACTTGCATATGTGATTTTATAATCTTTTTCTTAACATATTTGGAACTTTCCTCAATATATTAAATAGTAGTCTACAGGATAACCCTGACATCTCCCCCCTACTTTAAGTATGGTAGTAAAAAAATCAGTGTTAGAAAAGCATTAGTAACCACCCACATGAATGCTGATGGTACCTGTTAGGTTCCTATTCCTACCAGTAATAAACTGGTTTAGGAACAAGATCCCTCTAAATACAAACTAACTTTCCTTCAAAATAAAAGGCATGGCCTTTCTGAAAGGCTTCTGATCCCTGAGGTAAAGATTCTGCTAACACATCTTAAAATTCTATTATGAGTATCACCATTCACTTCAAGTTCTTCTGGGTTGCTTTCTTTCTAGCTTGTCTTACAAAACAAAGAAATTGTTTTAAGGTGTGCCTTTGTTCTGTCACTTTTTGGCTTGATCCCATTTGAGTGTTTCAGTATTGGAATTGTCTCAAAACTGTAAAGCACCCAGATAGATGTCTTCCTGATGGGCGCTATAAAAACTGTGAAATAAATATACATAGATTTTAACTGGAGGCCAAAACAAACTATAATGAAATGGAAAACAATGATGCTGTAGCTGTTATATACACAGGTCCTTTTAACTTGGGTTTGGAACCTGCTTCATAAGGTTCACCTTAAATTACAGACTATAAGGTAAAAATACAAACTGGACGGATGTAGAAAGAAACAGATTTTAATTATTTAATTAACTCAAATTTTAAGGTTAAAACCCAGTGTTTAAATTTAAAAGATGAAATCTGCAACAGGTGGCTGTTGACTTGCAATTAGTAAAAACTTCTGGCAGAAACACACCATGCAGTAATCACAATGATCTTAGACTATGAGATGCTACTTAACAAAAAATAAAATATTTGCAAAAAAATGATGAAGCAGTATGATGCTATGGGGGTTATAAGAAAGGTCATTATCACAGGCTAAACAGGTCCAATAATATATTCTCTTGGAACATGCAAGCATGGGCTTGTCTGTACCCAATCAAAAACACTAGTAGCAGGGCTTCCCTGGTGGCGCAGTGGTTGAGAGTCCGCCTGCCGATGCGGGGGACGTGAGTTCGTGCCCCGGTCCGGAAAGATCCCACATGCCGTGGAGCGGCTAGGCCCAGTGAGCCATGGCCGCTAAGCCTGCGCGTCCGGAGCCTGTGTTCCGCAACGGAAGAGGCCACAACAGTGAGAGGCCCGCGTAAAAAAAACAAAAACAAAACCACTAGTAGCTTATTTCATACTCACTATACTTTGCAGTTTTCCCTGGCTTCTAAATAATTTTTTTCAAAAGGAACACACCTCAATCCTTTGAAAAAACTTTTTCACTGTGATGAAGATTTCAGATGAGTGACTGCTGAAAAAGTAAGCATCTAAAAGTATAAAGTTATCAAAGTATAACCAAGCTTAACCATGGTTAACTGTCAAAGCCACAACTCCCCAGAGACAATCTTACGACAGAGCAAGGTTTCAGAAGGGGAGCATCAATAGCTACTATAATGTCTCTGTCCTACGTGTTCTATTTAACCAAACACGGTATTTCTGTCCTTTTAATTAATCTTCAGAGAAGCAATTAACTATATAGACACAGGTTGTGGTGCATTTAAAAACACATTTAAAATAATTTTTGCAGACAATAATGATCTGTGTAAAAACAATGAAGCATGTGGATGATACAAAGAAAACATTAATCACTCAGGAGGATATTAAGTGTCTGTAACTGTAATAAGGGTGGTTGACATCACTAGAAAGAACAAGATATAAACTCTAATCAAAAGAAATATGTAGTTGTGTTTTGTATGATTTGTTTTAAAAGTAGGGATTAAGGCAAAAAAAGAAAAAGGTAAAAATATTTAAGTACTATTTAGGAACTGCTTCTGGGGACCTCTTAAAGTATACAAAATACTGTAACAAATGTCTACTAACCAAATCAATGATACCATGATACCTAACACACTCCACCTAAAACCCCTATCAGTCCTTTACTACAGTGTTAACCGTGCAAAGCTGTAAGGTACTCTCAAGATTAAGGCTCTACTCTGCCCCCCAAAAGGGTGTCCTCAAACTATGTTAGGAAAGTTTAAAGACTTCACTGAAAGCAGACTCATATATGAGCAAATCTAACTTTTGCAACACTATTTCCATAATCTCCTTTTAAAGCACAAGAAAAATTAATTGTAAAACAAATTAAAATGCTAAGTATTGGATGGATCTTAAAATGGTCATTTATAACAGGCTTTTAAAATGTAAAACAGTTTTAACACATTATCAAATACAGGCATTACCTGGATAGATGGCTTGTTTAGGTGACCCAGATTTGAGGTTGTTTGTCTTGGTTCATGTCCTAAGACCATCATATTAGCATTGATCAATCTGAAGGCATCAATAAC
This sequence comes from Physeter macrocephalus, assembly GCF_002837175.3. Classification (NCBI taxonomy): domain Eukaryota; kingdom Metazoa; phylum Chordata; class Mammalia; order Artiodactyla; family Physeteridae; genus Physeter; species Physeter macrocephalus. The sequence continues at coordinate 67,414,376 of NC_041215.1, read as the reverse complement.
AACCTGTAAAAACAAGGTGTCAGGTCATTTCCTTTTTAAAAAGCAAGTGATGGTGCCAAGCAACACTGGACAAGGCATGATCATCTTGCATCTGTTTCTGGCCTATTTCCAGAAAATCATTTAATTATAATATTAATAAAAAAGAACCTCCTGCTGACTGTGCCGTCAGCACACCACCCTCTATCTTGTAATGTAAGGTGACACCAATTATTGCAATTTTCATGAAGCAGTAAAGGAAAATATTAACTTTGCATCTTTATTATTGAAATACGTCATTACTAAACTTACACCAAACAGTCTTCGTTGGTGTGCATATGTCTGTCACCTAAATTTTACCTAATCAAAATGAATGACAAAGAGAAACTAAAACTGAAAGTGAGCACAAGCTAAGGGACCACATATAAAGCCCAGCCCTGTCACATCAATTATACTACCACAGCACTTGAAATGACAACAAAATTACAACCAGCAAGGCACTTGCTCCACGTATTCTCTTCTAGTCAGATACCTTTTACTTCTTGTGACTATAAAAGACTTTGTACCTTGTCTGATGGCCTTAAATGTCCAAGCCACTGTCAAGAATACAAGGCACAATACAAGAAAACCAAGGTCACCTGTGCTTTAAGCCAGGAACATGGTATAGAATGATACAGCCCTAAGTTCATAGTAAAGAAATAACAAGAGGTATCCTCTTTTTCTTAGGTGTACTCAATATTTCTGTAGAGAAACACTTCAAATTCTTACATGATACAAATCATCGTTTAGCTCATATATTAAGAGATTTAACAAGAATCACATACAATCCGAATGCTTTTCTCTGTTCATTATCATGGATTTGAAAGAACTTGTTAAAGCTTTTAAATGTTAAGTTTTATGTAAAGAACTGGGGATCTTAAGACAGATGCCTCTTTCAGGGAATGTAAATCAATTACCTAGAGAATAAACTCAATACATTCTTCACATAAAAATATCTTAAAGCAGGGTAATATAGTTATTTCTAGATGTGCCTTTAAAAGTGCTAAACAACTGAGATTTATCAATGTTTTAAAAGCTATTGTCTACTAGACTGTTTCTCATTTGTATAATTATTGTTTGAGGATACTAAGGGATTAAAAAAAATTTATTTCCGAAATAAGCTAACTGGAATCTAATCAAGTCTGAAAAATCTGTAATAAGTATTACTAAATGCTATATGCTAAAGAATAAGATTTAAAGAAAGAAAGAAAGGAAAAATCACCCTTTCTAAAAAGCTGCCATGAAGGGTCAACGGTACTAATGAATACAAACTTACGCCAAAGCACTATGACAAGTGACTCAATCTAAGGCCTCCATCTACTCCGGCAATCCACCCCCGCCCCAAAACTTTGAATTTTGCTTTTATTTCTAACAGTTTGAATTTCCCCAAAGATTCCTCTTGCCTTAAAATAAAACCAAGTATCCCCAGAACATGCATGATTTAATAGTTTGTGAAAACTTTTTTCTTTTCATACAGTAACTGTAATCCAGACTTAACTTTCACAATTACGTATAAATAAATATGGCCTAGGTTTATACCTCTTGCTTATACTTAAATTTTTTTCTAATCACATTTTTATGAAGTAATAAGTACTACTATCAAACATACTTTAATCATATATTATCAAAAATAATTTCAAACAATTGTTTAAAAACATATAGAAGTAAAATTTTCTACTAAAAAGCACATAAAAATAAGATAAAATGTAGGCTAAAGAAGGGAAAAGAGACCATTTTGTAGACAGATGTACAACTTAAATAAATACAAAATTAAGAATTGCTTCCCTGGGCTTCCTTGGTGGCGCAGTGGTTGAGAGTCCGCCTGCTGATGCAGGTGACACGGGTTCGTGCCCCTGTCTGGGAAGATCCCACATGCAACGGAGCGGCTAGGCCCGTGAGCCATGGCCGCTGAGCCTGTGCGTCCGGAGCCTGTGCTCCGCAACGGGAGAGGCCACAGCAGTGAGGGGCCCGCGTACCGCAAAAAAAAAAAAAGAATTGCTTCCCTAACCAATAGCAGTAAATATTTAAGAGCAAAGCATCATTTTGGTCCAATTGTTTTTAGAACACTTGGATTCCATTTAAAGATTTCAGTATCATTTGTAGAAAAAGAACACGTCTACAAAACTATGAAAATTCCACAATATATCACAAAATATCTTTTTTATACTGAATGCTTTCAAACTAGAACAGCAGACCAGCTATTTTACACACAAAAAAATCTCTGTAATATTTCTCTGGAATATTATAAATAGGTGTGAAACTTCATAAAAGGGAAATGAAAATACCAGTTAAAGAGATATCATGATCAATTAAAAACAATCTGCAATTTAGAAATTTTAATTCTATTTAAAATTAAGAGAAAAATTCAAGAATTTAATATACTATTCAACTAGTAAATGATGGCTTATATGAAATGAAATGTTTAGAATGACGATTTCTGACCATGGCCGCTGAGCCTGCGCGTCCGGAGCCTGTGCTCCGCAACGGGAGAGGCCACAGCAGTGAGGGGCCCGCGTACCGCAAAAAAAAAAAAAGAATTGCTTCCCTAACCAATAGCAGTAAATATTTAAGAGCAAAGCATCATTTTGGTCCAATTGTTTTTAGAACACTTGGATTCCATTTAAAGATTTCAGTATCATTTGTAGAAAAAGAACACGTCTACAAAACTATGAAAATTCCACAATATATCACAAAATATCTTTTTTATACTGAATGCTTTCAAACTAGAACAGCAGACCAGCTATTTTACACACAAAAAAATCTCTGTAATATTTCTCTGGAATATTATAAATAGGTGTGAAACTTCATAAAAGGGAAATGAAAATACCAGTTAAAGAGATATCATGATCAATTAAAAACAATCTGCAATTTAGAAATTTTAATTCTATTTAAAATTAAGAGAAAAATTCAAGAATTTAATATACTATTCAACTAGTAAATGATGGCTTATATTAAATGAAATGTTTAGAATGACGATTTCTGAGTAGCAATATGAAAGCCAATAGAAAATGAACACTTTACACCAAGATTAAAGGAATTTGCTGCCATCACTATAGCAACTGTCTTAAGGAAACTAACATGTTCAACAACCTGCAGACCAAAATTAGATTTAGTACACAATAAAAATATAAATATGGCAATATAGTCTACATTTTAATTTCTGTACAATTTTATAATTGCCTTTTGTGCTGTGAGAATAAGTAGGTTTCTCCTTTAGAGCAACCTATCAAAATAGACTCATTAATGTCCAGTGCACTAATGAGCAATGGGTGAAGAAGGTGTTAATTATGCCACAGTAAGATTCAAGAAAAAGCCTTGGTGAGCACTTGGAGGTGTGTATAGGCTGAACGCGTTTCTCCATGTTTATGTATTTACAGCATGATGCAACAGAATGACAGCAAAGTGGTCTCTCCATGGATGAGAACAGAAATCTTAGATACAATATACTGAACAAAGAACCCCCAAGGATTAATTAAGGTATGGGAGGGGGGCAGGGGAAAAATTCATTTTTTGGGGCTATATGAATTTTCTAAATGGTTTGTTTTAAAGTATATATACATTAAACCAGTTCAGCTTATGTCTTATAAGGTTATAAATCCAAAAAGTAATTTAGCCAAAAAACTTTGCACAAAAACTACCTCCTTAATATGTACTAACAAAAACTTCCAAGCTAAAGTATGACGACTATTTTCAGGAATATGAAACTAGACTTTTATAATTCCTTTCCATGCTGCAGTCCTACGCACCACATTGAATCTCTATTCACCGGCCTGACCATTTAATTTTTTCTGGTACAAGTGCCTTGAGACTTTTCAGAGGTCACTGCAACAGTAGACAGCTTATAACAAAACCATTAGCAGTTTGGCTAGCTTAGGGAAACCTCTTACTTTCCTTTTTTGTTTATTATCACTGCATGAATCTGCAGCATATGATAGTTTATAATTTCTCAGGCTTGTTAAATTCATGTTAAAGGTCTGTTTTCTTGTTGAATAAATTTTGTTCATATAATGCTGCCTATTTCATACACTCAGTCTTTAATAGCACCTTTGGTCTATGCGCAACTCACAGATCAAAACAGAGGACTAAAATAGGGGTTGATGATGCTATTTACATGTGTGATTCCTGCTGTCTTCTTGTTAGTAGCTTTAATATAATAGAAGACCTTGTCTGTTTTGTAATTAACACATCTTTACTGGAGAGATATTTGGAAGTGATTGCTGTGAATATACTGGTTAGTAAAATAAACACAATCACACACCACTTTCTGTTATCAGACAAATTTGTGAATTGTACACATTATACCCCAGATCAACAAACTGTGATACAACAGCCAAGTAGAAGACACATATTTATATAACCCTTTATTTTTCTGAAAATATGTATTCACTCTGACCTTGCAAATATAATTAGCTTGTGGGATGTGCAGATTTCAGTACCATGGTTGCTTTACTAATTGCAATTCTTGGAAATAGATACTAAATATTTGGAAGCTGCCAATACAAAATAAAAACTGCATCTTTTTTGTACATCTGTCTTAGCTTATAAAAGCAAAATAGTTTTAAAAACAATACTGTGTTCCACATTTATTCCAAGCACACCCAAGGGTCAAAGACCTATCATTTCATTTTAACAACGAATCTGGTTTAGGACACAAAACTGTAATTATTTTCAAATTCAGTTTAATCCATAATTTTTTGGCTTCTTTCATGAGCATAGTACAGTTTATCCAATATGCTATTTATTTTTAAATTCATGTTTTCATATCAACTGCTAGGTCACTGAAAGACTAGACTAAATTTCTAAAGCACCAATGTATGGTTCTCAATTTTTACATTCAAAGGAGACTAATTTTTAAGTAAAGCTTGTAAAATTAATTTAATACAAAGGTGTTTGAAAGAAAAATGCACAAGCACTTTTGGCAGTAGATACTGTACTTCATAATTTATCTCCCTCCCACCCCCCCCCTTTTTTGTTTAACAGTAGCTGCCTTTGGCATTCCCAGCTGCCCTTATATTGAAGTCAATGATTATGGGAAGTGTTTATATATAAAATGAGCTGCAAGAAAAAAATCTTGGAAAAAAAAATTCAGACCCCAAAATCAACGTCAAACATCAAGAAAAGAAAAAAGTTACAATTCAGTGACCAGTTAGGTTACATATTTAAACACACATAAACCCACCACCATAAATAAGTCTCTAAATGACTATAAAAATGCTAGGTGTGGAAATCAAATACCCTTTATCACCTAGAAATGACCTGTTATCAACTGCTTAGGTTGTTTCTAGATTCTTTAAAAATTAAGGGTGCACGTGACCTGGGAAGTACTGCTGGGGATTGTGACCAGTTCGTTACTTCTGCTGCCGTGCACTGCCAGGCATCTATAAGAGAAAAACATCTTATGTCTCTTGTAAGCCCACGGCATAAAAAATTCAAAGAAATCTTACTTTTTATGCCATTTCCAATGAAAAGCACTAAGAACTAAAACTGACTCATGCCAAATGCATATCACTGAATTGCTGTGATTTCTTAGTCTCAACTTTGCAACATGGAAATTATTTATAAAATGTCAATTTTAGCTCTGGAAAAGAAATTCCTATGTGTATGTACATTTTCTTTCTTCATCCTTGGAGAATTGCTTATTGTAGCTAGAGATCTGTAGTACAACTTCAATATATTGGGAGAAAAGGGGATGGAGTATAACTAGCATAACGTACTTTTTTTGACAAGTGAAGACATGCATCAAAATTCGAAGAGTAAAGCCACCGTTTTGGATATATATATTTTAATAAAAACAAATCGATCTCTAAAAACTAGTATGGTGAAAGGTAATTAAACATTTTTAGATTCATGAAACTTTCTAAAAAGAATATAGTTATGTCATAAAATAAATTTAGCAAAATTTTTACAGTGTATGCATGTACTCAGTATGGTATAGGTATTTAAATGCTTAAGACACTCTGCAGTCAGAAGCCTGCCTAAGTTAGAATTCTGGTTCTAACACTTGCTAGTTATTGAGCTAAGATAACTGTTATTTAACTTCTCAATGTCTCCATTTGCTCATGAATGACACCATTTAATGATAAGATTAAGTGAAATAATGTGTACCTACCACTATAATTCTCAGTGTTTTTAACTGTGGTGCTCATGGACTTGCCTAGCTCAGATCTCCTTTCGATAGAACCTACTGTAGAGAGCAGAGCTGACTCACAAACTCCAGATGCTACACTTTTGGATCCTCTGGGGGTTCACCCCAGGTCAAACCTCCCTTGGGCTACTCCCAGCCAATGTCTGAGCACAGCAGGGGTACTACAAACCTAGACATTCCTGCCAAATAAGGGCTTCTTCTAAAGAACAACTGTCTCAAGGACTCCCCAACAGCCTGGCTGAAACTTTCTTAGGAACATGCTGCAGTCTGACGCTCTTCCTACCCAATCCTACTTTCTCTTTCTCCTTCCGCACAGTCAGACAGATTGAATCCCATTTTGGCGTTTGCTTCTTGTAGCGCTCAACCTGACCAGTAAACTAAGCAGAATACTGCTACTGCAATACAATGTTAAAGTTAGAAAAAAGCCACCCCCAAAATCAAATCAGAATTATAAATTTGGTATCCACAGACATTTGGCATATGAAAATACCAACAGGAAATTAGGGAGAGACCTTTAAAGACATATTTCCCTAGGAAAATTCCTAAATAAAATAAAGAAAAAATGTAACAGTTATACTGAATATTATCTCTTTAAGAAAATGACAATATGCCTAGAATTTTGATACTCCTCTATGATAGGTATTTCTAGAATTATAGGTGACAAATAAACAGTGAACTTAAAAACTGAACTCTTCAGGGACTATTAATGAGCTACAAGATACTAGCATCTCTGGGTAACTGGTCAGACAACCAACTCAGAATACCAATCCTATCTGGTGGCTACTCTGTCAGCCAACATAAAATGAGCAAGTGACTTCAGATTCCCCTCTAGTAGACAAACGAAAGCAACACAATTGGTATGCTTACTGACAGTCCCACATAAAGTAAAGGAATAAAAGGCTCTAGAGACGAAGGGCTAGGGCTCACCCATGTTAGAAAGGCAGTAAGGAGGGGATAAGGGACATAAAAGACTTACATACATTTCTTGTGCTTTAATATCACCTTCAAAGAAAAATACAAATATATCCTTCAGACTGCCATCTCTCAAAAAATATAGTCATTTTTGTAGGAAAAATATGCAAAGGTCAATTACTTTGCTATGTATCATTTTTACATATTTTTATTGGGCTTGTTAAAATATCATATAGGAATTATATTGTCTAATACTCAACAATCAAGAGGTAGGTATTAATATTCTCAATTTATGGATAAGGAAACTGAGGTTCCGAGGACTTGAATACATTAAATGAGATGACAACCAGTAAGTGACACCACTATCATTTGTACATACACAGCATGCCAAAGCCAGTACTCTTCATCACCAAGCTATTTGATGTAACAGTTATCCTAACACAAAAGCAAGAAAAGATCACTCTTGGATTCAGTTACTTCACAGCAAGGTTTGTGTCTTATTCACCACTGAATATCCATTCCCCAGCAGAGTACCTGGGGCACCTAATATGGTGCAGAATAAATATCTATTAAAATGAAAAGCTCCAAGAAAGCACTTTTGGTTACAGTTTTTGGGGGGTTTTTTTGGCTACACTGCACTGCATATGGGATCTTAGTTCCCTGACCAGGGATCTAACCCACACCCCCGGCAGTGGAAGCATGGAGTCTTAACCTTTAGGCAGCCAGTGAAGCCCCTTTGGTTACTGTTTTATATAAAGTTTTACCCCTGAATGCCCCCACAAATTCATTATCTATAAAAATCTAATCACTAGTTTTACAAAATATATACTTCCCATTTCCTTATCACCGCTCAGTTTTGAATTCATGAAACACATCACAAAGCACTAACTTGTGTTTAATTAGGAATAAAAACTGCATACAGAAAAGCTATTTGGAATGTAAAAAGTGGCAGTGGGCATCTACTGAAAAGCTTACTAGTAGTCTAAGAATAATTACTGATTATTAGAATAATAATCAACTATGACTTAGAAGAAAATTTACCACCATAATCAATTCTACCCTCTTCAGGAAATTACATTGATAACAACAGACTAAACCCGCCAAAACTAAGTCCCAGGCCCAGAAACATCCTCACAATTAACAAGGGTTAATGTCAGATCATTTGAATATGATCTTAAACAATTAATATACATGGGCTACGCAAAGGCCTTTTATACAAAGTCATAGTTTCCATTTTCTGGTACAACACTGGCATTAAGGACAGGGAGTAGATCTTACTCTCCTGTGTGTCCACTGTATGCCTGGCACACAGTAATGATCAATAAATGTCTGTTGAATGAATGACCAGGGATCATTAGATTGGGGAAAGAAAAGCATTCAAGAGGCAAGAGGCAATAAATAATATTCTTATAGATAATGGGACATTGTTTTAAAGGTTTTCCTATATCTTTACAGAAACAGCTGAATTCAAACTAATTTGAAGCAGATGTCTATCACTCAAATGCATAGCAATTACTAAACAATAATAAATTAGCTCAGAAATTATATTACTAATACAGAAGCTCTAAATTAAAAGAACAAAACTAAGAACTGTTAGTTCTATATCAGATTTATGCTTCTTAGAATTTTAAACATAAAATTGCTTTAAAATTCTTAGCTGACAATTTCTGATTATATCAGCTAAATTAATGTTATAAACTATTAAGTCTATCAGGAATACATGCACATTAGCACCTAAAATATTTTCTTAGACATCCTCACAGATTATGTCTAAGAGTGTTATAAAACTTCAAATTGATACTAGGAGTAAAAAACAGGACTCAAACAAAAGATAATATAGTAACTAACCTTGTTCCAAGAGTTGGATGAGTATGCTCACAGAGCTATATTAGGAATGGAAATAGAATTTTTATGTGTCCTATTTTCTATTTTTCTCTTTCAGTCTGAAAAACTAGGCAAAGGAAAGGTATGTATATGTATACAATTTGAGATAAGAATTATTCAGCCCTAATTAACCTTTATGGGATACTGATCAACAGAAAATCTTATGAATGACAGCTATTCTAAATATCTTCCACTACCTTTGGAAGACAAATGACATGATAAACTTGAACTCTAACTCTGATTACACAAGGTTCGGATTCATCAAGGTTAATGTCTATGAACAAACTGGCTCACTGACCTTGTCAATCTCATGTTTCACTCATTTAATAAGTGATCACCGCTAATGTATACAAATTACTTAACTAAACCTCACAAAATTAGCCGCAGTTTTCTTATATGCTAAAAGTCTGAATTGGTAACAGCTAGCTGACCACTGAAACATTCATTCCTGATTTTACCTTATATACATTTATTTTAAAAAAACTACTTTTGCAGACACTGCATCAATTCCAAGATACGGAAACATTTTTCCCTTAAAAGAAGCTCCAATCTTGTGAGAGAGACAACATACAGACAGGTGAATGAAACACAAAATGGTTTTAATCACATCAATCACTTCAAAGGCCGGAATTTTAAAGTAATATATTCATTTTCTTTTTCATCAGCATGCCCTAGAGAAATATGTTGGAAAAATAGTAAGTGCTCAATAAAAAAATCAGCTGAATCAGAAGAGTATTCCTAAATTAGTCTGCACGTACACAATATAAACGGTAAAGTTTTCATTTCTTTTGTGATTATTACCTTCATCTTCCTAAAGTGAGCAAGTTAGTAATTAATTTATAGACTTGTTCTTAACAACATTTTCAGAAATGCTCACATTCTATTTTTTTAAATATGCTAGTTGTTTTTCCTGTTAAGTATCAATTATTTTAATCTTCATAATAATAAAGTGATATTTATTGCACACCTTCTATATGCATGTGCACTGTAATGATTATATATATCACTTCATAATATTCATAGTATAATACTATGAGATAGTTACTAAAATCCCTGTTTTATAGATGAGAAAACTGAAGCTCAAGGAGATTAGGTAAGTTGCTCAAGGTCATGCTATAAAGAAGAGATAAAAATTGGATTCTAATACAGGCCTGATCCCAAAGCCTGTGCTCTTTACTTTATGCCCAGCATTTATGGTATATAATTTTTAATAACAATAAGAAAACGCTAAAACAAAACTATTAGTGGAGTAGTTTAAAATCGCCACCATCTTAAAACTTTCGAATACAAAATTTCTTGGATAAGTAAAATATTTTCCTGCTTACTTTGAAAAAGACATGACCTTCTAGATATCTGAAAATAAAAGGTAAGCTCCTATAACATTCATTCCCTAATTCTTTCCTCCTATATTTGTAGTTACTCTTCAGAGCCCTACCTTTTCTGTAAAACGCTAATTAAAAGACAACAACATCAGAGTGATGTCCTTAAAATTAAGTCCAAACTTCATTTACTTTATGCATTCTACACTGATTTCTGCCTACTTTTTGTATTTTTTGGTGGTTTTTTTTTGTTTGTTTGTTTTTTGCGGTACGCGGGCCTCTCACTGCTGTGGCCTCTCCCGTTGCGGAGCACAGGCTCCGGACGCGCAGGCTCAGCGGCCATGGCTCACGGGCCCAGCCGCTCCGCGGCACGTGGAATCTTCCCGGACCGGGGCACAAACCCGTGTCCCCTGCATCGGCAGGCGGACTCTCAACCACTGCGCCACCAGGGAAGCCCTCTGCCTACTTTTAAACTGCATTTACTGTTTGCTATACAAGTACTATTTTATTGCATACTGACACATAAAAGGTTCTAAATAAATATTTGTTGAATCATTTGTCACTAGCAACCAATTTAATACTTAGTTACAGAAACAAAGCAGTATCAGTATAATTTGTATTATATCAGTATGCAGTGTAGGATTACCAGCACATAACTAGCAGAATGTTATCTGGCTCACTAGTGACACTAAATGTATATGACTTATCTTCTCAAAAAGACTAAGACCATTTTTTATTTAATTTGTATCCCCAAATCATTAGCATACAGGCATATCGGCTGTACTTAAGAAATACCTGATGATGAGTTGATCTGAAACTAAACACCATATTTTCAGAAGCCCATTGAGTATTTCCAATCAAAGTAAATAAAAAATCTTCAAGAGAAGTCCAGCCAGTGTGAAGATTTATTTGGGATAAAGGGTTTTTAGTGATTGTGTTTTCAAAATAGAGAACAGACACAAAGATTGTTTGGAGTTAGCAGGTAACATGTGAACATTTTACTGACAGGAATCCCAACAAGAAAATTAGTTCTCAAAAGTAGTCATAGTTGTAGGCTAGTTTTATGACTTTGCACAAAGTGACTGTTCTTTTTGCCCTAATGAAGAAGTATAGTCATATTACAAGTTGAATTTACTTCTAAATTTGTTGCTGGATTAAGTCCAGTTGTAGGCTGAATATACAGGATAACAAAACATTAAGCAAGAGGTTGCCACCATGCCACTTGAGACCTGAAGTTTAAAATATTTTAATATGTGTTTTCTTTACAAGTAAACTAAAACAGAATCTTAAAAACTATTTCACTGGTAAGTTTTGAGTGGAGCTTGCTAGTAATTTCTATAAGCTTACACTCCATTTAAATTACAAATGTTATTATCATTGATTTTTCACCTGTATCATTTTTAAACATTTCCAGGATTATGTGATATACAGAGTGATATGGATTCTTTATCATATAGTACATTTTATTTTTTATGTTGGTCTCAATGTTTGGTCCTAGGGATGTCACAAAAGCTGACAGACATGAGTCTGTCTAAACTGTTTTTAATTAATAGAAAAATACTATATGAGAAAATCAATTAATATATAATACCTACTAAAAATAGTACACAGAACTCTCAAGAACTCTGAGAAACTGTGCAGCTCCTTCCTCTTGACTTATGTTGAAGGGAATGACATCTACACATGTAAATTAAGAAAAGGCCCTGCAATGACTCTGGTACTCATTTTCCATTCCTGAGTTATTCTAATTACATTGTTCATAACTGTCTAATATTAAAGAGCCAGTAAACAGCTTGAGTTCTGAAATTTTATAGACCTAGATTTGTATCCTTGTTCTGTTGCTTAATACATAATAGTATGATTTTGGGCAAAGTAATCTTTTTGACCCTAAATTTTTATACCCTTTCATTGACAAATGGAATAATAGAACCTATTTCCAGAATTACCAAAAAGAATAAATGAGACAAGTTCAAATGATTATTGCCATAATACCTGGCACACAGCAATAATTCCATAAAGATACAGTCAAGTCACTATAAAAGGAAATCAAACAGTTTGAATCAATTGAGATTACAAAGAATCCATTTTTACCTAATCACTCAAAAAAACAGAGATAATACTGGGACTTACAAAAATGAAAATATAAAAATATACAGGAAAGAGGCATTAAAAGAACAGATACCCACTTAAATCCTTTATATATAGATTGTCATTTAACTCTTGATCTAATCATTGCCTTACTAAATATTTTGACAGCTTTGATAAATCATGTGCAGGAAAGGGGAAGGGAGAGTCCTATGTTATTCTTCATTTTCTTGTAAGTTTATATTCTTAAGTATAATGATTTAACTAGAACACTCTGGCCATGGATTTACTAACATTTAATTTAATTCAGTTTTGAGACACTGAGAGAACTATAAATTATAACCAAACTCAGACACCTTATAAATGAAGTTACTTTATTGACAAAAAAATGGATCCTTATTTGAGGTGATATAATTGTATGAATCTCATTAGGTACAACAAGTGATACGAATCATCAGTGATAGATGTTTATACTAAATTTTTTCCAAAAAATTTTTTTCATGACATATAAAACTAGACAGTGATACATGTAATTTCCTAAAGTAATTTTTGATATATATTTTTAAATGCTACATTTTACCACATGACAACAGAGTCATGTGATACAAGTATATTTTTTTAATGAAATGCATTCTTTGAATCATGGTTAATTAGAAACAAACAATGCAAACTCCACAGTTATATAATACCTAAACTAGGTTTGGAAACTAAAACTGCCATTTAAAATACTATAAACAAGATAACCAAAACACATGTTCATTTATTTACATTCTATTTTGAAAATGCTTTCTTTCATTGTATTTAAGTTTATATTTTCCTTTTCAAAGCAGCCACCATCACATGAGTTAAGTATCATAAAAAGTCACACTAAAACTACAAAACAGAATTCTAATTATGTTTAAAATTAAGCTTCAATTATTAGTAGTATATATTGTGGTGTGGGAATTTAATCAGATAATTTTATTATATTTCTAAAATAATAATTATTACTTAAATGAGTTACTTATGGGTTACTTTTTTATAAGGTATTTTAATTATCAGAGAATTAAACTTAAATATTATACTGTACTTTAATTCATAAAACTAACAAATGTCAAAAATTTTCAACTCCTTTTATCTATATCAGTTAAATAACAATACACTTAGTAAAAAAGAAAGTAAATAAATTGAAATATAGTTATATAGCAAGCCTCAGAAGTTATCCATTCAGAACTGCCTAGTGTATCAGTTTCTATTATTATTGTTTCTGTGGCTAGTTTCTGCCTTTAAAAAGCTAAATCACATCTAATAGGATCATGATTTAGAAAAGACCTCAATTTTTATTCATCATCATAATATAATGTCATAAAGTGTTCAAATTCATGACAGACAAAAACTCCATGTTTAAACAGCCATATTTAGTTGTCTGAGCTGGTGAGCAGATGTAAATGTAATCTGCAATACTATCAAACTCCAGGTCTGATAGATAGCAAGCTAATATTTATTTTTAAGTGCTCCAAAAATTATTTGTAAACGCTGCATAAAAAGGATTCCATAAATGTATTGTGATTTTATTTTAACAATTATTCTACACTACAATGGACGTACATGCTCAAACAAGACACCTCAGCAGTATTTTAAAGCAGTAACCACCTAGCCAATTTCTGTATGTTCTGTAGTTTTTCTAATCCACTCTCCCTGTGGTTGAGCAAAATCGAATTGCCTCTCACATTTGCAGACAGCTCTGTGAAGGTGATAATAGAGCTGCTCCCTGCTGTCATGAGGCAGGAAATAGGAAAATGGCATATGGGGCTAGAAAGAAAGAAAGAAAGAAAAAAAAAAAAAAAAAAAGAAAGAAAAAAAGAAAAAAAAAGAAGGAAAAAAGAACTAAACAAGAACAAAAGATTTCAACAAAGAACAACTATAACCCAATATGCTTTGCAAGTTAATCTCTTTTCAGAATCATTTAGCATATCTAATCATTCATCTGTGTCCTCACTCCAAAAATGCAAACGGTTGATACCAAGTGTTTGGGGCAAGTTTTCACTGTCTAAAATATTTGGAACCTACGACTGCATAATATGTCCTGCACAATGTCTGCAAACAGAGCTCTTTAGATTTTTTAAATGTTGTGCTGATCCCAAATTCACCATTTTAAAATAAAAGAAGGTACAGCAATGTTTATTAAAATATTAATAAAATGTATATAGAAGGCTTTCAGTATGATTAACATTCCTAAATCTATGAAATAAAAAAAATTAAAGATAAACATTTATAATTAGACTAATTAAAGTAGAAACAAATCTCTAAATAAGTAAATTGTGAATAATAATACCAAGACACATTTATTAACTGGTACAGTTTTTTGTTTGGTTGGTTTTTTGTGTAATTAAGAATCATGCTTTAAACAAAATAGATTTTTATGTGATGTATCTGTAAACAGAATGTGGCAGGAGATGCTAATAAAGGAGATGCTCTACCTTTCCTTTTACACTCTGAATGGGATCCACAACCACTGCCACAGCTCTCTCCGACAAGGCTTCAAAGCTCTGCTGAGTGTTGATATCCACACCAGAAAGCCAACAACCAAAGCCAGGGTGACTGTGATACCAACCAACAACCATCTCAGGCCTGAAACAAAGAGGGCATTCAGCCGTTCAGAACGGAACAAGTAATACATTTATGATATGAAAAGAAACAACACACTAACAGGGTATAAATTAAGAAGACATGAAAAACACACAGGTGTGAAAAAGCACCATTAGAAACACTGAAATCATACACCATATTATCCAGAACACATGGAAATGAAAAAGTGTGACAAAGGAGTGCTATCATTAAGAGATGCACATTAGCAGTGGTAGATAAGGCTTTCAGTTTTTCACCTTGTTACCACACTTTCTCAGAGCCAGTTTTTACCCTTTCAGCATTCAAGTAAATATCTACTCTTTAACTCCTTAGCTCTGGGAGTTGGATTTTCCAGGCAGAGTACATTTTTAACAATGGACACCAGGATCCACTGTTGTGAAAGGATTAAATATCAATTAAACCAGCAGTAGAACTAGGAACTCAGTCAAAAACCAATTTGCACTGTTCTGCTCAGCTGCTGAACCTTTTGCTAACATTAATTTTGAAGTTTTTTCCACAGTAAAAGAATTTGAGCAAGAAAATGACAACTATTGAGAGATTTAATCTGGGGTAAAAAAGTTGAACAATATTTAGATTCTACTTTCCCTGTCTTTAAAACTCAATATGACTACAAATATAATTAAATATTCAGAATTTTATTTAGCTGCAACTCTCAAATTTTGGAACATACAAGCTCTTTCAATTATAAGTGACTAGAGAGTAACTCCATATGCTAAACGGTGGGAAGCTACAGTCCAAATTTACTATGTAACAGTTGAGAATTTTAACATGAGGCAGTTTTCTAACTGGCAAATTTCTATGATTCTAGAGGAAAGAGATACTAGATAGGTGGTGCACAGCACTGACAGTGATACTTTTACATTAATTACGTGGCTTTTTTTCCCTAAGAATGATATTCACGAACATGTAAAATTCTGAGATACATTTCTGAAAATATTTCCCATCATTCCATTATATGATCATTTGAAATACTTACCTTCCTGTCTGCTTCAACATATCCAACATCTTGGCTTGGAACACTGGATCGACTGCCTCCACACTGACACCCTGATTTAGAAAGAAAGGAAAATGATTAGCTTCTATAACAATGAGAAAAAAATTATATTACAAGATAAACAAAAAGCTACTGCCTAAAAACCTATATATATTATTTTGGGATACCAAAATAATTTAATAGGTTTTGATGCCCATTCATGTCATTCAATTATAAACCATACATCAATAAAACTTTTTAAATTGCCAAGTACCAAGAAAACAAAAAAATTGCCAAGAACCATACTGCTGTTAGCTAATTAATTTTTAGGCTCCTTTAAAAGAGTTTATGGCCATGACTAATGTGTGTGTGTATATATACACACACCAGAAATACCAAATAAGTGAACCAACTATTTTTTGGTTAGATCTAGGCAAGCATACTTCCTAATGTCATCCTCTGATAACTGATAAGCACTAGGCCTCTTCCATCTCATCCAAAGTTCTACAACTATTGTGGTATTATAATAATCAACAGTTCAAGTCGTTTTTTTTTTTTCTTCAGTAATGTAAACACCTTGAGGAAGGAAAATAATTTAATAGTTTCCCAGAGTTGCTTTTATTTGTTTTTTGGTTGGCTGAGTTGGGAGGGGAGGATGTTTAGTGCTTTAGTTAGGACTACTTGGTAGATTAGGCAACTGGAGGGAAAGATACACATTTGAATATTACCTCAAATATAACAGCATTCTCAAAATATTCCCCACAAGAGGCAATCTGCAACCAAGTCTTTTAAATGCTGCATTATTTTGCTAGTTCAACCAAAAGAAAATTTTAGGACGTGGAAGAATTAAAGGCATTCATATTATCTCTCCAGTGATAGATCACTGCCATTATAGCTCCCTCAAGGTTTTCCTCTAACATCAGGAATTTAAGTCTAATCTACTTAAACAAACCAGTTAACATAAGCACTTCTTCCCACCAAAATAAACAGTATTTTGAATTCTAATTGAGAGTGCATCCTCAAGAACAGGGGTATGCAATCTACTGCCTACAGCCTAAGAATGTTTTTTAACATTTTTAAAGGGTGGTTTAAAAAAAAAAAACAAAAACAAGAATATGAGACAGAGACAGATGTCTTTACAGAAAAAGCCTGCTAACTCTTGGGCTAGAAGATTTCCAACTCTACTACATAGAATGAACATGGGGATCAAATATTTTATTTTATATTGTCAAACAAGCACTTGTAGTATAAGGATATAAAGGATATTAAAACTTAAGAACCCTTTACTATAATGGATATCCACATAAGGACATTCAGCAGACAAATATACATATTATATTTTCTTAGGCAAGTAGATGAGAAGGATATATGTGTAATTTTTTGGAAGGTAAGTAAATGGTTATTGTTTTTTGGCCATTAAAAAAAAATCTAAATACACACCTATCTACAAGTCCAATGCATTAAACAAAACAGCAAAACAAAACAAAAAACTCCCACAAAGAACAATGCATTCCAAATGCATTAAAGTAGAGGACTTTCAAAATGTGTATGCAGTACGGTTCGTCTATTAACAAATTACCATGCAAAAAGGCAAAAAGAACTAAAGTTTGTCATGGTTTTTTGTTTTTTTTAAACTTAACATTCTGAATCAGAAAAGCTTAAGAGTCATTTATCACCATATACAGAACATTTTAAAAAGGGAGATATTTCAAAACAATAAAAACAAAACGTGAGGACTAGATAATGTAGGTGAGTTGAAACTCTAATTAAGAGTGTCTCTGAAATCTTTTGAACCAAGTGTTCAAACTAATCAAACTAGTATCCTACTATTTTAA
Organism: Physeter macrocephalus; assembly: GCF_002837175.3. NCBI lineage: Eukaryota > Metazoa > Chordata > Mammalia > Artiodactyla > Physeteridae > Physeter > Physeter macrocephalus. Next base: position 67,396,580 of record NC_041215.1, on the reverse strand, counting down.
AGTAACTAACTTATAAATCCAGTACACTATGCTAGTTAAAGCTGAAAGAACAAGTAAAGGGATTAAATGTTAGCACCACTCAATTTGTGGATCTACAGGGAATTCATAATGCATTTAAAAGATCAATGATTTGATTCAATACAGTCTAAAAATTTCTATCATTAATCTTATAATGAATTTTTCTATCAGGAAGAGAAAATTACAATATGATGAGAGTTATTTTGCACCGGAAAAGAAAACAGAAAAGAAACACGTTTACTTGCATCAGGCAACCATAAAAGTACTCACTGTTCCTGACTGTGGCATAGCAAACACGTCAATCACTCTAACGGTGTAATCATCAACAAATTCTCCAAGCATCAGACCCATAACTTCCATTGGAACCCCAGCACGACCATGTTTTAACATCTGTAAAGAGGAAGATATATAGACACAAAGCTTTGAGATCTTTGGACCCACCCCCCTTTTAAAAATTAATAACTTAATTGTGTTTCAGTGGAAATAAAACACTATTTTATACATGCACCTAAAACAACAGCTTGTGTGTGAGAGGGTTAAGGTGAAAAATATTCCAAAGTAAAAGAGAGAAAGCAGCTGAACTCTCTGAAGCAAGTAACTCCATTCAACACTTACTTTTAACAGTGCCAGGGAAGAGATATAGACTTGTTCTGCTGTGTCCACTGCAGGAGCATCTGTAGGTGGCCCCTAGAAACAAGCATACAAATCATTATACATACAAAGAACTTATGAATTTAAAATTAAAGTTACAAGTTATTTAAACATGATTGTTTTAAAAGAGTTTAGGGGAAACATGTTAAGTATTCAGCTACAGTACAAACAATCAAAACAAGCGTGTAAATATCAAACCTGTAGAAAACATCAAACTTAGTATTCAGGTAAGTGTCCAATGGACACAATGCTTGAATCTTTCAGCGATGCTAATTTACCTCCACTACAAAATAACTATAATGCACCAATTAGCTGTGTTTCTTACCCCAGTGTAAATGTAAACTGATTAACAGAAGGACCAACACGAACAGTAAATTCCCTGAGTCTGATTTTCAGCTAAAGACAGCATGTAGATTAGGGCTATGGGATCTCTGCAGAAACTTAGGTATGGGGGAGGTGAGGGGCGGAGAAGACTTCTAATCCCTAGGTGAAAGAGCTGTGAACAACATACTCTGCACTTCACCTGATGAAGTTTGTTCCCCTCCCCTATACAGCATCAAATTTAACACATCTGCCTCAGATGTGAACAAACTGGTTGAGACTGGTGTAGCTAACATGAAAATACTTCCAAATCCTGACAACTACCTTTAAAACAAATATTACTATTAATCTTATTACAGCCTAAGAAGATACTATGTTTCTCCCTAAGGATTCTATCTTCTTCATCAAAAGCACCAAACCACTTTTTACTGTAACATTCTGCCACACAAAGTAATTTACATATAGTCCTTACCCTCAAGATGACTACAATCTTATAAATTTAATTCTGCCCCAATCAGTGCATATGGAAAGCTTCTTGTTTTTTAATACTGAGCAGTCTGGGAAACTAAAATGAGATGTGACTTTTAATTGCCAGGTCCTGTTTTGCTTAAAGTTCCCTTTCCTTAACAATAACTCTATTACAATTACGTAATGAACATGTTAGCTATCTAAATTGTAAGTCAATATTCTATCTTGCTTTTATGGATTTGCTTATTACTAAAATTAAAAAATTGCTTTACTCATTACATTTCACACTTATAGGTCTGTGTGTACTTTGTGCTTCTTGTCTGTTTATATGCCAAATTCTGTGATTTTTTGGTTTTGTTTTGTTTAAAAGCTCATAATACTTACTGGAAGCACTGAGTATAAAAAGTTCTAGAATGAGTTTTCTCTAAATATAAGCATCACATACAAAAATTACCTCTATTTCCTTACATACAAAGTGGTGAGAAAAATAAAATCCTTCAAATTTTATGTTTAAAAATACATGTCAGATAACATATTTTAAAAAAAACCGAATTCTTCATTATTATCACCTAATGGAGCTTTACTGCTTGCCTTTCAAATAGATATGAAAATTCTAAGGTAAGCTAAAGTGCTATCATGCCAAAACATTTGTTGAGGTCACCACATAAAACAAGATAATTTTGTTGATATGATAATTTTATTCCTCTTAAGAAAGTTAAGAAAGTTTAAGAAAAAAAGAGAAGAAATAGTAAATTAGTTGTCACAAGATGTTTTTGGGGAAATAATACTCTAAGGTCAGGATAATGAACACTGTATTCATAAAAGTTATTTCCTATTTCAGAGCAACTTAAAAAATGCCCATGACAAAAGAAGTTAAAACTGGTATCTAGGCTAGAGTTATTAATACAGCCTTTCTCAACTTGCCAGGAAATACTTATTAAGAAAAAAAAAGAATAGGGAAATAAAACATCACATCATCACCAAAATGCATAACTGACAAAGTTCAAAAACTATTTCTACCATCAATGAAAGAAGAAACACTGTTTTGTTCAGCATTATATATATCTAGTACCTAGCAAAGTGCCTGGCACACAGAACTCACTAAGTATTGGTTGAAAAAAAGAGAATGAACAAGTTAAGGTAGTGCAAGCCAATGGAACAGGAAGGGAAAATACCCACCAGTTACCCTGGGAGAGAGAACAAGCCATATACAAGTAAGTACAAAGATCGCTAGCTCCTATCTCACTATGTTCCTCTGGTTCAGAAACATACTAACAGAAAACCATGTAGCTGGTTTCTACTGTTGTTTTTTGAGACAGCAGCCAGTGATATTTCCTGTTACCCTTCTCACTCTATTACTACTCTGTTTCTTGATCTAGTTAGAATAAATTTGCCAGAAAACGACAAGAAGTAGAGAAGGGTTTGTAGCAGTGAACTGCAAACTAAAGAAAAAAAAAAAAAAAAGAGTAACCCATGTAAAACACTGTCTATGGAACATGTGTTAAGGATCTCTGGAGCAGATGCTATCATTTTTCTATCATCATGCTCACCTGTTCAGAATAGCACACAACCAATGAAGGTGAAGAAAATCCCATTAAATACCCTAGAAACTGAGCTAAAACAGTTATGTAAGAGCCAGTACAGCTGTAGATCAAAGATGACCTGAGAAAACTGTGGAGCTATGGACAATTTACATACATTGCCTTTCAGCAAACACTCCTGAGGAATAGCATTCAGATAATTCAAAGAGAGGAAAGTCATTTAAAAATAGGAGTCATAGGGCTTCCCTGGTGGCGCAGTGGTTGAGTGTCCGCCTGCCGATGCAGGGGACACGGGTTCGTGCCCTGGTCCGGGAAGATCCCACATGCCGCGGAGCGGCTAGGCCCGTGAGCCATGGCTGCTGAGCCTGCACGTCCGGAGCCTGTGATCCACAACGGGAGAGGCCACAACAGTGAGAGGCCCGTGTACCGCAAAAAAAGAAAAAAAAAAAAAAAAGGAATCATATACAAAATTCTGGAAAACTATTTGGCACCAGCAGAATACAAGACGATTTCTTATCTTTGAAATAGAACGTTGGAGGATAGACCAAGATGAAAAGATGAAAAATAGTTAAGAATTAAAGTTACACTGGAGTAAAAAACAAGGGTAAAAATAACTATGACAAGTTTAATTCAGTGATACACAACATAAACTTTTGAAGATGTCTTAGAATGTAGAGTAAAAAAGTTACAGATGAAAACTATTAAAAATATAATACTAGAGGAGAAAGGAAGGAGATGTAAGCTAAGAAATACAGTTGATCCTAAGAATAAAATAAGAAATGGAAAGCATCAATAAGACAAAGCTGAAGAAAACTTTCTTGAATGAAAAAAAATTCAACTTTTGCATCACTAAATGTCAGGCAATAATCAACGAAGAAAAGTGTTATATACCTTGTAAAGTCTTAGGTAAATATTAACTACATGAATAAAGCAAAATTTCTAAAACCATACAAATAGCAAAAATTACAAAACCTGAAGAAATAAATGCACCTCAGTTGACTTTGTATTTCTTTGCAACATTAAACGACAGAAAACAATGAAACAAAGTTTCAGACTTTTAAGAGAGAAACCCTGTGGAGTCAAAAACATTACACTCCACGAAAAAAAATGTCGGAAGGCCCACAAATATATTACTATATACACAAGGGCTCAGAAAATATGATTCCATGTATCTTTCTTCAAAGAACTTTTTGAATAAATGATCCAGTTGAAGAAGAAATAGTAAATTAGTTGTCACAAGATGTTTTTGGGGAAATAATACTCTAAGGTCAGGATAAAAATCAAAATAGAAAATTAAAAATGGAAAATCCATTATACAAAACAATTTGTTAAGACCACTGAAAGCAGTTAAAAACAGAGAGAGCTAAATAACATAAATAACCAGGGTTCAAAACCACAGATATCACCCAATAACTATATAGGGCGATGGAGAGAAATGAAGTATACAGAACTCTCTGTTTGACATATAGGAGGGGAATAAAGAGATCTGTTTAAGTGTTGACTTAGACTATTACAGAAATATGGATTTGAGAGTCTTTTGAACAAATTTAAAATAACCACAGTAAACATTAAAACTGAATATATACCTTACCAAATCTCTGGAGAAGAAAAAGCTAACACAACACTGACAATAAAAAACAGGGAACAAAGAAGGGAACAAAACAAAAATAGCAAACAACATAAGGTAAGACCAAATATATTGGTAATGAAAAAATATAAATGAGGTAAAGTTCCTTGTTAAAGGCCTTTTATAATGGGTTTAAAATGGAAATTCAGGTATATGCTGCTTACAAATAAGAATTAAAACAAAACAAAAGGAATGGTGAGATTTGTCAGTGACATAACTATTTCTTTTTGCAAAAGAAGCCACAATGGCCACTATATTTTACTTACCTTGCCTTTCTTCAATGATGTATTACATTAATAGATTTCCTAGTATTAAATCACCTTTCTATTTCCAGGATAAATTGTTCAAGTTTGATTTACTATTTTTATATTAAATTTTAAAATATATTTATATATTATTTTTATTTATATTATTATATATATTATTATGCGTGAGATTGACCTGGCATTTTCTTTTTTTCTGTTAAATTTGTCAGGTTTTGATATCATTATGCTAGATGTATAAAATGAATTGGAAAGTTTTACAACTTCCCATTTTCTATGTTCTAATAAAATGTATATATACTAAATTATCTATGTCTTAAGATTTAAATTTGGACAAGTTCACTAATGAAACATTTGGCTCTGAAGCTGATTTTGGAGCTAATTTTTATAACATTTCCAGTGGTATTAATAAATTCAGGTTACCTGTCTTGAAACTAGATGGAATATTATATTGTTCCAGAAGGTTTCATTTCATTTAGATTCAAAGTTATTACCATAGAATCAAACATATTCTATTTTATCTTTTCTTTTTAACTGTTCAATATGGAAAACATTTAAAACTAAATTTGTTTCTCCATAGCACATTATTACTACCCAGACAGATCAATGATTTACATTTTAAAAAAATCAAATCATAACCAAAACCATGATCAAAATATTGGTGAAGGGAACACCTCCTAATTCATTTTATGAGGCCAGCCAGCATTACCCTGATACCAAAACCAAAGACACTACAAGAAAAGAAAACTACAAACAGACCAGTATCTCTTATGAACATTGATGCAAAAATCCTTACAAAATACTAACAAACAGAACTCAGTAGCATATTCAAAGGACTATCTATACACATGACTGAGTGGGATTAAAACCTGCAATGCAAGGATGGTTCAACAAACAAATACTGGCCCATGTAATACACCACATCAACAGAATGAAGGGGGGAAAAAAAACCACATGATCATCTCAATTGATGCAGAAAAAGCATTTGACAAAACTCAACACTCTTTCATGAAAAAAACACTCAACAAACTAGGTATAGAAGAAAACTACCTCAACATAATAAAAGCCATAGATGAAACATCCACAGTGAACATAATGTCCCATGTTGGTGAAAGACTGAAAGCATTTCCTCTAAGATGGGGAACAATGCAAGGATGCCTGCTTTCACCACTTCTATCTAACATAGTACTGGAAGTTCTAGTCAGAGGAATTAGGCAAGAAAGAGAAATAAAAGGCACTCAAATTAGAAAGGAAAATTATCTCTGTTTGCAGATATGATCTTATACAAAGAAAAGCCTAAAGAATCCAGAAAAAGGACATTAGATCTAATAAGTGAATTCGGTAAAGTAGCAGGATACAAAAGCAACATTCAAAAAACCATGCATTTCTACATACAAATAATGAACAATCTGAAAAAGAAATTACAAAAATAATTTCACTTACAATAGCATCAAAAAGAATAAAATACTTGGAATTAACCAAGAAGATGAAAGTCTTATACAATGAAAACCACAAAATATTGCTGCAAGAAATTAAAGAAGACATAAATAAATGGAAACACATCCCATGTTCATGGACTGGAAGACTTAATGTTCAAATGTCAAAACTACTCAAAGTGATCTACGGATTCAAAGCAATCTCTGTCAAAATTTCAACGACAACTTTTGCAGAAATAGAAAACCCATCCTAAAATTCATATGGAATCTCAAGGGACCCTGAACAGCCAAACAATCTTGAAAAAGAACAAAACTAGAGGACTCAGACTTCCTGATTTCAAAATTACTACAAAGCTACAGTAATCAAAACAATGTGGTATTGGCATAAAAACAAACATATAGACCAATGGAACTGAACAGAGAGCTCAGAAATAAACCCTTGCATATATGGGTCAAATGATTTTTTAATAAGAGTGTCGAGGGTGCCAAGACAATATTTGCAAATTATATATCCAAAATACATAGCAAACTCCTAAAACAACCAAAAACCTGATTTTAAAATGGGCAAAGGATTTGAATAGACATTTCTCCAAAGAAGATATATAAATGGGAAGTAAGCACATGAAAAGATGCTCAACATCACTAATCATTAGAGATATGCAAATCAAAACTAAAAGGAGATACCACCTTACACCTATTAGTATGGCTACTAATAAAAAACAAAACAAAACAGAAAACAAGTATTGGCAAGGATGTGAAAAAATGGAAAACCTCATGCACTGCTGGTGGGAATATAAAATGGTACAGCCACTGTGAAAAACAGTATGGTGGTTTCTCAAAAAGTTAAAAATAGAATACTGTAAGATCTGGCAATTCAACTTCTGGGTATATAACCCCCCAGAAATGAAAGCAGGTTCTCAAAGAGATGTCTGTACACCAATGTTCACAGCAACGTTATTCACAAGAGCTAAAAAGTGGAAGCAACCCAAGTGTCCACCAATGGATGAATGGATAACCAAAATGTGGTATACACATACACAATGGAATATTATTCAGTCTTAAAAAGGAAGGAAATTCTGCAATATGCTACAACATGGATGAACCTTGATGACACTATGCTAAGTCAAATAGCCAATCAAAAAAGACAAATACTGTATGATTCCACTTATATGATGAAGTACTTAGAGCAGTCAAAAATCATAAAGACAGAAAATATAATGATGGCTGCTAGGGGCTGCATGGAGGGGAGTATGGAAAGTTACTGTTTACTAATGGATAATATTTCAGTATAAATAAGTAACTAAATAAATAACTAAATTTGACCTGGGCGAGGAAATACATTCTAGATACAGACCCAACTGAACAAAAAATATATATATAAAACTGACAATATAATCTAAAATTTCTGAATACAGGCATACCTTGGAGATACTATGAGTTCAATTCCAGACCACTCCAATATAGTGAATATTACAATAATGCAAGTCACATGAATTTTTTGGTTTCTCAGTGCATATAAAAGTTATGTTTACACTACTGTAGTCTACTAAGTGTGCAATAGCATTATGTTTATAAAAACAATGTACAGGGCTTCCCTGGTGGCGCAGTGGTTGAGAGTCTGCCTGCTAATGCAGGGGACACGGGTTTGTGCCCCGGTCCGGGAAGATTCCACGTGCCGCTGAGCGGCTGGGCCGTACGGCAAAAAAAAAAAAAACAAAAAAACAATATACATACCTTAATTTAAAAATACTTTAGTGCTAAAAAAATGCTAACCATCATCTGAGCCTTCAGTGAGTCATAATCTTTTGGCTGGTGGAGGGTTTGAAATACTGAGAATTACCAAAACATGACACAGAGACACGAAGTGAGCAAATGCTGTTAGAAAAATGGCACCAACAGACTTGCTGGATGCAGGGTTGCCACAAACCTTCAATTTGTAAAAACACAATTATCTGCAAAGCACAATAAAGTGAAGCTCAATAAAACGAGGTATACCTGTACTAAAAAAGTTAAAAGGAAAAAAAAAAAAAAAAAAAAACCTGAAAAAATAGTTGCCCCATTTATGACAAAAAGTCAATACCCAAGTTAACGAAATACTAAAATCTTAATGGAAACATGGGCAAAGAATATAAAGCAACTAATTACATAAGAAATAATGAAATAAATATGAAAAATATTCAACCTCACTAGTTGACCTCCTTTAATTAAGAAATGCCAATTAACACATTAAGACATTGTTGTTGCTGTTGTTTTCCTATATCAAACAAGCTTTACAATGCCCAATTTTGGAGCGGGTGTGATAAAAGAGACACTCTCAGCACTACTGGTGGAAATGTGAATTAGTACAAACTATCAGAAAAGCAACTGAGCAATGTATATCAAGAGCCTTACAACTGTACAAACTTTTTAACCCGCTTTTGCACTCCTAGAAATTATTGAAGTAAATAAACAGAGATGTTTGCTTGAACCAGAATATTCATGATAGTTCTTTTAATAATGCAGATAAACCTAAGAACAAAAAACAACCAATAATTTAAAAATATTGTTGAAAGCTCCTTTCGCTGAGATCTCAGATGACTCTAGCCATCTTAATCAGCAATATTACCTTAAGTTAAAAGTACCCTAGCCTGCTGCTATATTGAATATTTTTAACTTACAATATTGAAGGAACCTTCCCTTAATTTAAAAAGAAACCTAATAAAAAGGAGTATGGCTGTGAAGTACATTCACATGGAGGCAGATTCCTCTCCCATCCTGAAGGCCATGATAACAAACAGAGGTAAATTAGGAACTAACCTATAAGACACCACACAAGTTTCAACATTTACCAGTGCAAAGTATTTTAGAGCACTGAACCATGAGGTCTTTTTATGGTTGGCTCCTGATTGTACGTAAAGGATTCTACTCCAGAGTTCTTCACTCTCAGAATCTCAGCTACCAAGTATGGAAAAGTGACTTAAAGTCATGTATATAGGAAATATTCTAAAGAACTTAATAAAGCTTGGAAAAGACAAGGTACAAAACAACTATCTTCAAATATATGAAAAGCTGTCAGACAAAGTTCAGACTAATAGCTCTCAAAGTGCAGTCCCTAAACCAGATGCACCAGCACCACCTGGGAATTTGTTATAAACGCACATTCCTACTGAATCAGAAATTCTAGGGGCAGAGCCCAGAAATCTTGGTTTTTAGAAAGCCCTCCAGGTGATTCTGATGCTTGCTAAAATTTGAGAACCACTGATTTAGACTATATAGTTTGTAGAACTATGGACTAATGGAAGGAAGCTATGGGGAGACTGAATTGGGGTTCAATATAAGAAAAATCTTGTATTGGTCCAAGCTATCTAAAGAAGAGCTCCAGTTAATGAGTCCCCTGTAACTGGACTTATTCAAACATAAGTGGTTCATATTGGGGAAAATGTTACAGAGGGGTTCAAATATTTGATGACTAATTAAATCAGATGATATTTTTTTTAAGGGTTCCCTCCTTAGTAATACTATCAATCATCATATTATTTCCTAAGGGAGACATCTCAAATTAAACATCATCAAAAATCAAACTCACCATGTTCCTCTACAAACTAACCTTCCCAACTTATAATTATCTTGAGTCTCAAACTAGAAACCTAGGCAAAACTTTCATTTACTCTCCTTCAGTCCTTATAGTCAAAATATCACCAAGTTTTATCAATTCTTTGTTATTCTGCAGTGTGACAGAGATTTTTTAAATACTCATTTTTGGGAAAAGAGTTTCAAGAAAATACCATCCATAGAGTTCACTCCTAGTTAAGTAAGTTTGGAATATAATGAATATCCACCCTACCCCCCAAATTTATGTTGTATGTTAGAATATTAGAGGCTCTAAGAAAAATCCTGGAGTGGAAAAAATCTGTTTATCTTTGTTTAACCTGAAGTTTTCCAATTCATTCCATGGTCCACATGGTCTTCTCAGAGAAAATCTGGACTTTCTTTTTCAGGCTCTGAAAAAATTTATCATTTTTTCAAATGTGAGGCAGAGATCAAGCCCAGGCTCCAAATAATATTTAAGTATTTACCATGTGCCTAGTACTACAGCTGTATGGTTAAATGAAGGCTTCAAGAAGCTTATAATGTAAATGGAAAGGCAGACGAAACACACATTGGCACAGATCATCAGGACTGAAATGCAATTTCTGACTTCTAGCAATGTGGCCTTTCCACTACAGCATACCATCCCTTTTTCATATGCCCAAATATACTTTTATTCTGGAAGCTTAGTTCCTTTCCATCGTTTACAATTTTAGAATCCTCTTCCACCTGGGGCCATTTCCTACTAAAGAAAATGGAAATAAGTCTTGGGATGCTCTTCCTACCTAAAAGCAGTTAGTATGCCCACTAAGAACGGGGAACACTTCTGGGCCTCCCTTTATTTTCTGAAGTCTAGATGGGCACAGGGGGCTTGGCAGACCAAAAGGCACTACTGAATTTACTTATAACATAGTATGTACACTACTGTGAAAACAAAAATATGCCTTTTTATTAAAATATACTGTAGGAAACAAGTTACACAACATTTGGGGCTTTTTTTAAAAAATCACAACATACAAATGATAGAAAAATAATAAGGCAAGCGCAGTTCACAAACATATCACCTATTCAAACAATTAAATCATGGTTGTACATATGTAAGCACACCAAATTATTTGAGTATTACTTTAATGTATTTTAAAGAACTGAGTAAATATGCACAACAACAAAAGTAGGACACTAGTTCATTACAGAAGCAGAGATATCAAGTAAGAATTTTCAAGATACTTGAGGTGCAAGATGGCTATACCCGAGGCAAATAAAGATATCGAAGTATAGCTCTATATCAAATGTTAAATAACAAGAAAAAAAACGTGTGAGTCAGGGGATTCAAGGAGGAGAAATGTAGAGTAGGAGCAGTCAGGGTAATGAAGTGGTAATGGGCACAGAAAGGACTTCCAGGATTGGGAGGTGCCACCCAGAAAAAGAGATATAGGATGGTTTTTATTCCTCACCCACAGAAAGTTTCCACGTCCCTTTACCCCTGCCCTCATGTCTCATATTTACAATCCTATGACTTTAATGAGAAACAAAAGATTTCACAAGTAGAAAGTGATACAAACTTTAATGTTAGATTTAAATCAACTACTATTAGTCTATGTTTACATTCAACTAAAATGGACATATGGTGACCACACATAATGACAAATTACATGTGTTCCATTCACAGGATGAAAAAAATTTGAATAAATGTACAGAACTTGAATTACTTTCAAATACCTTTCATTTATTGAGAATTTATTATGTTTAAGAAACTAAAAAAAAAAAGAAACTAAGCTAAATGCTGGGTAAACTAAAGTAAAAAACTATACAGTGATATAAAATCAAATGAAAACCTGGGCCCAAATATTTTTTGAATTTCAAAAATTGGCTTAGGCTGTTATTATTCTAAAAAATAAACAATGAAGAAAATGTTTCTTTCTGATGTTTAATCAACAGCACAGCTCTAAAATTACCAACTTACATGGTGTTTGAACTATTCAAGTTAACTCTGTTGACCTTATAACAACTATCTAACCACCATAATAAACAAGTACAGAAAGTCATTTTTTTTTAAAGATTGAACATGATGTAACTTAAACTCCAAGGTTCTTTAAAAACAACTAGAATAACTGAAGGTACTTTTATAACTAAAGTGGTATTAAGCAAAAGAAAAAATAAAATAGAAAACTAAAGAAAATTGGTCTGTATTTCACAAAAAGCACACACACACATCACTGACAACAAATAAGTAAAATAAGAAATATCGGAATGTTCTACAACTTTATAGTCTACTGTTAAAACTTAAATGAATATAATAATTTGAAAATTAGAATATGATTTAATTATATATTTCTGTAAAAAAACATGGAACTAAAATGCACATACCCCTCATACAAATACGAAACTGAAATAATTACTTTTGCTATATAAATCCACAGTGCTCAAATCCTACAGGCACAACTTTGAAATCACTTAAGTAAGTCTGACTATTTAAAATAAGTTTGTTTAAAATGAGGTAGGGGGGAATCCATACCTTTAAACTGACTAAGCCTATAAGTTAGCTATCTAACAGAACTGCAGGGTAAAATAGGTGAGCCATAGGCACAAGCAGTGTGACTGACCTTTATACATACATGAAAACCTATCTAACCAGTGATATAATACCTATTAGGGACCCCACAAGGGCATCAAACTTACCTCTGTACAACGAGTTTTATCTGTCACATTTAGTAAAACAGAAATTATCATCCAGGTCCACAAATTTTAAATGTGGTAAAATTAAATGAGACATGAGTTGTTTTTTTGTGTTTTTGTGGGTTTTTTCCCCCCCATTTAGAAGGTTAAAATCTGATCCAGCATAAAAGGCTGTGACTTTTTACTTGGGCAGCCCTTGTTGACTAAGTGTTAAAAAAAAAAGGCATTTGCCATTATAACAGGATAAAAACTAACGCCTCAAAGTGTTACCTACTCAGGCCTTTTAACAAATATGTTAACACTATTAGTTATATTACTCCACCTTTCTCTTAGTGTGAACTGGTATCAATTATTTAGCCAATTTTATAATGTTATTAAAGTACCTGCTGATTAAACATGAACCAAAGTGTCACTTAAAAAGAAATGTAAAATAAGTAGTATCACTGAACTGCAACACTCCAAATAAACCCAAAAATATAAAGTTACCTTAGGAAATGACATAAAGCATTTCAAAATTTATTAAAAAGTTGTTCTAGGATTAAAATATTACCTGGACTTACTTATTTTTAAAATGGCTGTTTTAAGGTGTGTATTTGGTCCTGCATTATAGAATTATTTTTAGAGGTCTGTTAAAATATTTTTCAACAAAGAGAAAACAAGCTTTATTAACAAATGAAGGTGACTATATTTTTAAAAACAAAATAAAACCTAAACATATAATATATTGGAAAGCTGACAGAAAATAATTCTTAATTTATGGTATGCAACATAACCCTCGACAAATTCCGTCAAAAAATTTAAAATTTGATGAAACCACCACCTTCAGTTCCCTCAGTTAATAACCCCTGAAGAGGAAAAAAAAACCTGAACAGAAAATAAGCAAATTCAAACATTCACAAATAACGACCACCGTATTGTTTATCTCTTACCCAGCAAGGTAAGAAACAACCTTTTAATACTTTAATTTTGTGAGTATTAAACAACTAGTGTGAAAAACAAGCTGCATGTAAACTATTTCTACTGTCTGAGCTTCAATGACTAGCTGAGGCAACCTGTTATAGGAGGTGTTAATTGGCAATAGGAGTACAAGTCAGAAGCATGTTCCCCATAGTCCTAACCCAGCAAGGCTAGGTCATTAAAGTGGAAATGAATTCTTTCATGTCGACTTAACCCTTTCAATGCATGCTTTCAGCTGTTTTCTCTCAGTTAATTTTAAAAACTTGTTACTTTTTAGAGTTAAAAAAAAAAAGTTCCAAAAAAAGGTCCTTTGGCTGACAGTTCCAATGACTACATTATTCCAGAAGAGAAGAACAGAGCAAGTTTAACCGCATGGTAATACTGCAACTCTCCCCTCTGAAAAACATAAAAACTAAATGTATTCTTATTTTAACACTGAAAAAAGATATAGGATATAGTGTTTAAAAATAGTTCAGAACCATTTAGCCACATAAGGTTTTGATTTACATTTCTGTTTAAGATCCAAGGACTATCTCATGATGATAACTTAACCACCTTAACCTTGGGATAGAGTAGTAATAATTTTTTTATTTCCACAATGTCCACACAAGAATCCCCATTATGAAAATGTTTTGGAACATATATGAGATAAACACCTTTCTAATTAAGTTTCATTATTCTGATAAGGTGCACAGTCACAGCATATCCTGATGACTGGTTGCCAAAAAGCCAAAATTCCTTTTATGGCATGATCTCAGAGGTTTCCAGATGGCACATTAATTCTTTAAAAAAAAAAAAAAAGAGAGAGAGACAAAAAGAAGGAAAGAAGAATAAGAATAGAAATGTTAAAATAATGATGCATTAGTTTTGAAATACCTTATTTACAAATACTAATATTCCCATATAATAAGCATTATAGATATTTAAAACTCAACTATATAAATAATATTCTAAATATTACAATTTTAAAAATTAACATACATATGCTACATCTTTCATCGCTGAGTAATCTTGGAAGTATTTCCTTTAATAAAAATATTATCAGAGGACTTCCCTGGTGGCGCAGAGGTTAAGAATCCGCCTGCTAATGCAGGGAACACGGGTTCGATTCAATTCCAGACCACTCCAATATAGTGAATATTACAATAATGCAAGTCACATGAATTTTTTGGTTTCTCAGTGCATATAAAAGTTATGTTTACACTACTGTAGTCTACTAAGTGTGCAATAGCATTATGTTTATAAAAACAATGTACAGGGCTTCCCTGGTGGCGCAGTGGTTGAGAGTCTGCCTGCTAATGCAGGGGACACGGGTTTGTGCCCCGGTCCGGGAAGATTCCACGTGCCGCTGAGCGGCTGGGCCCGTGAGCCATGGCCGCTGAGCCTGCGCGTCCGGAGCCTGTGCTCCGCGACAGGAGAGGCCACAGCAGTGAGGGGCCCGCGTACGGCAAAAAAAAAAAAAACAAAAAAACAATATACATACCTTAATTTAAAAATACTTTAGTGCTAAAAAAATGCTAACCATCATCTGAGCCTTCAGTGAGTCATAATCTTTTGGCTGGTGGAGGGTTTGAAATACTGAGAATTACCAAAACATGACACAGAGACACGAAGTGAGCAAATGCTGTTAGAAAAATGGCACCAACAGACTTGCTGGATGCAGGGTTGCCACAAACCTTCAATTTGTAAAAACACAATTATCTGCAAAGCACAATAAAGTGAAGCTCAATAAAACGAGGTATACCTGTACTAAAAAAGTTAAAAGGAAAAAAAAAAAAAAAAAAAAACCTGAAAAAATAGTTGCCCCATTTATGACAAAAAGTCAATACCCAAGTTAACGAAATACTAAAATCTTAATGGAAACATGGGCAAAGAATATAAAGCAACTAATTACATAAGAAATAATGAAATAAATATGAAAAATATTCAACCTCACTAGTTGACCTCCTTTAATTAAGAAATGCCAATTAACACATTAAGACATTGTTGTTGCTGTTGTTTTCCTATATCAAACAAGCTTTACAATGCCCAATTTTGGAGCGGGTGTGATAAAAGAGACACTCTCAGCACTACTGGTGGAAATGTGAATTAGTACAAACTATCAGAAAAGCAACTGAGCAATGTATATCAAGAGCCTTACAACTGTACAAACTTTTTAACCCGCTTTTGCACTCCTAGAAATTATTGAAGTAAATAAACAGAGATGTTTGCTTGAACCAGAATATTCATGATAGTTCTTTTAATAATGCAGATAAACCTAAGAACAAAAAACAACCAATAATTTAAAAATATTGTTGAAAGCTCCTTTCGCTGAGATCTCAGATGACTCTAGCCATCTTAATCAGCAATATTACCTTAAGTTAAAAGTACCCTAGCCTGCTGCTATATTGAATATTTTTAACTTACAATATTGAAGGAACCTTCCCTTAATTTAAAAAGAAACCTAATAAAAAGGAGTATGGCTGTGAAGTACATTCACATGGAGGCAGATTCCTCTCCCATCCTGAAGGCCATGATAACAAACAGAGGTAAATTAGGAACTAACCTATAAGACACCACACAAGTTTCAACATTTACCAGTGCAAAGTATTTTAGAGCACTGAACCATGAGGTCTTTTTATGGTTGGCTCCTGATTGTACGTAAAGGATTCTACTCCAGAGTTCTTCACTCTCAGAATCTCAGCTACCAAGTATGGAAAAGTGACTTAAAGTCATGTATATAGGAAATATTCTAAAGAACTTAATAAAGCTTGGAAAAGACAAGGTACAAAACAACTATCTTCAAATATATGAAAAGCTGTCAGACAAAGTTCAGACTAATAGCTCTCAAAGTGCAGTCCCTAAACCAGATGCACCAGCACCACCTGGGAATTTGTTATAAACGCACATTCCTACTGAATCAGAAATTCTAGGGGCAGAGCCCAGAAATCTTGGTTTTTAGAAAGCCCTCCAGGTGATTCTGATGCTTGCTAAAATTTGAGAACCACTGATTTAGACTATATAGTTTGTAGAACTATGGACTAATGGAAGGAAGCTATGGGGAGACTGAATTGGGGTTCAATATAAGAAAAATCTTGTATTGGTCCAAGCTATCTAAAGAAGAGCTCCAGTTAATGAGTCCCCTGTAACTGGAGTTATTCAAACATAAGTGGTTCATATTGGGGAAAATGTTACAGAGGGGTTCAAATATTTGATGACTAATTAAATCAGATGATATTTTTTTTAAGGGTTCCCTCCTTAGTAATACTATCAATCATCATATTATTTCCTAAGGGAGACATCTCAAATTAAACATCATCAAAAATCAAACTCACCATGTTCCTCTACAAACTAACCTTCCCAACTTATAATTATCTTGAGTCTCAAACTAGAAACCTAGGCAAAACTTTCATTTACTCTCCTTCAGTCCTTATAGTCAAAATATCACCAAGTTTTATCAATTCTTTGTTATTCTGCAGTGTGACAGAGATTTTTTAAATACTCATTTTTGGGAAAAGAGTTTCAAGAAAATACCATCCATAGAGTTCACTCCTAGTTAAGTAAGTTTGGAATATAATGAATATCCACCCTACCCCCCAAATTTATGTTGTATGTTAGAATATTAGAGGCTCTAAGAAAAATCCTGGAGTGGAAAAAATCTGTTTATCTTTGTTTAACCTGAAGTTTTCCAATTCATTCCATGGTCCACATGGTCTTCTCAGAGAAAATCTGGACTTTCTTTTTCAGGCTCTGAAAAAATTTATCATTTTTTCAAATGTGAGGCAGAGATCAAGCCCAGGCTCCAAATAATATTTAAGTATTTACCATGTGCCTAGTACTACAGCTGTATGGTTAAATGAAGGCTTCAAGAAGCTTATAATGTAAATGGAAAGGCAGACGAAACACACATTGGCACAGATCATCAGGACTGAAATGCAATTTCTGACTTCTAGCAATGTGGCCTTTCCACTACAGCATACCATCCCTTTTTCATATGCCCAAATATACTTTTATTCTGGAAGCTTAGTTCCTTTCCATCGTTTACAATTTTAGAATCCTCTTCCACCTGGGGCCATTTCCTACTAAAGAAAATGGAAATAAGTCTTGGGATGCTCTTCCTACCTAAAAGCAGTTAGTATGCCCACTAAGAACGGGGAACACTTCTGGGCCTCCCTTTATTTTCTGAAGTCTAGATGGGCACAGGGGGCTTGGCAGACCAAAAGGCACTACTGAATTTACTTATAACATAGTATGTACACTACTGTGAAAACAAAAATATGCCTTTTTATTAAAATATACTGTAGGAAACAAGTTACACAACATTTGGGGCTTTTTTTAAAAAATCACAACATACAAATGATAGAAAAATAATAAGGCAAGCGCAGTTCACAAACATATCACCTATTCAAACAATTAAATCATGGTTGTACATATGTAAGCACACCAAATTATTTGAGTATTACTTTAATGTATTTTAAAGAACTGAGTAAATATGCACAACAACAAAAGTAGGACACTAGTTCATTACAGAAGCAGAGATATCAAGTAAGAATTTTCAAGATACTTGAGGTGCAAGATGGCTATACCCGAGGCAAATAAAGATATCGAAGTATAGCTCTATATCAAATGTTAAATAACAAGAAAAAAAACGTGTGAGTCAGGGGATTCAAGGAGGAGAAATGTAGAGTAGGAGCAGTCAGGGTAATGAAGTGGTAATGGGCACAGAAAGGACTTCCAGGATTGGGAGGTGCCACCCAGAAAAAGAGATATAGGATGGTTTTTATTCCTCACCCACAGAAAGTTTCCACGTCCCTTTACCCCTGCCCTCATGTCTCATATTTACAATCCTATGACTTTAATGAGAAACAAAAGATTTCACAAGTAGAAAGTGATACAAACTTTAATGTTAGATTTAAATCAACTACTATTAGTCTATGTTTACATTCAACTAAAATGGACATATGGTGACCACACATAATGACAAATTACATGTGTTCCATTCACAGGATGAAAAAAATTTGAATAAATGTACAGAACTTGAATTACTTTCAAATACCTTTCATTTATTGAGAATTTATTATGTTTAAGAAACTAAAAAAAAAAAGAAACTAAGCTAAATGCTGGGTAAACTAAAGTAAAAAACTATACAGTGATATAAAATCAAATGAAAACCTGGGCCCAAATATTTTTTGAATTTCAAAAATTGGCTTAGGCTGTTATTATTCTAAAAAATAAACAATGAAGAAAATGTTTCTTTCTGATGTTTAATCAACAGCACAGCTCTAAAATTACCAACTTACATGGTGTTTGAACTATTCAAGTTAACTCTGTTGACCTTATAACAACTATCTAACCACCATAATAAACAAGTACAGAAAGTCATTTTTTTTTAAAGATTGAACATGATGTAACTTAAACTCCAAGGTTCTTTAAAAACAACTAGAATAACTGAAGGTACTTTTATAACTAAAGTGGTATTAAGCAAAAGAAAAAATAAAATAGAAAACTAAAGAAAATTGGTCTGTATTTCACAAAAAGCACACACACACATCACTGAAAACAAATAAGTAAAATAAGAAATATCGGAATGTTCTACAACTTTATAGTCTACTGTTAAAACTTAAATGAATATAATAATTTGAAAATTAGAATATGATTTAATTATATATTTCTGTAAAAAAACATGGAACTAAAATGCACATACCCCTCATACAAATACGAAACTGAAATAATTACTTTTGCTATATAAATCCACAGTGCTCAAATCCTACAGGCACAACTTTGAAATCACTTAAGTAAGTCTGACTATTTAAAATAAGTTTGTTTAAAATGAGGTAGGGGGGAATCCATACCTTTAAACTGACTAAGCCTATAAGTTAGCTATCTAACAGAACTGCAGGGTAAAATAGGTGAGCCATAGGCACAAGCAGTGTGACTGACCTTTATACATACATGAAAACCTATCTAACCAGTGATATAATACCTATTAGGGACCCCACAAGGGCATCAAACTTACCTCTGTACAACGAGTTTTATCTGTCACATTTAGTAAAACAGAAATTATCATCCAGGTCCACAAATTTTAAATGTGGTAAAATTAAATGAGACATGAGTTGTTTTTTTGTGTTTTTGTGGGTTTTTTCCCCCCCATTTAGAAGGTTAAAATCTGATCCAGCATAAAAGGCTGTGACTTTTTACTTGGGCAGCCCTTGTTGACTAAGTGTTAAAAAAAAAGGCATTTGCCATTATAACAGGATAAAAACTAACGCCTCAAAGTGTTACCTACTCAGGCCTTTTAACAAATATGTTAACACTATTAGTTATATTACTCCACCTTTCTCTTAGTGTGAACTGGTATCAATTATTTAGCCAATTTTATAATGTTATTAAAGTACCTGCTGATTAAACATGAACCAAAGTGTCACTTAAAAAGAAATGTAAAATAAGTAGTATCACTGAACTGCAACACTCCAAATAAACCCAAAAATATAAAGTTACCTTAGGAAATGACATAAAGCATTTCAAAATTTATTAAAAAGTTGTTCTAGGATTAAAATATTACCTGGACTTACTTATTTTTAAAATGGCTGTTTTAAGGTGTGTATTTGGTCCTGCATTATAGAATTATTTTTAGAGGTCTGTTAAAATATTTTTCAACAAAGAGAAAACAAGCTTTATTAACAAATGAAGGTGACTATATTTTTAAAAACAAAATAAAACCTAAACATATAATATATTGGAAAGCTGACAGAAAATAATTCTTAATTTATGGTATGCAACATAACCCTCGACAAATTCCGTCAAAAAATTTAAAATTTGATGAAACCACCACCTTCAGTTCCCTCAGTTAATAACCCCTGAAGAGGAAAAAAAAACCTGAACAGAAAATAAGCAAATTCAAACATTCACAAATAACGACCACCGTATTGTTTATCTCTTACCCAGCAAGGTAAGAAACAACCTTTTAATACTTTAATTTTGTGAGTATTAAACAACTAGTGTGAAAAACAAGCTGCATGTAAACTATTTCTACTGTCTGAGCTTCAATGACTAGCTGAGGCAACCTGTTATAGGAGGTGTTAATTGGCAATAGGAGTACAAGTCAGAAGCATGTTCCCCATAGTCCTAACCCAGCAAGGCTAGGTCATTAAAGTGGAAATGAATTCTTTCATGTCGACTTAACCCTTTCAATGCATGCTTTCAGCTGTTTTCTCTCAGTTAATTTTAAAAACTTGTTACTTTTTAGAGTTAAAAAAAAAAAGTTCCAAAAAAAGGTCCTTTGGCTGACAGTTCCAATGACTACATTATTCCAGAAGAGAAGAACAGAGCAAGTTTAACCGCATGGTAATACTGCAACTCTCCCCTCTGAAAAACATAAAAACTAAATGTATTCTTATTTTAACACTGAAAAAAGATATAGGATATAGTGTTTAAAAATAGTTCAGAACCATTTAGCCACATAAGGTTTTGATTTACATTTCTGTTTAAGATCCAAGGACTATCTCATGATGATAACTTAACCACCTTAACCTTGGGATAGAGTAGTAATAATTTTTTTATTTCCACAATGTCCACACAAGAATCCCCATTATGAAAATGTTTTGGAACATATATGAGATAAACACCTTTCTAATTAAGTTTCATTATTCTGATAAGGTGCACAGTCACAGCATATCCTGATGACTGGTTGCCAAAAAGCCAAAATTCCTTTTATGGCATGATCTCAGAGGTTTCCAGATGGCACATTAATTCTTTAAAAAAAAAAAAAAAGAGAGAGAGACAAAAAGAAGGAAAGAAGAATAAGAATAGAAATGTTAAAATAATGATGCATTAGTTTTGAAATACCTTATTTACAAATACTAATATTCCCATATAATAAGCATTATAGATATTTAAAACTCAACTATATAAATAATATTCTAAATATTACAATTTTAAAAATTAACATACATATGCTACATCTTTCATCGCTGAGTAATCTTGGAAGTATTTCCTTTAATAAAAATATTATCAGAGGACTTCCCTGGTGGCGCAGAGGTTAAGAATCCGCCTGCTAATGCAGGGAACACGGGTTCGAGCCCTGGTCCGGGAAGATCCCACATGTCACGGAGCAACTAAGCCTGTGCGCCACAACTACTGAGCCTGCACTCCAGAGCCACGAGCCACCACTTCTGAAGCCAGCGCGCCTAGAGCCCGTGCTCCACAATAAGAGAAGCCACCGCAATAAGAAGCCCGCACACCGCAATAAGAAGCCCGCACACCGCAACGAAGAGCAGCCCCCTCCTGCCACAACTAGAGAAAGCCCGCGCACAGCAACAAAGACCCAACGCAGCCAAAAATATATATATATTATCAGAGTAAGAACTAAACATTAGAAAATCTATAATGCTTAAAATTATGCCTTGTGATAAATCAATAAAAAAAATTACCAGCATGACAACAGAGACATAATTTCATCCACTGTTCTAACAGTGCTGGGCTCTCAAGTAACTATAACCAACAATACACTTATTAAAAACTTGATCAGCAAGGGCTTAGATAATAATGGGAAATTTAATGGTTGAGGATGTCAAAAAATGGGAATCATACATGCTACATTCCTATATCCTATTCTTTATTCTTTTCCTCCTTTTTCACTCATCTCCTTCTTTCAAGCATTCCAATTATGACAAATTCAGTTCCTCCTCTCTGAAAACTTTTTTCCCTAGGCCTACTCAGCTCCTCCAAAACAGCAAACCTAAGTGGCAACCCTGGAGCCAATATTTTGAGAATATAAAAATTTCACCGGGGAACAGGCAGTGGGGTAAGGCAAGGTAACAGTCGGGGAGAAGGGGAGATGACACCATTACTTGGTTAAAAAGACACCTGATCAAAATAACATAGGGGCTGGTGGCCTAGTGAACAATGCCCAGCTGTGACATTTCTTTCTCTTTAAGACCGCCCTTGATATTCATTTTGAAACATTTTTACCTACTTGAAAAAGTGTGTGTATGTGTGTGTGTAAAAAATGCCATAAGCACCAACCACTTCAGACATTTTTGTGAAATCTGTCTTACCTGAACAAGGACCTACTGTCTCCCACTCTGGGTGACCTTCACTCTGCCCCACAGCAATGAGGGAGGAACAAGCACAGTGTTTAACTACCTCTGTTGTAAAGAAGCATCATCCACAGAGGTTCGATTAGTCAAACTTCAGAAGCTGTAACTACAAACATTTAGGAGTGGCTAAAACATGCTATCTTTTGTACTGGAAATAGGGTCCCAGAATCAAGCAGAACCTCAAAAGTCCTACAACAGAACATTAAGGCAACAGAACTGTTCCACAACAGACCCTACAATTGGCTTTGACTTTAAAGTTCTTACAGTCACTGGTGGCCC
The DNA here is from genome assembly GCF_002837175.3 of Physeter macrocephalus. Classification (NCBI taxonomy): domain Eukaryota; kingdom Metazoa; phylum Chordata; class Mammalia; order Artiodactyla; family Physeteridae; genus Physeter; species Physeter macrocephalus. Next base: position 67,373,699 of record NC_041215.1, on the reverse strand, counting down.
TTTCTCCTTTTATACTGTTCAACTATTTATGTATTTAAATTACAAAACATGTAAAATATAGTCAGCCAAAAATAAACTGGTTGTTTTGGGAAGCATTCATAATTCACTAAGTAGCTCATCTTTTAAAGTATAGTATACAAAATCATGTATGGAATGTTACACACACATATACAAAGAATGCATGTTTTTATTTATTCACTCAACAACCACAGACCTGAGAGCCCCCTGCCATGTACTGGTTATACAAAGGTAAACAGGCCCCTGTCCTCAAAATGTTTACAAAACAGAAGGCAGGCAAGAAAAACTATAAAAGCACCACAAAAGCATGTATAGGGGGCAAAGAAGTCAGAGCTATGTATTTGATACAATTTTCCCTTATACTAAGAATTGAAAAATATGTATAACGTTTCCAAGCAAAAAAAAAAAAAGGAGAGGAGAGTGGCAAGGAAAGAAACTGACATTTAAAGGCACAAAGACATGAAACAGCAATCATCCTGTACATTACCATTCAAAGCTTTTTAAAAAATAAAATGGGCTGACTGAAGCATGGATTCTTAAGAAGCCAAACATGAGTTAATACGCTTCCATTTCAATGGGTGATTTACTGAGGATGTGACTTTTTTTAAAGGTCATTTTTTTTCTTATCCACACTTTGCCTTTTATGAAAAATATCCAGCACTTCAGAACATAAATCAAACAGTTTGGAGTTCTCTGACATGCTTAAAAGAAATACACAGTTATAAGACAAGAGAGAAGATGGCGTGTTTTCCATACAAAATGCTTATAGTAATATGTATTATCTCTTTGGTTTATAGAAGTTGTACAAATATTATATCTGACTTATAGTCTTGAGGCCAAGGGCTATTTCTCTTTAACATATCATTCTCAAAATAAAATATTTTTTCAACAAATATTTGTAAAAAGCTGATTACCTGACATCCAAGCAATGGGTATCCCTGGAAGAGAAGACAGAGTTCAAGACTAGTTGGATCACTGATCAGAGCTTAGGGTTAAGTGGATGCTACTGTGACAAGCTTATTAGAGCCACTAAGCAGCCATAAAAGCCAGGTCCTAGAGGTGTTAACACAGAATACTAATAACCTTGCCTGTCTGGGTGCATCTTGCTTTATATTTTTTCAAATATGTTATTTATCTCATCTAATGAAAGAAGAGAAAGACCAAGGAACCATGTATTATATAAGAAAAAGTACCATATAGAGTAGAGGGAATCCAAAAATTGTGGGCATGGCTAGGAGAGAAAAAGGAAAAGAAGGACTTGGGGAAACTGTATGTGCTACATACTATGACATGAACTAGGTATATGATGAACCAATTACATGTGGTGCTAGTCCTTAAAATGTATGTAGGAGACAGATAATTATACAAGTAAATATAAAAATATATATATAATTGTAATATGGGTTTGGTACCAAAAAAAAAATAGGAAAGAGAATAAGCCTTGGGGATCTAATAAAAATAAAGCCTTATTTTCAAAGAGCCTCCCCAAAAAGCAAGCAAGCAATGAACATGGAAGCCAGTGGTTCTTAAACCCTGTTTATTCCTCAGAATCACCTGGCGAGCTTAAAAAATTCTGATGCCTGGACCCACCCTCCGAGACTCTGATTTAAACTGCTCTGGGGTAAGTGATTCTAAAGTATAGACAAGGTTGAGAACCACTGTTGTAAACTTATAAAGCAAAGATTTCATTATTGCAAGGTTAATGAAATGACTGAGGTAAGTCTGCCCAGCTAGCTGGCTAGGAATTTCAGAGGTCTACAGCCAACTGCCAAACATAGCACATTCAATATTACTATAGGGTTTTATTATCATTTCAACTCAGTGAAATACAGAGGTTTTACACAGTGTCACAGAAATATGAAATAAGGAGAGATTAATCAGGTTTGGAGACATCATGGGTGACAATTACTGCTATAGCCCTTCTCTCTGGAACATAATAGAACTGCATCTCCTTGATTGAAGTTAGATGTGACCATGTGACTTGCTTTAGCCCATAAGATGTAAGCAGAGGTGACCTGTCATTCCCAGTCAAAGCTTTTTAAGATCCAGTGCTCAGTGATGATGTTCTATCAGCTTGAGTCCCAGAGTAAGGATGACACCACAGAATAGTACCCAGCTGACCCAGCGTGAACAAAAAAGAAAGCTTTGTAGTTTTAAGCGGTTGAGGTTTAAGGGTTGTTGCTAAAGCATACCCCAGCCTTCCTCATTGACATACCATAGAAGACTTCTGGGGAAAGGGAATTATCTAAGCACTGTGGAAGGAGAGTAAGTAGTAATTCATTAGACAAATAATGGAGGCAAAGGACATTCGTTTAGAGAGAATTCCTTATACAAAGTCATGAATGAATGAGAAGAATGACATGGGACACTTGAGGAATTACAAAAAGATGCTCAATAAATAACTCTTCAATTTCTTCATAAATAAATGCAGTTTTGGCTTTTATTTTTTGATCACTATCTCACCCACAAACATGCCAAGCAAGGCATTCTGATGCCTCTGTGAGCCAAGCACACATGAAAATGCCAAAGGCAATCCTATGCTTGTGTGGTCTCCATTAAGAACTTTAGATCCCTTCTCCAGGAGGATAAGTATATCCAAAAGGCTGAATAAATGAGAGGCTAGAGAAAAGGAAACTAATATGCTTGAAGTATACTTAGAGAACAAGAGACTGAGACAGTAAACCAATTAGGCAGCAGACTGGATACGAGGGTTACTGTTTAGGGAACTAATCTGTTTTAGGCCTAAGAGTAGAAAGTTGCCTTCCTGGGTGTCAGAGAGGCCAATGAGGCAGGTATGTGAGCAGTTGAGAGAAAAAGAGAGCCAAGTGACAACTATCCACAGAGCAAACAACAAATGTTTTTTTCAAACTAACCACTGTTAATTTCTTTTAAACTTTGTTTCTTTTAAACCTTATTATAAAATATTTAAGAGACACAAAAGACCTAATAAATAATACACTCACTAAACAGCTTATGAAATAAAACATCACCAAACGTTAGGCTGAAGCTCCTGTGTCATTCTCCCTGATTGACTGCATCTTCTCCATACCCCCTGTTGTACCTGCTATTCTAATTTTTGGTGATATCATGCATTTCCTTATACTTTCCCTATGTAAGTACATGTAGGTAATATATTTTATAGTATTTGTATGTTTTTAAATTGTACATTAAAACTTAGAATGTATTATTCCTCCACTTGCTTTTTTCCTCCAGTATATTAGTACAGATTAATCATGCTGATATGTGTAGATCACTTACTTTACAAAAGTCCACTGTTAAGCAAAGTTATGTACACATTCTCCTACTGATGGACAATTAGGTTGTTTCCCATTGTTTGATATTATAAACTAGAGGTCAGCAAACTAGGGCCTGTGGGAGAACCAGCTGACTGTTTCTGAAAAATGAAGTTTCACTGGAACACACCCAGGCACATTCATTTTGTATTATGTATGTATGGCTGCTTTAACACTACAATGGCAGAGTGAAATTGAGTGGTTGCAACAGAAACCATTTGGTCCACAAGTCTAATAAAATATTTACTATCCAGCCCTTTAAGAAAAGAGTACCGAAGGGTTACAAACAATGCTGTTGTGAATGTTCTTGAATCCATGTGAGAGACTTTCCCTAGGGAACATAATTAGGAAAAGATCTCCTAGGATGTAGGATAAGCAAATCTTCATCGTTACTAGATTTTATCAAAATGTACAAGGTGGCTGTACACTACCACTAGCTTATACATGTTTATAAACCATTTGTTTCTTCTTCTAATGTTCCTATCTTTTGCCCATTTAAAAATGTATGTCTTTTTCTTATTGATTTGTAGAAGCAAAATATATATACTGATGACTAGTGCTTTGTCCATTTTATGTTAGATATATCTTTCCCAATCTGTGGCTCCCCACTTTGCTTTTTACATTTCTTCATGCCTCAGCTGTATCTGAAAAAATGAGGACTCTTAACAGTAACACACCTTCATATAGTTGTTGAAAGACTGCATGAGTTAACATATTTAAAGTACTTAGAACAGTGCCTGGCACATCTAAGTGTTCCACAAACATTAACTATTTATTTTATAATCACATTTATAAAGGAAAACGAATTTTAAATTTCAATGTAAATTTATCAATCTATCCCGTTAGTATTTGTGCTATCTATCCTTTTTAAGAAATCCTGCCTGGGCTTCCCTGGTGGCGCAGTGGTTGAGGGCCCGCCTGCCGATGCAGGGGACACGGGTTCGTGCCCCGGTCCGGGAGGATCCCGCAGCCGTGGAGCCTGCGCGTGTGAAGCCTGTGCTCCGCAACGGGAGAGGCCACAGCAGTGAGAGGCCCGCGTAACGCAAAAAAAAAAAAAAAAAAAAAAAGAAATCCTGCCTTACACATTAAATTTTATGTGTCCATAAAGCAATAACCTATCTTGTTTATTTAATATCTCTGAATGCTAAGAAAGAACAGCACTTTCTGTTAATTTGGTTTCAATTAACTGTTCGATGTCAGCATATTTTCTTAAAATCTAAGTACAATTTTAATACTGATCTCTCTAAAGTTCCACTAGAAAAGAGGATCCATCTAGAATATCCAGTCCCACACAAATTTTTTTTATTAAAAAGTAAATAAAAAAGACATCTGCTTATGTCCAAGATAGAGTAACAGGGACTAAATTTACATTCTCACCAGAAACAAATAAAAAAGATAAAACTATATAAAACAATAGCTTGCAAGACACTGATCAGGCAACAAAAGACAGTGATCTCTGAGAACCTGGAAACAAAGGAGGTGAACCCTGCTACTACCCTAGCTTATTGCCTTGAGACACTTTCCAGGCTGCAGTGCAGGGGGAAGGAAACCAAGCAAAGACTACTGGACTCTCTAAATTGAGATGTTAAGGGCTGAGATTACTGGGAGACCAAAGCAGCTAGAGTTATCAGGACAGACTACCAGAGAGAAAATAGCTGCAAAGGGAGAAAAACCTTGGGATCTTCTGAGGGTCCTCCTTGAATATTCAACTGAGTACTAATCAGTGCAGGTATATGAGGAAACTACTTAAAGTCGGGTTAAGAACACCCAAAAATATTAGAGGGAGGAGTACCTACCTCTCACATAGCACTGGTAATAATGCTTTTCCCATCAGCCAAACAGAAAAACTTTAAAATGCACAAGGTGTTGATTAGACAGAAAGGTCTTGTCTCAGTAGTGGAAAATAATGAGCCCAAGACTAAGCACTGTTCCAGTCTCACCTAACAAATTTTAAAAGCAAAACAGAAAGAATCAAACAGGTTCCAAGTAATTTAACTACATCCCATAACAAGTATCAAAAATATTCTATAAAAATAAAAAACAGCCAACATACAAAGTAAAACTCACAATGTCAGGCACTAGTAAAAAAAATTACCAGGCATGCATGCAAAAGAGCAAGAAAATATGACCCACAATGAGGAGATAAATCAATTAATTGAAACCAATCTGGAACGAACATAGATGTTAAAATTAACAGACAAGGACATTAAAATCTTATTATTACTGTCAAAAAGTTAAGACATGAAAGACATAAAAATGACCCAAATTAAACTTCTTATGCTGAATGCCACAATACATCAGTGGCAACAGGATAAAATATGCGGTGAATTTAGAGGGGCTTGGGGGAGCTCTATCTCTAGGGTGTCCATGGGTGGCCAAAAGATAGAAAAAAATGCTGTAAGATGAAAAATATATTGGATAGGTTTAATGAAAGATCAAACACTGCACAAGAAAAAATTGAGTGAACTTGAAGACACAGCAATAGGAAATGAAACACAGAGACCAAAGACATTGGAAAAAAATTAACAGAGCCATCAGCAGGGACAACTACTGTAAGAAAAATATATATGTCATTGGGATCCTTGAAAGGGTGGGAAAGGTGGTAGGAGGACAGAAATTTTAAAAAATAATTTCAAAATCTGTTGAAACTTGAAAATAATAAATCTACAGATATGGGAAGGTCAACAAACGACAAGCACAAGAAATACAAAGAAAACTATATCACTGCATAGCATAACTACAAACCAGTGATAAAGAGAAAAATCTTTAAAGTATTACAGAACAATAAGGAGAGAGATACTGAGATCAATGAAACAGATTTGAAAGTTCAGAAATAAAACCCAACGTTTACGGTCAATAAATCTTTGATAAAGGAGCCAAGACAATTCAATGGGGAAAGAAGAGTCTTTTCAACAGATAGTGCTGAGACAACTAGATATCTTACATGCTAAAGCATGACCTCACACCATGCACAAAGTGGATCACAGAACTAAATGCAAGAGCTAAAATCATAAAACTCTTGGAAGAAAATAGAGGAGTAAATCTTCAAGAACTCTGGCTAAACAATGATTTCTTAGTACAAGATCAAAAGCACAAGTCATAGGACTTCCCTGGAGGTCCAGTGGTTAAGATTCTGTGCTTCCACTGCAAGAGGGTGAAGGTTCAATCCCTGGTCAGGGAACTAAGATCCCACATGCCATGCTGTGCGGCCAGAGGGGAAAAAAAAAAAAGCACACATCATAAAAGAGAAGGCTGATCACCATCAAGAAAGTGAAAAGAGAGCCCACAGACTGGAAGAAAATATTTGCAAATCATATAAGGAGGCTTGAGTCCACAGTATATAAAGAACTTCTACAGCTCAATATTAAAAGAAAAATAGTCCAATTTTTTTAATGGGCAGCAGACCTGCATTACAAAAAATGTTATGTCCTTCAGGCAAAGGGGAAATAATACGAGATAAAAATATAGATCCACACAAAAGAAAGAACACAGGAAATGATAACTACATAGGTAAATATATGCTTTTTTCTTATTATTTAAATCTCTAAAAGATAATACACTGCTTTGAAAAATAGTATGGCAGTTCCTCAAAAACTTAAAAATAGAATTAACATATGATCCAGCAAATCCACTTCTGGGTATATACCCAAAAGAATTTAACACAGTGATTAGAACAGGTATTTGTACACCAATGTTCACAGAAGCATTATTCACAATAGCCAAAAGGTTGAAACAACCCAAACGTCCATCATCAGATGAATAAACAAAATGTGGTATATCATACATGGAGTATTTATTATTCAGCCTTAAAAAGGAAGGAGGGACTTCCGTGGTGGAGCAGTGGTTAAGAATCCGCCTGCCAACGCAGGGGACACGGGTTCGAGCCCTGGTCTGGGAAGATCCCACATGCCACGGAGCAACTAAGCCTGTGCGCCACAACTACTGAGCCTGCGCTCTAGAGCCCACGAGCCAGAACTACTGAGCCCGCATGCCCTAGAGCCCGTGCTCCGCAACAAGAGAAGCCACCACAATGAGAAGCCCGCCCACCACAATGAAGAGTAGCCCCTGCTCGCCACAACTAGAGAAAGCCTGGCAACAACAAAGACCCAACACAGCCATAAATAAAGGAAGGAAGGAAGGGAGGGATGGAAGGAGGAAGGAAGGAAATTCTGACACATGATACAACATGGATGAACCCTGAAGACATTATGCTAAGTAAAATAAGCCAGTCACAAATCGGCAAATATTATATAATTCCACTTATATGAGGTACCTAGTAGATTCATAGAAACAGAAAGTATAATGGTGGTTGCCAGGGGCTGGAGGAGAGGGGAATGAGGAATTATTGTTTAATAATAGGTACAGGGGGGCTTCCCTGGTGGCACAGTGGTTGAGAGTCGGCCTGCCGATGCAGGGGACACCGGTTCGTGCCCCGGTCCGGGAGGATCCCACATGCCGCGGAGCGGCTGGGCCCGTGAGCCATGGCCGCTGGACCTGCGCGTCCAGAGCCTGTGCTCCGAAACGGGAGGGGCCGCGGCGGTGAGAGGCCCGCGTACCGCAAAAAAAAAAAAAAAAAAAAAAAAAAAAAATATATATATATATATATATGTACAGGGAAGATGAAAAACTTTTGGAAATGAATGGTGGTGTTAAGTGCACAACGATGTGAATGTACCTAAAGCCACTGAACTGTACACTTAAGAATGGTTAAATTGGCAAATTTTGTCACGTATATTTTACCACCGCCACCAAAAAAAAAGACTACTCAGACAAAAATAATAAAAACATACTACAGATTTTGTAACAGGTGAGACTAAAAATCATAACAACAGTAACATACCAGAGGAGATACAAAATATACTATTTTAACATTCATATGCTACAAGTGAAGTAATATAATAGTACATGAAGGAGGTAGAAAAGGAAAAAGCAACAAAAGAACAAATGAGAAAAATACTAGGTAAACAGCAATATAATAGATTGAAACTTAATCATATCAATAATTGCATTAAATGTAAATAATCTTAAAATTTCAATTAAAAAGCCAAGATTATCAGAGTGGATTAAAAACAAACAAGACCTAACTATATAGTGCCTACAAGAAAGTTACTTCAAATAGGAAGTAATAAAGACCCAAATATATTAACATGAAAAAGATAGGAAAAGATACACCACATTAATAGTAATCAAAAGAAAGCTAGGATGCTATCAATTTCTTAGCAAAAAACATTACAAGGGCTAAAGAAGGTCATTATATAATGATAAAGGGTCAATACACAATCATCTCAAAAGATGCAAAAAAGAGACTTGACAAAATCCAACATCCATTCCTGATGAAAACTCTGACAAAGTAAAAATAGTAGAGAACTTCTGTAACCTGATAAAGAACATCTATTAAAAAACATACAGCTAATATCATACTTGATAGTGAAATAAATGCTTTCCCCCTAAGATCAGGAACAGGATAGGAATGACTACTTTTACCACTTCTATTCAACATTTTACTGACATTTACAGTCCATTTAATAAGGCAAGAAATAAAAGGCATCCAGATTGGAAAGGAAAAAGTATAACTGTCCTTTTTTTTATATATACTAATTCACTCATACTGAGTCTAAATTTCAATAGTTTTTTTTTTTAATTTATTTTTGGCTGCACTGGGTCTTTGTTGCTGAGCGCGGGCTTTCTCTAGCTGCGGAGAGCGGGGGCTACTCTTCGTTGCGGTGCGTGAGCTTCTCCTTGCGGTGGCTTCTCTAGTTGCAGAGCACGGGCTCTAGGCTCATGGGCTTCAGAAGTTATGGCTCATGGCTCTAGAGCGCAGGCTCAGTAGTTGTGGTGCACGGGCTTAGTTGCTCCGCAGCACGTGGGATCTTCCTGGACCAGAGCTCGAACTCGTGTCCCCTGCACTGGCAGATGGATTCTTAACCACTGCGCCACCAGGGAAGTCCCCTAAAACTGTCTTTTTCACAGACAAGATAATCAATGAAATAAAAATACTGCTTATAATAGCATCAAAAATATGAAATACTGGGCTTCCCTGGTGGCGCAGTGGTTGAGAGTCCGCCTGCTGATGCAGGAGATACAGGTTCGTGCCCCGGCCCGGGAAGATCCCACATGCCGCGTAGTGGCTGGGCCCGTGAGCCATGGCCGCTGAGCCTGGGCGTCCGGAGCCTGTGCTCCGCAACGGGAGAGGCCACAACAGTGAGAGGCCCGCGTACCGCAAAAAAACAAACAAACAAAAAACAAAAACAAAAATATGAAATACTTAGACATAAACATGACAGGATATAAAAATTCTGTACACTGAAAACTACATAAAATTACTGAGAAAAATTAAAGAAAATCTAAATAAATAGAGAGATATACTATGTTCATGGGTTGGAAGACACAATATAGTTAAGATGTCAATACTCCCCAAATTGATGTGTAGGTCTGATATAGCATCAGCCAAAACCCCAGCAGATTTTTGTTTATTGAAATTGACATACCTAATTTTTAAATATATATGAAGATGCAAAGAACCTAGAATGGCCAAAACAATGCTGTTAAACAACAACAACAACTGGAGGACTAACACAACCTGATTTCAACATGTGTTATAGAGCTGCAGTATTCAAGACAGTGCAGTACTGGCTTACAAAGATAAATAAATAGATAATGGGACAGAATAGAGACTCCAGAAATAGAGCCATACATATAGGGACAACTGATTTCCAGCAAAGGTACAAATGCAAAGGTAGAGAAAAAAGTAATCAACAATTGATGCTGTAACAATTTGATATTCACATGCAAAAAATGTTTTAAAAACTGAACATGATCCATATCTTGCATCATATATAAAAATCCAAAATGGATCACAGAACTAAATATAAAACGTTAAACTATAAAACTTCTAGAAGAAAACATAAGTGAATATCTTTGTGACCTTGGGTTGGCATAAATCTCTTCGATATCACACCAAAGTATCATTTATAACAGAAAAATCTTATAAACTAGACTCCAAAATTAAGAACACCACCCTGAAAAACACTAACAGAATAAAAAAATAAGCCATAGACTGGGAGAAGATATCTGCAATCACGTATTTGATAAATGACTTATATCTAGAATAGATAAAGAACTCACAAAACTCATTAATAAAACAGCCCAGTAAAAACTGGGCAGCAGACTTTAATAGAGACCTCACTAAAAAAGATATATAAATGGCAAATTACCACATGAAAAAATGTTCAACATCATTAGTCATTAAGAAAATGCAAACTAAAAGTATAATCAGATACCACTACCTTTTAGAATGGCTAAAATTTAAAAAATTAACCATACCATGTACCAAGTGTTAGCCAGGATGTACAGGAACTGGAACTCTCATACTTTTAGTGGGAATGTAAAACAGTAAATCATTTTTGAGAAGTCTGGCAGTTTTTTAGTAAGTTAAACACACACCTACCATATAATCCAGCCATTCCACTTCTAGGTATTTACCCAAGAGAAATAAAACATGTACAGAGTGTTCATAGCAGCTTTATTTGTAATAGCCCCAAACCAGAAAACACTAAAATATTTATGAATAGGTGAATGGATAAACAAAGTGTGGTATATCCAGCCAATGAAATACTAGTTAGTAATAAAAGGGAACGAGCTATTGATAAACACTCAGAGAAGACTCTCGAAATATAGTAATGAAAGCCAGATGAAAATCTACTGTAAATTCCATTTGTTTAACAGTCTAGAAAATGAAAACTAATGTATAAAGGCAGATGAGTTGTTGCCTGAGGAATGAGGAAGAGTGAAAGGAGAGGGCCTACGAAATGGCATAAATAAATCTGGGGGGAGAGGGGGAGATGGATGTTCACCATCATGATTGTAGTGACAGTTTCATAGGTGTATGTATATGTGTCAAAACTTACCAAATTATGTACTTTAAGTATGTATAGTTTAGTGTATGCCAATTATATCTCAATAAAGCTATTAAAAATAAAACAAACAAAAAAGGCTTATAAATATTTCTATCCTAACTTCTTATAACTCAAGAATATTGTAAACTTATTTAATGCCCAAGTACCTCCTCTTGTGATCTTTCTCAAATATAGTGACTACAAAATAAAACTCTTTTGTAAGCATAAAATTGAAAAAAGGCCTACAAATAGGGTAGATAATATGATCTGTCATAGCAATTCAGCAAATTCAGGCATCATGGCAAAAATAGCATTCATTCAAAGATGCCCAATTAAAACTTTTTAAGAGCAGTTTTCCTAACTTTCAAAAAAAAAAAAATCAACTCCTGATTCTAACTACAATGTAATTGGTTTACAGCACCTGTGTTTACTTACACACACACACACACACACACACACACACACACACACACACACACACACACTCCCCCTCTCTCTCCCTCTCACACTCCCCTTTCTCTCTGCAGTTTCCAAACCTCCTATCTCAAAATTTGTAGTTCCAAAGACAGCTCCAAAAGTTAAGAGAAATTATGGTCTTAGGAGACAATCTAGTTTAGGGATGCTTCATCAAGGCTTGACAACTCACCACAACGTTATGTGCTTGGAGACAGCCAATATTTTAAAGTATTCGTTGAGTGCTGTATGACTTTACAAAACATTTTTAAATCCTCTCATCGTTTTTTTATTGATCCATAAAACAATGAAGTGGTCAAAGAAGTATAATCACACTTTTATTGAACATACAGATAGGAACAGATACAGACAGGAAAATAAACACAGATAATTTACACAACTGTGCAATCTACACGTCAGAACCAAATCTCCTGACCCACAGTCCAATCCCTTTGATTCAGTGCATCATTTCAATTAACACAAATGTACCTTACTGTTTACACACTGAAAAATATTATTACTTACTGCTCAAAATCATCTGCAGAGGCAGCCCTGAGACCATCACCATGAGCAAAGAATAACCATTTGCACTGGGCAATTCCTATCAAGTCAGTATATAAGGAAGATGATGCTTATCAACAATTTGATAAAACTCCCTCCCAAACTAAAATATTGTAAACAGCATAGATATTTCAGAATCAGAAAAACTAAATGTGAGGTTGAATCCTCACTACACAGCTTAAAGCTAAGGCTCACTTTCTGTTGTGAAATGGGGCTAATCATACCCACAGTACTGGTTACTATGAGGATTAAATGGTATCAACATATGTACTGCAAATAATACAGTGCCTGGCACACAGCTGCTACCACTCCACCTACTACTTTTAACGATAAACTTTTAATACTTAAATTGCTGATGTCTATCAAAAACTAGCAATTCTAATTTCAATATAATATATATATGCTTTAGAAATAAATACTAAATTTAGATAGAAAAAGGCTAATACTTTGTTTTTCCTTTAACTGAGTTTCACTCACAAACATGCCATTTAGGTACTCAGATTAAAAACAACAAAAACCCGCCAGCACATTTCCTTCGTAGTATACACAGACATAGAACATGCTTGAAATTGGTTCTTAATCTGTATATTTGTGAAAATTTTGATTACTGCCTTTAAAAAATTAATCTAACTTTTCTTTAAATACCATTGAATAAGAAAACCATTCATATGAAGTGCAAAGGTGTTGTTAGCAGATCTTAATGTTTATGAAGAGTGAAGTCAAGGAAAACTTAAAACAAGTTTATTAATAGTTGCCAGAGTATTAAGAATGAAAAAATCACCTGTGGTCAAGGAATCACAATGCAAAAAGTTTACTTTTTCAATAAAATTCTAAGGGTTTTATTTATAAGCAACATCACTGAAAATACTAAAGAAAAAAATGATATCTAAACTCATAATATACTTCCATAATCCATATAATTTTATGGCTGCTTCTAAATAGTATAAGCATCTTTATTTTCCTGTTTTCCACCAATATTCAAATATACCATAAAATATCCAAACACAAGCAATGTTGTATTAATACAGTGATCTTGCTTAAATTTAACCATTGGCTGACAGGCAAGGCACCATATAAGAACTTTAAATGTACAATTTTGCCAGTTGATATACAAAAGTTCTAAATTAGCATATGAAAAGTAATCTACAGATGGCTATGTACAATTCAGAGAAGTCAAGTGAATAAAAGGTAGAGACTGTCTATACTTACAAACCTAAAATGGGCTAAGCAAAGCTTTCTCAATTTTCTGCCACAATTCAACACTAAACATCAGCCAATGGGGTTGTTATGGTCTCATTATTAAAAAAATAAGTAACAGTAAAGCTATTATCTACTACACCTAACATGAGCTCCTAGACCATTCTTGCGTCTTTTACATAAATTACTTCTAATAATCACATAATCCCACGAAGTGGATACTACTGCACCTACTGTATAAATGAGGAAGCTGTGCTCAAAGTCAACCAATGTGTCCAAGGTGATCAAGGTTAAGTGGTGAAGCCTAAATTCAAAGCTGCCAATGTTGCAGTAAATATCCTTGTGAAAACATTAAGATAGGAAACAACCTAGGCATTATTGACAGAGGACTGGTTAAATAAATCATGGTTCATCCATAAAAAGGAATAGCAACAATCATTTAAAGAAAATGAGGCAGCTTTATATGTATAAGTATGCAATGGAACGATCTCTAGAATATACTATTAAGTATGTATACTGCACTGTCTAATATAGTAGCATTGGCCACATGCAGCTACTTAAACTATTTAAAATTAAATTTAAACATTTAGTTCTTCAGTCATACCACCCACACTTTAAGGGCTTGAGAGCTACATGGCTAGTGGCTACCATATTAGGCAGCTAGCTATAATACATCTCTACCCTCACGGAATGTTCTATCAGACAGCATTGATATAGAATATCTTTGGAAGAACAGAAAGAAACTGATAACAGGTGTTTCTAGGGAAGGGGACAGAAACAGCAAGGACATATTCAACATACGCACAGTTAATTTCTTAACTCTGTAACATGTCATATACTACCTATTTTAAAACAACTATTTACCTTTTTAAAAAAATATCTTGGGTGGGCTTCCCTGGTGGCACAGTGGTTGAGGGTCCGCCTGCCGATGCAGGGGACGCGGGTTCGTGCCCCGGTCCGGGAGGATCCCACATGCCGCGGAGCGGCTGGGCCCGTGAGCCATGGCCGCTAAGCCTGCGCATCCGGAGCCTGTGCTCCGCAACGGGAGAGGCCACAAGAGTGAGAGGCCCGCGTACCGCAAAACAAAAAAAAAAAAGCTTGTTTGGTTCTCAAAAAAAACTCCTTGATTTATGCTCTTAGAAGCATAAAAGGCTCAGAAGTTCTAAAGCATAACAGCTAGAGGGTAAGGGACAGAAATCACCTCTCCAAGACTTCTTAGAAATACTCTTGCCCACTACCCTAACTTCATTAAGCATTCATCTATTCACAACACTATTTGGGATACCATGCAAAAGATAACCAAGTTGCTATTTCTGAGGAATTAAGGAACAGGGACAGAAAAAACATCAGGAAAAAAACGCTTACAAGGTATGAAAGAGTAACTGTGGTCAAAAGGCACAGGGGAAAGTTCTATTCTTTTGGGAAGAAAGGCACAGGTCACACTGTCACATCTCTCTTCTCTTCTTATACTTCCATTTACTGCTCTACAGAGGAGCACTTAAAAGCAACAGTCTTTCAGTTCTGCTTTGAAGTCACTTTTTTTTTTCCAAATGTCATATTTCTTCAAACGATACAGTACACTGAACAAGTGAATTGCTATATGCCTCAATTTCCTCACCTGTAAAGCAGAAACCTGTTGCCTCATCAATGTTATCACTAACTACTGGACATTTTTGCCTAGGAGAGGGAACAGCCAAACCTTTGAGAACAAAAAAAGGCACAATGGTCAGATACTCCCAAATAACAAACAACAAAACATTTGAATTGATACTTTTCTCTCATTGGGGGATAGACGGTCCGCTCGGGGAGGCTGAAGGACCTGAGAATGGTTCAAATATATGAAAATCTACCCTGGAAGAAAAATGAATAGAACAAGATCCCAAACCACTCACTTTCCAGCACACTGACACAGCATTCTCATTCTCTTCCTCTTCCATGGAGCTCAGCCACCGTTTAGATCTGGTCTAGCTCCAGAGTGTGCCTTTCTTTCAGCATTGCCCAAAACATACTGCCTTTCGCAATGAGTTTAGGCAGGTCAGAGATCTCTGCCAGGGCAGACAGAAGGGCAAGCTGGTGTCCACAAAGTGACAAGGACATGAATTTGTCCCCACACAGACTGGTGACCAGGAAGCCTGCCCAAATTTCAGGAATCTGGGTTTATGGGAAAAGAAAAGCATGATACAGGCCTAACAGACAGGAATGTCATTCAGGGACTCCAATAGCTAATCATATCCACAAGCATTCAAGGAAGTCAACTTACTAAAGAAATCATCCTATAAAATACAAGACCAAGCAAGAAAGATATAGTATTGTGAAGAAGGACATATAACAACGATTTCCAGAAATTTATATTTCCAAGTTGTTATTAAATTTTTAAATGTAATAATTACCAATATGTAACTTAAATCCTTAAAAATGTATAGGGCAGATGTTAAATTCACTTTATACAATTGCTACATAGAAACCGCAACACTTACATAGCTTAGACTATTATACATTTACTTAAGGGAGTAAGACACTTGAAACTGAGTTTATATTAATGGGAAAGTGCAAAGAAACTTGCCAACATGTGCCAGTTCCATGGCCCTCAGGTAATGAGCATTGCCTGCCTGTGCCAGTCAGATCACCAACCAACATCACTGTGAAGGCCATGAAAGAAGCTGTTAATACCCTGGTTTAATCTCAGCACAGACCAGAGCAGCAGATTAGGCAGAACTTTACATCAGTGGCAGGTCTCCCAAGTTCTCTTGATGCCACAGAATTCATAAGTGGGATCAGTATGTTCTAAAAAAACATGGTACTGCAAACGGAAAAAAAGGTTCCACAGCATCAAGCAGTGTAATACTTGAAACCTCATCATCAAAGTGACAGTTTTCAAGTGCCATTTATGATGCCCTAGTCTGGAAACATCCCAGCTAACCCATCTGATCAACAATTTTCACAGATGGAAGCACTTGATGGCTAATTGGCAAGTCTATTATTCAAATAAAACAGCTCTCTGTACCTCTTCTTTCATTATTACAAGTCAAGGTACAACAAGATTGGTCATTCAAATTAGCTTAATAATAGAAGTCTCTTTCCAAAAATAATTTTTTTTATGAAACCACACATTTTGACAATTAGTTTAGAGCATTGATCAGTTTCTGAATAGGAAGGAAAATGTTTTATAAACTAAAAGGAGTTAAGAAATATAAACCTTCTTTAAAAAGTTGTACTATTTGTTTCCTCTGTCTTCATCAATATGTCAAGATATACATTGTCACAGGGAATAAAATGAATGAAATATTTACTCATTCCTTAAATATTTTAAAAACATTGGCCAAGTATTACACGTCATAATGAAGAAAAATCCTCTCAAATATTTTAGGTTTCCTAAAAAATTGTAAAGCAAGAATCTTCTCTTCACCTACATTTTGCAGTAAAAATTCCAGACTGTTTAAGGTTTTTTAATTTATGAAGCAAGTAGCCAGTGACAACATTATTATAGATATTATCTACCTGAGGACATGTTGATGTAGATAGGCTTTGGCATCAGAAGGACTTGTGTTCCAACTCTAGCTCCACTTCTTGTTAGTTCCGTGACTTGACCCTATAATATGGAAATAATTATCCCTACCCATATAGGATTGTTGTGAGGATTAAACGAGGAAATTATATACATAGAACATCTCACATTAAAACATGGGAGCCCTCAGCATTCGTCCATTTGGCTCTCATCCCTTTCTCCACACCACTGCTACAAATTCTAGAGGGGAATCCTGATACAATTGTCAAAATGTCAGTTCTCTTTACAGATCCATACATTTGCTCCAGATCCCACTGAAACTTACATTCCCTATTTAGAGTATCTGGCTATCTCCCTATATTGCTACAATTTTCATAGACACCAAGGAAATCCCCAGGAAGAACCCTGTAGAAAGACTGAGCTATAAAATATCTGAAGACCTCAGTTAGCCTATAAAATAGAAACTAGGAAATGCATATAGTAACCAGAACCTGCAAGTGGGAAGGAAACAGTAGCCAGAAACTGTGGAACTAGTTATAAGCTAAAGTAAAATCAAAATTAACTCCCTATAGTGATATAGCAATATAATGGTAACAAAAATGTATTTTACTAGGTAATAAAATAAGTAGTTTCCCATGATGTAAAAGAATACCTTTTCTATGAAACAGAAAGGGGTGCTTTTCCTAAACCAGGTTTTGTCATTCTACTATTACTTTTGATAAGCATTTTGCTTCTAATTACTCAGGCTCTTGTGTTTACAACCCTAGGTAACAAAGAACTAATAGTTAACAGAGAGATACCACAGGCAGGTAAGAATATGTAATCAAGTAAAAACAGAGGAAATGAATATACAATGGATGAGAGAAAAGTGTAACTATCATAGTCATTACTTAACTCTTTATTGTCCCTAAGCCTTCCCATTGTGCCCAAAACAGGCATTCATTCAGTCTCCTGGAAGGAAGAGCCTGTGAAATCACTGGCAACAGTTTGAAAAGCAGCACTGGGAGGCTGCCCTCTAGAAACCATTGCCCTGCTCCCGTGGCATGCTTCCAGGATGCTCAACCCAGAAAATATTCCACAAAGAACCACCTTGAATATATGTTGTGGGAGAGAACACTGGCCATGTCTGTCCACATTTTAAGTGAGTATGATAACCTAAAGAACTGTCCAAATGATAATATGAACTGAAAAATTAGAAACTATGTAACACAAGTTTAAGATAGGAAACCCAAAGATCAGTGTACCAAATGAGAATGGTTACCAGTAAATCAAACACGTAAAACAATGTTGAGGGTAGTGAAGGAAAAAACATAAATTCGATTTTTATGATCATAACATCCCATATATTTGGAATATTAAGATTATGCTGTAACATCTTAGTTTCCTATATTAGACAGAGGTATCTTCTCTTGTTTCTCACCTCATATACCCTTTCTACCAAAAGCAGTAGCAGTTGTCATTGATCCATCATATCCTTGACTTTAATTTTAAAATCTTAACATTTCATTTTTCCTCATAATTTTGATTTTCTATCTCATCAGAATGTGATTAATTTTGGAAGACAATTTCACTATAACTGAAAACACGTCACTGCTCCCCTTATGTTCTAAAGAATTCAAGCAAAGTCATTTACGGTAATTTCACATCAAGACAGAATTTAACATTCACAAGTGTCAAAGACCTTTCCCCTTGAAAGACCAGTCACAACTAGAATGTTCAAACAAAAGAACACAGATTAACTATAGTGCACCCGCCAGATATTTGTTTCGTTTCCGTTTTACTTGAGAACTCTCAAGAACAGATGTGAGACTCCTCAGGAGCACATTTTTCATGGGGTTTAATAACTATTCAGAAGAATTATACTACAATGACACCTAGAAAGAATATGCTCTAATTAGCATGTTTTTGACCTGACCTCTTTCTAATTTTCTACAGTAGAAACATCAGCTCAAGTATATGAATAGAATAATTAGGAACTATACTTTTTTAAATAATAAAATTATTACATGACAAGAGCAGCAAATGAAAAAAAACCAAAAGCATTTTGTATTTTTCCTTTGTTTCTAAAGCAAAATCACTATTTATTTGTAGTTAAGCAAAGAAATAAAAGAATTAAAATTTCTTGACCCTTCCTTATTTCTCAATAGGAACAAAAATGGCCAAATTAATCTAACAATGTTTAGAAAGCCTCTCTGTAAATGTTCAGAGGATCACATCAGGATACTCAAAGAATCAAAGGGGGGAAAAAGGTAACCAGAAGCACCCATCAGTATGTAAAAACTGTCAATACAGACAGGTTAAATAGCTCAGGAACATAAAGAGAACTCATAAAAAGCCTTTTGTAAACACCTGCTCATTTTCATGCTACTGCACCAGCAGTAAATAAAGGTTTTATTTCAAATGTGGCTGAAGCCACACCAGAATCTCTCCAGTAGATACACAATAAAAATAAATCATAATCTGTAATTTATTTTAAAACAGTACCGTAGTAGCTTCATGTCTCCGCTTCCATTCTTGCCTTAAGTCTCATCTCCAGAGTATTCAGGTTCTTTAAAAATGGAAGTATGATGAGCATAACTCCTTTGCTCAAAAATCTCTAACAACCTCCCAACTCACTTGGAAGAGAATTTTCTACAAGGCCCTGCATGATCTAGTCTCTGGCAACTGCTATAGTGTTACCCTCTTCAACTCCAAGGAGAATATGGAATGTCTAAGTAAGGCATGAAAAAAAGTACTGAAAAATAAAATGAATTTCTGATTATGTTTTACTTGGCAGCTTTTTAAAAAAAGTTTTACTAAAGGAAAATGTTATTTAATGCTAGTCACTGACTTGTTCTTTTCCTTCAATTTTTGTGTTTGCTTATTAAAAAGAGAGAACATTATTTATGAAGTGGAAATTCCTTTTGTCTTCCTCCCTTCTCATGAATTTGGTATGAGTTATCCAGGCATGTGTTATACAATATAGTAGCCACTATCTACATGTGACTATTTAAATTTAAGTAAAATTAAAAATTCAGTTCTTCAGTCACACTAGGCACATTATCATGGACTCAACCACTACATGTGGCCATAAAATTTAAGTTAATTAAAATTAAATAAAATTTAAAATTCAGTTTTTCACTTGTTCTAGTCACATTTCAAAGGCTTAATAGCCACATGTGGCTAATAGCTATTGTATTAGTACAGATATAGAACATTTCCTTCACAGCATAAAGTTCTATTGGACAGTGCTGCTATAGAACTTGTAATACTTTTACTAAAGTTACATGCACTTAAAAAAAGTTATTCTATGTTTTTAAAATTAGCATTAATGCTTTCATATTGTATGTATATATCTACAACCTGAAATTTTCTCTTAATATGTCTGTAAGGTCTATTATGCATATTGAGATATAGAATCTAGTTCATTTTAACTGCTGCATAATATTCCATCATAATGCATTTTGGCACAGATAGATACTTGAGTACTTTGCAATTTTTCAATAATCCAAACTGCCACACTCACACCAACCCTAAGGAAAAAGGCTTCCATGAGAATTCTTGCTTCCCCAAGTCTTCATTAACACTTAAAACAACAAACTTTTCTTTAAAAAAACCAATCTAATACTTGTTTTACTTTTCGTTTCCCTGATATACGGTGAGGTTGAGTATCTTTTCATGTTTGTTGGCAAATCTTGTTCTACAGATTATCATTTCATGATCTTTTTTCCTATGGGTCTTTTTTGTGTTACTGATTTATGGTTCCACTAAATGTGTTGTGGATGAACATGTCACAAATATCTCCTCTTGCTCTACTACTTGCCTTTTAAGTTTGTTTCTATTGTCTTTGTTAGGGCAAGAGCTAGTAATGTATTGAGGTAGTCAAATTACTAATCTTCTCTTTTGAGTTCTGCTTTCCTATTTTGAGGTCATAAAGGACGAAATTTTCTTCCAAAAAATATTTTTGGGGGCTATGTACTGTGTGTCTGACATGGTCACGGGTTAGTTTATTTAATCCTTATAAGAACCATCTGAAGTAGATATTGTTACTCTCACTACAAAGATATGGTAATTGAATTTCTTATTGTGGTAAAATATACATAACATAAAATTTACCATTTTAACCATTTTTAAGTGTACAATTCTGTGGCATTAAGTACATTCACATTGTTGTGCAATCATCAGCACTATCTATCTACAGAACTTTCATCTTCCCAAAGTGAAACTCTGTACCATTAAACACCAACTCCCCATTCCACTACAACACCCAACTCCTGGCAACCACCATTCTACTTTTTGTCTCTACTCATTTAAGTGGAATCATAAAATATTTGTCCTTTTCTGACTGGCTAATTTCACTCAGCATAATGTCTTCAAGGTTCATCAATGTCATAGCATGTGTCAGAACTTCCTTCCTTTTTAAGGCTGAATAATATGCCACAGTATTAATACACCACATTTTGTTTATCCACTCAACCATCAATAAATACAAGTTGCTTCCACTTTTTGGCTATTGCAAATAATGCTGCTATGAAATGGCTGTACAAATATCTGACTCCCTACTTTCAATTCTTTGGGATATATACCTAGACATGGAATTGCTGGATCATATGGCAATTCTGTTTAATTTTTTGAGGAACCACCATACCATTTTCCACAGAGATCACACAATTTTACATTCCTACCAGCAATGCACAAGAATTTCTCTACACTCTCACCAACAGTTGTTTATTTGCTACATATTTTTGGATAATAGCCATCCTAATAGGTGTGTCTTCCAAAATTATAAAGTTTAATCTTCACAGGTAGGTCTTCAATACATCTGATATACATTTTTGTGTACAGAATAATGTAAGAATCTAATATTAGTTTTCCCCCCATAGAGAAAGCCACTTGCTTCAGCATCATTTAATGAAAAGGTCCCTCCTTCCCCACTAATTTTTAATACCATCTCTATTATAAATCAAGCTCCCATATATGCATGAGTCTTTTTCTGGACTTTCTGTATGATTATGCTGATCTACCTATTTCTATACCAATATAACACTACTTGAGTCACACAGCATTAAAATATATTTTGATATTTGGTAGAGCAGTTTCTTTTTCCTAAGAATTTATTTGCTATTCTTCGATTTTTTTCTCCTATATGAATTTTAGAATCAGTTTTCTAATTCCATGAAAATTCTGGTTGATATTTTTATTGGAACTGCATTGACTTTATGATTAACTGGAGATAACTGGCATGTGATATTGAGACTCATCATTCGTGAAAGTTTATTATTTCTTCACTTATTCCAGGCATTTTCCCCCATTACTATGTTAAATTAATTCTTTCTATAAAATGTTAGACCAAAATCTGAAAGAACACTTCTATTCCAAGACTCATAGCAAAACCCAAAAAAATAGTTATTGATTATAAATATAAAATCTGTATACTGTGTGGATTTGGGAGTTATAACAAATAAAATAGATCATATCCAATTCATGAAGTTATTTTTTTAAGTCTAGCAACCTGAAATAATCCTTCAAAATGTAGCTTACATCTCACCACTTTCAGAAAGCCTTCTCTGACCACTCACCTACAGTATTTTCCCTTATTTTTGCATCTGAAATTTACTGAGGTCTGTGTTAGAAAGGTACAATCTGATAACTTATAGGCAACACATATGTTTTTGGTTTGTGCTTAGTTTGGCCTATATCATGTTTCTTAAAAACTAGAGACTAAAAAAATTAGGGAATTTCACACAAAAATCATAGGAATTCTGACTTGCAGGTTGTATGTCACTCTCTCTCAGTTAAGAGAGATTCCATTTCCATGCGTTCTTGATTACCAGGGCAGGCAAATCACACACTGATTCTTAAAGCTTCCAACTAAACGTGACCTGTTAATTTCCAACTCACACTCCATTGGCCAAAGCAAAATCATAAGCAGGCTAAGTTCAAAAATGATGGAAAAGTATAACCCTACTGTGTACCTAGAAGGTTAAAAGACAAAAATATTTCATATAACCGATGACTTTACCTTCAAACTCTTTCCTCCTATCTATTCTTCAAACTACCACTAGAATTACTTTTCAAAAACACAGATTCAGTTATCACACAGCTCTGCTTAAAAAAAAATCTTCATTAAAGTACAACACTTACTGGGGAAAAAGTAAAAATCACTAAAAATGGCATTCAGTACCTTTTATAACCTACTCCAAACTCCCTTACCATCTTCTTTTCCCATTATTTCCCTTCACATGACCTATTCTCCAGGCCTTTCTCAATATGTCTTGGCTATATTCCAAAATTTAGCTCAAGCATCATTTCCTCAATTCAGTCTCACTTTCCTTTTTTGGGAAAAAAGTTAAGCACCACATCCTCTACAAATCACATTATTTACAATAAGCACTAGTATTTGCTAATTCAAAGTAGTTAATATGTGCCAGGCACTTGAAACATAACTGCTGTGTGTCTACTAGAATGTTAGGTCCCTAGATTAGGTAACAATGTTCTTGTTCACCTTGGTATTCCCTATAGCATAACACCCAACACATAAAAACTCAAAATACTCGCCTAAAGAATGTAAATACAAGATGAGATAATAAATGTCATTGACATTTTACTTAAGTTTAATTTACTTTTAAGCTTATCTTGTCTCTTTCTAAAGCCAAAATGGACCAAGAGACTTAAACAAAAACTTTTAGATGGAATTCCCTAGTGGTCCATTGGTCAAGACTCCAAGCTTCCACTTCAGGGAACATGGGTTCAAACCCTGGTTGGGGAACTAAGATCCCACAAGTCACATGGCATGGACAAAATATAAATCAATAAAATAACTATCATTAAACTATTAAAAAAAAAAAACTTTTAGATACTGCAGACTATGCTTTGGCTAGGTCCATCTGTTGGGTTTAGTCTTGACTGCTTTTGGAAATAGCTTAGTTGCCAAGACCTAAGTTGGGATAGTTATGAAGACAACCGAGCAGTCAAATTACAGCAGTAAATACTTTTAATACAATCATCTCACATCTTTCAGTAATTTCAAGTTCATAAGCACTTTAGCAAAGTAAATAAAAACACACATTTGAAATAAAAGCTATCTGTTTACAAATTTTAATAGTTCTAATAAAACATCTGTTTCTGCTTCACTACTGGTAAGTTATATTGAAGTAGGGGATTCCAGACAGATTTAATGATTTTAGCCTGCTACTGTTCACATATCAACACT
This sequence comes from Physeter macrocephalus, assembly GCF_002837175.3. Lineage (NCBI taxonomy): Eukaryota > Metazoa > Chordata > Mammalia > Artiodactyla > Physeteridae > Physeter > Physeter macrocephalus. The sequence continues at coordinate 67,349,585 of NC_041215.1, read as the reverse complement.
TAAAAATGTAATATTTAAGAAAAACTTTAAGTTGTTTTATAGGTATGCATACCATAATGAAGAACTAGGAAAAAGTACCATGATAAAGCTAATGGAAGAAAAAGTCTTAAGAAAGACACTGTGAACAGTGTGATATATTAAAGTCTAGTGAAAAGAGAACTAAAAGTAGGCCAATAGACTTGGCAATTTGAACAATTCCAGTACAGTAATGAAGGAGGAGGCCAGAATATAATCTCATGAGAGTCAATGGAGGTAAGGAGGTAGAATATGTGAGTATAAGCTATTATTTCAGGAATTCTTGAAATAAATGGAAGAAAAGGTTTAATGGCAGAATGCAGTGAAGTTTTGTTGTTTTGGGGATACAGGACACTTAAACATCTTTGTAGGCAGAGGAAGGGGTCAGTGGAGATGAGCAAGGTTTCAAGAGAGGATGGGATCAGAGAATAAGTCAAAGCATTAGCCATGGAAAAGAAAAAGGTCATTTCTAGTCAAAGAAAGTTGAGTCAGTTGAATGGATGGAAAACCCTGTTCTGCTACTATTCCCATGTTTTAAAAGAGCCATCTGCAAAGTTAACATCAAGTAACCTGCCCCTATTTATGAGGAAATTCTGACTTTTACATTATATGGTAAGATAGTAACATTTCCCATTGATTTTTGGAGGGATAAAACAACTTCTACCTCCTTTCTACTTTTATTGGCTGCTACGCATTATCTAATGGAAAGAGTAGCTATTATCAATCCAAAGGTCTTTGACTTTTTATTAAAAATAAACAATACACTCGGGACTTCCTGGTGGTCCAGTGGTTAAGACTTCCCACTTCCACCACAGGGGTGCAGGTTCGATCCCTGGTTGGGGAACTAAGATCCCGCATGCCATGCGACACGGCCAAAAAATTTTAAAAAATTAAAAAATAAACAATACACTTAACTTTTTTCCTGTTTATTAAAAAATAATACACTTAACATTTCATGTTTTAGAAGTAACATCATATCCGTTTGTCAAATTAGTCTAGAACAAGAGTAAAATAAAATTTTAAGAAAAAATGTAATCATTGAACACCTAGTATTTGATAAAGGAGGTAACACAGAAATAAGAACCCCATAAATCATTCTCTTGAGAGTCTGTCATCTAATCAGGAAGATGAAACACATGAAATATCAGATTCTCAGGCAACACATTTTTAAGTTCAAATAAGAATACAGAGGGGGGGGACACGTGTTGATTAAATTATCCGAAACCAAGGACAGGTTATTGAACCAACACTTAGTTTTCCACTCAATGCAAAGGTCTGCAGTGGTCATTGAGATATGATGTAACTCAATCGGTGGTCAGTCAACCCATTATTTCATGTCCAACAATTTCCCAGCATGGATTTCTGGCATGGATATATAATTTATTGCATCTACTACTTAAGGAAAAAGTTATTTTGTATTTAAACTTGATGCAACTTCCCTTAAGAATTCTACTAAGGCAACATCTTTACCTGTAATTTGTAGGTAAATGTGAAGTATCTATATACCACCTCAGTTCACTTCTGACACTTTTATATGCCTACACATTGTAATTGCTAATTTCAGAATGAATTAGGGAAGTTCTAGAAGCTACCTAGAATGCTTGTAAATGTATGGAAGCAGCTTTAGAAGGGCCAAGTTCAGAGAGGCTTAGGCCTCTTAAGAGAATGTATTACACAGACCTCACAAAAATGAAGAATCATGAAGAAACACACCTACAGTAAAGGAACATGAGAAATATTCAAAACTAACAAAAGTAGGGGCTTCCCTGGTGGCACAGTGGTTAAGAATCCGCCTGCCAATGCAGGGGACATGGGTTCAATCCCTGGTCAGGGAAGATCCCACATGCCGCAGAGCAACTAAGCCTGTGCGCCACAACTACTGAGCCTGCGCTCTCAAGCCTGTGAGCCAAACTACTAAGCCCACGCCCTAGAGCCCGTGCACCGCAACTACTGAGCCCACGCAGCACAACTACTGAAGCCCGCACACCTAGAGCCTGTGCTCTGCAACAAGAGAAGCCACCGCAATGAGAAGCCCGCGTGCCGCAATGAAGAGTAGCCCTCGCTCACCACAACTAGGGAAAGCCCGCGTGCAGCAACAAAGACCCAACGCAGCCAATAAATAAATAAATAAATGAACCTCACTGTTTAAAAAAAAAAAACTAACAAAAGCAAACAAAAAATAACTGAAGTCTGTGCAAGGATGCAATATAGGATCACAAGATGATTTCAACTTTCTAAAAGGAGAAGGCTTATTAGTCATAAACCATGATAGACCCTTGTAAAAGTACCTACAAAACATTGAAAATTTCATGAAATCTCAAACAAAACTATTTCTTAATAGTCAAAATATTAGACTACTTTGAATAAAGGAAGACAAAGTCATTGACAGTGATATGGAAATAGGAAACAGCTGACAACTAAAAGGGTTCTTAAGGTGGGTTATAAAAATAGTCCCAAAATTTGGACATAAAATACATTAACATAAAAGTCTAACATAGTCATCTCTTTTGTGAATGCTGGACTGGAAAGATAATCAGTGTAGAATTCAAAAGAGGCAGAAATTTCTTCTTAGCTGAAAGCAGATAGAATATCCTGAGATAGAAATCTATCTGATGGCCATTTGCCCCAACAGTATGGAACAAGACAGATGATAATATTAAAACAACTGAAAATTCACTTAATTTTAATAAGAATGTAAAAGAAACCATATATACCAAATTTAAAGAAAAGAGAGGTATTACTTATTAATTCATCCATGTATCATAATTACTAGAAGGAATTTATCAGTGTTAAGATTGTACATACAAACATTCTATGGGTTTTCTGGATCTTGCCAAGAGTATGCCATGTTTACTTTTTCATGTGTTACTTTTAAACTCTACATTGTAAACCCAGAAATAAGATACTTTGAGTCTTTTTTTTTTTAACCAAAAGGCAAGTTCGATAATCTCGCATATCCCAAAAGTTTAAAACAAAGCAAATAGAGAAAATTCTTATTCCTAGGAGAAAATTAAATTAATAGAACAGTTTCTCCACAAGTTATTTAGTGTTGGAATACAGTAACCAGCAGTAAGGGAAGCTTCTTACCATAAGGTTATCTGTGAGGCAATTTTGTTGGGACTGATTTCTTTCTCTTTGGATAACTAGTGAAAGGCTTATAGTTTACACACAAAGAAACACTTAAGAGTCTATATACTAACCTGGCCCAGTCCAGGCATACCTCCTCCAAGTCTAAGAAGTCTGTCCATATTTCTAGAAAACAGAAACAAAGAAAAACGTTCCTAAGCACAAAAGTGTTTACTCAATTGCTATCTACATAATTCACCTTCAGTCACTCAGTATGTCAAAAATATTGGTGGTAATTACAACACAACATCAGACTTCCTGTTAATTAACACCACATATTAATTCAAGAAGCTGTCTTCCATGCTAATTAACAGACCTTACTTTACTGCTTTGGTTTTGGGTTATCCCCAGTTTTAAAGACAAGCAATCTTAGCATACTTTCAAAACTTTGCTATCATTAAGTTAATTATATTTTCTTATTGTTACCTAATAAAGTACCTGAATGAGGAAAAAGTGCCTGAAATGCTTATCATATGTATGATTGAATTTCCTTCAATTTGTCCAGAGTGTACAAATAAAAATCCTCACTTTTAAATTAAATTTTAACATCCTCATTAGTAAGTTCTGTGCTAATTAACTTACAGCTTGTCAGTTATCATCAAAACTACATGTGAAAGACACTGTGAGCAGATTATGGATCTCTGAATTAGCATCAAAGGCTTTTTAAAAAGAAACTCATTATTAGTAAAAGAAATATAAAGTAATATTGCATTAAATGCATTAAGACAGTGTTCCAGAATCCACACAGATAGCTTGCATTATTTCAGATACTGTAAAGATATACACCTTTTTCACTAAGGAAATTTGGCTGCTGGTCTCAATTAAAATTTTAGAGTTAATCAGTACCAAGAGAATTAACTTTGAAATATCAATCTGATTTGTTTTTTTATGTCTGGAATAACTACAGAAGATATTCTTATAAGCTTGAAAAATTCACAGAAGAAATCAAAGGAAAAAACAACAAGGGTACTAGTATGGCCACAAATACACAAAAAGGAGTAATCAAATTATAAAAATTAATATTAGTACAACTAAATACTTTAAACATGACAATGAAGCATTTTTTTCTACTTAAAACTTGCTACTATGCCTTAAAATTCCTCTTCTTCCTAGGTGTATGCTTTAGAAAATGGTATTACCACAAATTATATTCTAAATTAAATGCTAACATTACTTTAGTCATTTGTCCATGTTGTTTTACTAGTTAGAACAGCTATACAAACTTTTCAATAATGTACTTATGATCATTACATTACTGCCTAATTATATTTGTTGAATCCTGCAAACAATTTAATCCTGTGAATATTTAACACTGTTGGTACAGCAAACTTCATTCAAGTTCATATTTAGAAAAGTGCACAAATGATACAGCCATGGAACCTGTACAAAGTGAACACACCACCATAACCACCACCAAGATGAAGAAAGAGAACCTTGTCAGCACCTAAGAACCTCTCGTATCCCCTTCCTAGTCGCTACCACCCTGCAAAGGTAGAATTCCAACTTCCAACAGCACAGATCACTTCTGTTGCTTTTGAATTTTATGTAAACAAAATAATATATGTTGTCTGGCTTGTTTCACTCCACAAGTTTGTGAACTGACAACAGATAAACTCATTTTAAAAAATGAAAAGGCATATAAGAAAACTGGACAGTCCAAACAAAATTTCCACTTTATAACCTTAACTCACTCTCCTAATAGCAATATTTACAAATAAAATCTCCATCAAATTCTCATTAAAATTCCTCAACTCAAATATGGCATTCACAGAGCGGCTGGGCCCGTGAGCCATGGCCGCTGGGCCTGCACATCCGGAGCCTGTGCCCCGCAACGGGAGAGGCCACAACAGTGAGAGGCCCGCGTACTGCCAAAAAAAAAAAAAAAAAAAAAAATGGCATTCGATACATATCACTTTTTAAAGGCTGGAGACTGAAAACAAAACAAAACCCTAAAGTGCCTGAAATGCTTATCATATGTATGATTGAATTTCCTTCAATTTGTCCAGAGTGTACAAATAAAAATCCTCACTTTTAAATTAAATTTTAACATCCTCATTAGTAAGTTCTGTGCTAATTAACTTACAGCTTGTCAGTTATCATCAAAACTACATGTGAAAGACACTGTGAGCAGATTATGGATCTCTGAATTAGCATCAAAGGCTTTTTAAAAAGAAACTCATTATTAGTAAAAGAAATATAAAGTAATATTGCATTAAATGCATTAAGACAGTGTTCTAGAATCCACACAGATAGCTTGCATTATTTCAGATACTGTAAAGATAAACACCTTTTTCACTAAGGAAATTTGGCTGCTGGTCTCAATTAAAATTTTAGAGTTAATCAGTACCAAGAGAATTAACTTTGAAATATCAATCTGATTTGTTTTTTTATGTCTGGAATAACTACAGAAGATATTCTTATAAGCTTGAAAAATTCACAGAAGAAATCAAAGGAAAAAACAACAAGGGTACTAGTATGGCCACAAATACACAAAAAGGAGTAATCAAATTATAAAAATTAATATTAGTACAACTAAATACTTTAAACATGACAATGAAGCATTTTTTTCTACTTAAAACTTGCTACTATGCCTTAAAATTCCTCTTCTTCCTAGGTGTATGCTTTAGAAAATGGTATTACCACAAATTATATTCTAAATTAAATGCTAACATTACTTTAGTCATTTGTCCATGTTGTTTTACTAGTTAGAACAGCTATACAAACTTTTCAATAATGTACTTATGATCATTACATTACTGCCTAATTATATTTGTTGAATCCTGCAAACAATTTAATCCTGTGAATATTTAACACTGTTGGTACAGCAAACTTCATTCAAGTTCATATTTAGAAAAGTGCACAAATGATACAGCCATGGAACCTGTACAAAGTGAACACACCACCATAACCACCACCAAGATGAAGAAAGAGAACCTTGTCAGCACCTAAGAACCTCTCGTATCCCCTTCCTAGTCGCTACCACCCTGCAAAGGTAGAATTCCAACTTCCAACAGCACAGATCACTTCTGTTGCTTTTGAATTTTATGTAAACAAAATAATATATGTTGTCTGGCTTGTTTCACTCCACAAGTTTGTGAACTGACAACAGATAAACTCATTTTAAAAAATGAAAAGGCATATAAGAAAACTGGACAGTCCAAACAAAATTTCCACTTTATAACCTTAACTCACTCTCCTAATAGCAATATTTACAAATAAAATCTCCATCAAATTCTCATTAAAATTCCTCAACTCAAATATGGCATTCACAGAGCGGCTGGGCCCGTGAGCCATGGCCGCTGGGCCTGCACATCCGGAGCCTGTGCCCCGCAACGGGAGAGGCCACAACAGTGAGAGGCCCGCGTACTGCCAAAAAAAAAAAAAAAAAAAAAATGGCATTCGATACATATCACTTTTTAAAGGCTGGAGACTGAAAACAAAACAAAACCCTGTGTATTTTAAAATATAAAATACATTTATTCCTCTATATTACCCCCTTCAAAAAAATTCTTTTGGCCTAGTTCAAGCTTACAAATGTAAAGAACAACTGGGAAAAAAAAACTTTAGACATTCTATATATTCCAGGCCAAAGTTAATTCCCAGCTGTGTTCAGTTTATCTATTCCCCCTGTGCTGTTTCTGATGACTTTACACAGACTCCAGATGCTGTGAATATACATGAGCAATGTGAGGAGCAGAGGGAAAGAAAATCTGGCAGGTCACATTTGTGTTTTTAACAAAATTAGATGTCTCAGCAAACAGGAACAAATTTAGCAAACTAAATATTTTAAGATAATAAGGTTTAATAAAAATACTAATATTTGGAATGAAATACATCGATAAATGTTCTAAATCATACTACTTTTAAAAAAGTTTCTAGAAAGCAGACAAGGACAAAAATGCTAGTTATCTAAATGACTTTCATGAGCCCCTCAATCTGGGCTTTTGATGTGTGCTAAAACTAATACATTTTCATAACATCTTTATGACATATCCTGTAAGGATAGATAAAAGTAAAATATATTCTTAATGCTCACCTGGTCAGTAACTACAACTCTTGTGGTGTTAAGCTTCAATTTGTTGAGTTTGACAAATTTCTTCTTAACTCAAGCTCTTGCTAATACTGGCAGGTATAGTTTTTCCCAAGTTTTTATTTTTATTTTTTTTCTCTCCTAAAAAAAAATAAATAAAATAAGATGCAATTACTTTGAAAACTAAGGAGGGAAATATACCAAGAGCTTTAAAAGAAGCAAAATTCCTAAAAACAAAATAGAAATCAAAATTGATTTTTTTACAATTTATTTATTTTTTATTTATTATTTATTTTTGGCCGTGTTGGGTCTTTGTTGCTGCGCGTGGGCTTTCTCTAGTTGCGGCGAGCGGGGGCTGCTCTTCGTTGCGGTGCGTGGGCTTCTCACTGCGGTGGCTTCTCTTGTTGCAGAGCACGGGCTCTAGGCGCGTGGGCTCCAGTACTTGTGGCTCACAGGCTCTAGAGCGCAGGCTCAGTAGTTGTGGCACGCAGGCTTAGTTGCTCCGCGGCATGTGGGATCTTCCCAGACCAGGGCCGAACCCGTGTCCCCTGTGTTGGCAGGCAGATTCGCAACCACTGCGCCACCAGGGAAGCCCCAAAATTGATTTTTAATTACCATTTCCTGAGAGTACAGAATGAAATACCATCCAAGGGAGCTATAGAGCATAGTGATTACCCCTGTATCCAAATTTTGTTTCTAAAGTTTCTTTTTTGAGCTGTTCTAATTATATGTAAAGATTGACAACATTTCATGACTTTTAGTCTTTGTAGAGGTGTTTTAAAGAACAAAGAAGATTTTTTAAATAGAACAAAATTCATTCTATTGAGCAATTACCATATAGGTTCATTGCACATTATTAGAAATCTATAACATACTATGGAATCTTAGTGGTTAATTTTCCTGTATCTTTAAGGTTTGTTATTTCATTATCCTAGGAATTATTTTGTCATGTCTTAATCAGTTATTCCCAACTATGCCAAAAGACTAAAATAATAAGAAAATGGAAGAATGGTAACAATCATCCCAAATGATGCAATAGTGAAACACATTACAGCCATTGCATCATCCTTCAGTTTTTATTGTGTTGCTCAAAGCACTGCTTCATCTTTCAAAAAGATATAAAAGACTGGAGACATCATCTTTGTAGTCTTTTTTTAAGCTTTCACTGAACACAGTTGAGAATTCAGAATTCTTCATTTTCCTCCCATAATGGCAAAGAGAAAACTGACAGAGAAAAAAAGTTTCACAATTATTAGAGAATCACAAGGTGAATGTAAAGAAACAAGTAACAGCACTGTAATGATAACAAAATTGACATAAGCCAAGGTTTCTTTGGCACTACTGACATTCAGAACCAAATAATTTTTTATTGTAGGGGGCTGTCTTGGGCATTATAGGATGTTTAGCAGCATCCCTGGCCTCTACACACTGGATGCCACCAGCTGTGATAATCAAAACTGTCTCCAAAGAGGGAACCCTCCTACCCTGTTGGTGGGAATGTAAACTGGTACAGCTATTACGGAAAACAATATGGAGGTTTCTTTAAAAACTAAAAATAAAGCTACCATATGATCCAGCAATCCCACTCCTGGGCATATATCCGGAAAAGATGAAAACGCTTAATTAGAAAAGATACATGTACCACAATGTTCATAGCAGCACTATTTACAATAGCTAAGACATGGAAGCAACCCAAGTGTTCATCAACAGACAACTGGTTCAAGAACATGTGGTACATATACACAATGGAATATTACTCAGCTATAAAAAAGAATAAAAAATTGCCATTTGCAGCAACATAGATGGACCCAGAGATTATCATACTAAATGAAGTAAGTCAGAACAGAGAAAGATAAAAATTATATAATATCACTTAGATGTGGAGTCTAAAAAATAATACAAATAAATCTATGTACAAAACAGAAACAGACTCACATAGAAAACAAACATGGTTACCAAAGGGGAAAGGGGGGGGGGGAGGGATAAATTAGGAGTATGGGATTAACAGTATAAACTACTATAGATAAAATAGATAAGCAATAAGGATTTGCTGTATAACACAGCAAACAATAGTCAATATCTTGTAATAACCTATAATGGAAAATAATCTGAAAAAATATATTTATATAACTGAATCACTTTGCTGTACACCTGAAACTAACACAATATTGTAAATCAACTATACTTCAATTTTAAAAAAATGTCTCCAGACGTTGCCAAATGTCCCCTAGAAGGGCAAAATCATCCCAGTTCAGAACCACTAATATAAACAAAATCTCAGACCACTGACAATATCCTTTATCAATTTTCTCCAACTTAAAAATTAATGACTGTTGGAAACAGTTTGAGAGCTCTTCAAAAAGCTCAACACAGAATTACCACATGACCCAGAAATTCTACTCCTAGGTATACATCCAGAAGAACTGAAACAGGTATTCAAAACAAGAACATGTACATGCATATTTACAGCATAACTATTCACAACAGCCAAAAGGTGGAAACAGCCCAAAAGTCCATCAAAGGGGGTAAGGATAAACAAATTCTATATATACATACAATGGAACGTATGGAATATTATTCAACTATAAAAAGGAATGAAATACTGATAACTGTTACAACATGCATGAACGTCAAAACATTATGCTACGCGAAAGACGCCATGCACAAAAGGTCACATATTGTATGATTCCATTTACATGAAATATCCAAAATATATAAATCCATAGAGACAAAATGCAGGTTGGTGATTGCCAGGGGCTGAAGGAGGGAATAAAATGGAGAAACTGCTTAATGGATAAGGGATTTTACTTTAGAAGAATGGAAAATGTTTTGGAAGGGGTAGTTGCACAACATTATGAATGTACTAAATGGTACTGAACTGTTCACTTTAAAATGGTTAATTTTGTGTTATGTGAATTTTACCTCGAAAAATTATTTTTTAAAGGATCAATGAGTTGAACAATATACTTCTAAGACCAGAAAGGAAATATGACATTCTTATCCAGTTAGTATTCAACAAGGACTTCATTATACACTATTTTACAACAAGAACCTGTTTTGATAAAGAGATGACATATTCTGTTATCTTTTATGATGTTGATACAGTTGATAAGTGGACAAATGCTGAAGTGTACACAAAGGTGAGTAAAAGGGAAGAATGTAGAAATTTTTAAAAATCATTGGATTAACTCTAATTGGTGTTTGTAAATCTAAAAATAAAAATGTTTTATAAGCAAAGATGATGGACATCTCCACTTCAACAAAATTATAAGCTTGTTTTAAAAAGTACTGCATCAGGGAAGATGAAAAAGGTCTGGAGATGGATGGTCTTTATGACTGCACAACAATGTGAATGTACTTAATGCCACTGAACTGTATGCCTAAAAATGGTTAAAATGGTAAATTTTATGATATGCATATTTTAACACACATACAAAGTACTGCGAGTGCAAGTAGAACCAAAAGAAAAGCTGGGGCCTATTAGAGACATATTTAAAATGTGGAACTGATCTTTATAAGATGGATATGTTCCAGGCTCATGCATGATGGATGATGAGCAGTTAATTACATTCCAACAATGTTGTCCATTTCAGTACATACACCTTCAAATGACTTAAAGGTGTAAGAAATTTTAAAAGGTCTACTGGACCCAGATGGTAAATGGTGATGACTGTTTTTCTCGGTATATGCGGTTAAGAGCTATAAGTCTGCAATCTAAGTGCCAGGGTTCAAATACGGGCTCTAACACATTTTAGCTCTGTATCCTTGGGTCAGTTTCCTCTCTCAGGCTCAGCTTCCTCATCTGCAAAACAGGGATAATGATAGTATCCACCTCATAGAGGTGTTTAGATAATTAAATAAGATAATGAACATAAACAACATTTAACACAATGCTTGGCACATAGCAAGTAAACAATGAATGCTAGCTGCTGTCATCAGCACCACCATCCTGAGCATAACTACAGTTCATCCAGCATGGGTTCTTCTTCCCATTGAGTTTGCCATTTAGTGAATTTCAAAACACGGCATATTTCACAGTACTAAATGAATCACACTGGAGAAGAGGGACTTGCATTTTGCAGAACTTCGCAAAGGGGTTCATAAAATTAAAAGTGTTACACTAGAACATAAAAGAATACTTCCAGTGCTTAGAAATAAAAGCAATGCAAAAGGTCTATGGATCTAAACCACGTTTTTACACCTATCAAAAAGCAGAGGACTCAACAGCTTATTCGTGATATGATTAACTAAAACATTAAGAGATAATATGAATAAAGTGTTTATGCCTAATATGTCATACATAATGTTCAGAATCCTATGATTAAAAAAAGTGCAAAATAAGTATCAGTACTTTCAAAAGCCTGATGATTTTCCACTTCTTCATCTCACAACTGAGCTAACAAAATCATGAAGCCCTTATCTGTTCAGGTTTTTCTACTGTTTCCTAGCTCATTTTTCATTTTTTACTCCTCAACCCATGCTGCAGTTATATACTATTACTTCTCAGATTGATGCTAAATCCTTTAACTACTCCGTATTTGTGATCTCACTGTATTTCTAATTCCTCTACTGTCTGATTTGTGGAAAGTAATTAGGAACTTCTTTCTCTCACTTTCTTAAGGGCTTTCTTCAGTGGAAAAAATAGAAAGAGTCAACGTTAAACTTAATTATACAAATAAGGTTTTGAAAGTAAGATTCCCCCCGTTTAGAACAGTGAGGATGGAATTATCATGAATATCTTCTTGTGCTATCTCCTAATTACAGCACTGAAGCAAAATATTTATCAAATACTACCTTGTTTATAAGGTGATACAGAAACAGAGCCACTAAGGAATTTAGTTACTTTCACTGAAAGAATTTACAATCTACCCGGGGAGGCATGATATAAACCCATACGAAAAACATAAAGTGAAAGAATAGTAGTATTGAGCCAGAAAGGCTCTGGAGGCAATCAGACCTAGATTTGAATCCTGGCTTCATCACCTACCCTCTATATGATGCGAACAAGTTACCTTCTTTTAGCCTCTAGACTTCAGCTATAAAATGAGAATAATATCTTCCTTGCAAGTCTGTTGTAAGAAAAAAATGCAAAGCACCTAATATAGTGCCTGAAACATTCACAGGTACTCAGTAACTGTTGTCATCGTTATTTATCTTAGAGCCAGGAAAGATTATTTAATCCAATTCTCACTTCACAGATGGGGACACCAAAATATCATAAAACAGAATATGAGTGTCAAATCAGTGCAACAAATTGGGTATATGACAAGTTCATGAGTACTAAATCACAAGTATCCAGGTAAGGCTTTCACAGGTGGACAGTGACTTACGAAACAAACATTGCTATAAAATTTAAAACAATTAAATATAAGCACAATTGCTCCTTGTTATTGATTTTCAAACATGGGTTCTGAAATTAGATATTAAACACAAGGGTTACAGACAAGTATAAAAATAGAAAACCCATGTCAAACAGGTTAAAAATGCAGCTTTTCAATTAGAACAGCAATATAATATTTATCAAGCCCCTTGGGGGAAAAAAAAAATCTCCCAAACTCAACAGGTGAGGCTTCATTGAAAGATCATGTCTTCAAAACTTTCTTCTGTTGGCCAGGTGCAATTCTGTCCTGGGAAGAATTCAAGACAATATTCAGGCTTCTCACTAAATACCACTTCACTAAACACACCCTGTAGTTAATTCTGAGCCACCACGTATCTTAATCTCTTCAAACGCACAATAACCCATTTAAATTTATATGTTTAAAAGAAACATAATTTAAACTTTAAATGAGCCAGTTGCTAGCTTTATAGGACAAGACTAGAAGGCCATCATTATATTAATCATCTCCACTATAACTGTATTCAGTTCTTTTTTATTTCAACATTATCAGTGGCTGTCTTCTTGCTTACTCACAAACATTAAGTCAGCAGCACTAAATACTTTTGTGAGCAATGAAAAAAATGATTTTCACTCTGGAAGTACATTTCTTGCTAATTTTTAAAGCCTCTTCCTTGCCTTTCCCAACTTTTAGATACCATTTTAATTTCAAAAATTTTTCCTTAGGTCACTAGGCTTATATTCAAACTCTTTCGAGAAATTTACATTTTTCTTCTTTTCCCTGACACAAAGTAGTGCCCCCAGGAAAATTAAGTTCCAAACTGTAACACACAGTAGCAGATTTCTACTTTATTGAAAACAGGAAATGTAATCAATTCATCAACAACTACTCAAGTGGGACAAACTGAAAGTTAAGTTAAAACGCAGAGCAGGAATAACCATACTTTGTTTTAAAGAGTTTCAAGGTTAAAAACCAATGCACCTCTGGGGTTCTGTTTGTTTTTGAAGGCAGTTGAAAACCTAACACTATGAGAAAAGGGGTCAAGGCCTAAGGTTAACACAAGTGATAAAGCAAACATGCATTCAACGGAAAAGTTAATTTTATTCTCTCGCCCTTGTTTCCTGTCTGGCGGGAAGTTTTTCAACACAGGGGTAAGTTTCAACAGAACACGGACAAACAGAAGCCAAAACCAAAGGTCCTCTCTGAATAGAGAGGAGAGGCTCCCAAGATGTGGTGAATTCAGCGGAGGAGAAACGCTTGGAGGAAGGAGACCACATCCAGACCTAACTTAGTCAGAGACCCGGGTAGACAGCGTGTAGGACGACGGAACCTGGACTCCACCCTCACCGCCCGGGCCCCCAGTGGAAACTCGGCTGAGCAACGTGACTCAGGAAAGCACGGCGCTGGCAGCGGCCTAGCGCGGCTGCCTCCGCGGACCTCTAGGGCCTGCGTTCCCCGTCTTACCTGAAGGCGGGCGGAGCAGGAGGCCGCGGTCTGGACCCTTGTCTTCCAGCAGCGGTGACGCAGCAGCGGCGGCGGCGACAGCGACAGCAGCAGCTCCGACTCGGCCGAGCTCTGGCTGCGCGAACCGGCGATGAATCAGCCCGATTCCATTCAAAAGAGTCGCCCAGGCCTCCGCCGCGAAGCACTTCCGGGTTCACTGCGCCGCTTCGGCTTCCGTTTCCCCGACGGCCAATTGAAGACGATTCGGGAGTCGAGCGGGCGTCCCAGCAGGAGAGCCCGGGACAGACAACGCGGGCCGCCTGCTTCAGGCGTCCGGGCTTGGAGGGCGGGGCGGAAGTTAGCGCTAGGGCCGCTCCCGCCCCTCCGACATCCTCCCTTCTCTGCCCGCACCTCTCCCTCCCCAGTTCTGCGCGCCCGGCTGGCGCCGAGATAGAACTGCAGGAATGCGAAGACCGGAACCCCTTTCTTCGTTTTGGTGTTCACCGCGGCCCTACTTCAAAACTAAAAGGTTCACTTGGACTAAGATTAACTTGGTCATCTGAGAAGCAAAAGAGAAAAGGGAGAGGTGTGAAAATAGTGGAAATCGGTCGGATGTTCTTTTCCATAGGGCAGTCTACCCACCTTCTTGTCTTTACCAATTTGCAAAGGTTGAATTTCAAGGAAAACAAACATTTCCCTAATGGTAAAACCATCTATTTTAAGCCCAATTTAATTTACAAAGTTTAAGAAATCATATACTCACGTTTCTTCAGGTAATTATCATCACCAATAACGTTTCACCCATTATCTGCTCTGCTAGGTTTTCAGAGAGCAAAACCGCCCAAGAAATAACTGACTATTGACAAGTTTTTATCACATTTCTGTTTAGGGCAGCACGTTTACCAAGTCCCTCTCACTTTGTCAGATATGTTCCAAATGACTAGCATCTTTAAAGCATTCCTAAATCAAGAACGGTGATGAATCTACTGGATGGAGGGAAAGGAAGGCTTGTGGCACCTGAATCCAAAACTGTTTGAGTGGCACAATTACACAGAATTTCCCACTCAGAGATCTTTATCTAAAAAATACATAAATTATTTCAATCACAGGTAATGTTAATTATATTTGGATCCATGTCTTCATGTTTTCCCTCAAACCTGTGCCTCCTCCCTTTTTTTTTTTTTTTTTTTTGGTAGATGACCCCATCCTCCATTTAGTTTCCCTAATCAGATCTGAGAATAGACAGACCTTACCTCTGATTTACCTGTTCGCACTGGCATCCCAATGAAACACCCTGGAAATCACGAAGGGTCTAATCTGTAAATAGCTTTTCCAATCCACCACTCCTCTTTCTCCTTTCTCTCTATTCCAACCTTAACTCAAGCCTTCATTACTCTTTTCCTAGAATACTGCATTAATCTCCTTGATCTCTCTGCCTCCAGTCTGTCCGCCCATAATTCATTCTCCACTTCATTGGCAAAGGTTCTTTCTGCTATACAAATAGAGTCGTGCTCCTTCTTTGCTTAAAATTTCACCAGTGGCTCCTCATCCAATACAGAGGTCAAAAATCTCTCATCTTTGTTTGACGCACCCTTGCTCCCGCCATACTAAAGTATTTAGCTGGGGAATGTGATGTCCATAGGGACTTTGAAAAACTCTGACATATTTCAGGGAATCCACGTAATATGCATGCTTAGGATTGTGTGAATGCCTAGGGCTGTGTGAATGCTCAGGAAAGACCTGAGAAGGCTCTAAGCTGTCACCTCTGGCTAACCTTGAGGCTCTACACAAGCAAGAAATGAATACAAAAATAGAGTTGTAAACTCCCGGGCTGATTGTTGAAGTCTCACCCCAACACACATACTAAGCCCCTCCACAAAGACTAGGAAACGTATTGGTTGAAGACATTTAAGGAAATCCCTGTCCAGTCATCAGATGACCACTAAGCTAACTGAGCAAAGACATCAGTGATTATGCACAACAAAGAATACAGACGTTAAGGAATGAATTCAGAAAACTCACTAAATCAACAATAACTACAACAAACAAAAACAGCAAAAACCCTGGGGAGACGGTAGAATACGATTTCCAGAGTGACCACACTGTATTATTCAAAATGTCCAGTTTTCAAAATAAAAAAGTTTAAAAGGATGATACATGCAAAGAAATAAGAATGTATGGCCTGTACACAGGAGAAAAAGCAATCAATAGAAAATATTTCTGAGGAAGCACATATTACATAAAGACTTTAAGATATTTTAAATATGTTCACAAAGCTAAAGGAAACCATGTCTAAAGAACTAAAGGAAAGTATGATGAGAATGTTTCACCAAATAAATAACATTAATAAAGAAATTGTTTTGAAAAAAAAGAAACAAAAATTCTGGAGTTGAAAAGTATAGTAACTGAAGTGAAAAATAAGAAGGGCTCAACACCTTGAGGAAACTGAGGATATGAAAGCACAGGATACTGACCCCAGATAACTGAGGTACATATCAAAGGAATGATTTCGGTGAACCTAGACTCTTGCATCTTCCCATACATAGAAAAGTGCTAAATTCCTTAACTTGGGATACCTGGTTTTCTTTAAATAATGGTAATCTTTTGATGTTCCAACTACCTGCCCTTTGTTCCAAAACTCCTATATATCCTAGCTCCCTCTTCGCCTCCTCAGAGCAGTTCTCTCAGGGGTACTTGAGATGTTGCTTCCTGGGCTTGAAGGCCTAAAAATTCCTGCCAAATAAAACGTAACTCTCAAAAAAAAAAAGGGTGCTCAACAGCAGATTTGAGCTAACAGAAGAAAAAACCAGCAAATTTGAATATATGTCACTTGAGATTATCCAGTCTGGGTAACAGAAAAAAAGAAAAAGAATAAAGATGCATGAACAGAGCCCCAGAGGGCTGTTGGACACAATCAAGCATACCATGTATAACTGGAGTCCTAGAAAGAGAGGAGAAATAAAAAAGGAAAGAAATAATATTTGAAGGAATAATGGCCAAAAACTTCCCAAATTTGATGAAAAACATTAATCCACACATCTAAGAAGCTTAATAAATTCCAAGTGGGATAAACTCAAAGAAATACACACCTGGACACATTATAATTAACCTGTTGAAAGCCAAAGTCAAGAAGAGAATCTTGAAAGTGTCAAGAGAGAAGCTACTCATCACATAATCCTAAATAAGATTTACAACCAAAGCTATGGAATCGGAAAGCAGTAGGATGACATATTCAAAATGCTGAAAGAAAAAGACTTTCAACCAAGAATTCTATATCTAGGAAAGCTATCCTTCAAAAATGAAGGAGAAATTAGTACATTCCAAGATGTATGCATAAACAAAAATAAAGAGATTTTGTCACTAGGAAACTTGCCATACAAGAAATTCTAAAGAGACTCCTTCAGGCTGAAATGAAAAGAAACTACACAATAACTCAAGTCCACATGAAGGAATAAAGGAAACTTGTAAAGGTAACTATATAAGTAATTATAAAAGACAGTATAAATATATTTTTTGTTTATAATTCTTTTTTCTCCTATTTGACTTAAAATACAGCTGCATAAAGCAATAATTATAAATCTGTGTTGATAGACATATTATGTATACAGATCTAATTTGTATCACAACTGTAGCACAAAGGAGGGGGAGGGAATGAAGCTATATAGTAGTAAAGTTTTGTATACTATTGAAATTAAATTGGTATTAATCCAAGCTACATTGTTCTACATTGGTAATTGTAATCCCCAGAGCAACCACTAAGAAAATAATAAAAAAAATATAATAAAAGAAATAACAAGGTAATTAAAATGGTACACTAGAAAATATAATAGATTTTTAACACAAAAGGCAGCAGTAACAGAGAAATAGAAGAACAGAAAAACATATGACATTTAGAAAACAAATAGCAAAATGGCAGGTGTAAATACCGCCTTATCAGTAATTACCTTAAATGTAAATGGATTAGGGAATTCCCTGGCAGTCCAGTGGTTAGGACCCCATGTGCTCTCACTGCCAAGGGCCCAGGTTCAATCCCTGGTCGGGAAACTAAAATCACACAAGTCAATCAGTGTGGCAAATAAATAAATAAATAAATAAATAAATGTAAATGGATTAAATATTCCAATTAAAAGGCAGAGATTCACAGAATGGGTTTAAAAAAAAACAACTATATGCAATCTACAAGAGACACATTTTAGATTTAAAGACACACATATTTTGAAACTATAAGGTTGAAAATATATATACCATGCAAACAGTAACTAAAATGGTATGACCACTTTGAAAATTGTTCTGGCATTTTTAAATAATAAAGTTAAAATTACAATTACCAGGGACATTTGTTCAAGATGGTGGAGTAGAAGGACGTGCGCTCACTCCCTCTTGCAAGACCACCAGAATCACAACTAACTGCTGAACAATCATTGACGGGAAGACACTGAAACTCACCAAAAAGATACCCCACATCCAAAGACAAAGGAGAAGCTGCAATGAGACAGTAGGAGGGGCACAATCACAATAAAATCAAATCCCATGACTGCTGGGTGGGTGACTCACAAACTGGAGAACACTTGTACCACAGAAGTCCACCCACTGGAATTCAGGTTCTGAGCCCCACATCAGGCTTCCCAACCTGGGGGTCTGGCAACGGGAGGAGAAATTCCTAGAGAATCAGCCTTTGAAGGCTAGCAGGATGTGATTGCAGGACTTTGACTACACGCACAAAAACAGAAATATAGATCAACGGAACAGGATAGAAAGCCCAGAGAGAAACCCACGCAACTATGGTCAACTAATCTATGATAAAGAAGGCAAGGATATACAATGGAGAAAAGACAGTCTCTTCAATAAGTGGTTCTGGGAAAACTGGACAGCTACATGTAAAAGAATGAAATTAGAACACTCCCTAACACCATACACAAAAATAATCTCAAA